>NW_013550603.1:1723220-2004479 GCF_000835555.1 Rhinocladiella mackenziei CBS 650.93
CCCTCATCCAAGTCCTTTCACGAGAATATGTGCGAAGAGAGCGCCGACCACGTGGTTGGCATTGGCATCTTTACTGTCGGGATTGAACTGGGCTAGGTAAAATTATCGTCATCGACTTCATTAGATTTTGAGAACTATGCTCATCACCAAAACACCTGTCGCTTTCAATCCGAGCTCAAGCGATGCTGTACGATTTGCTGTGTGAGTCCCCACGTCTAACAAGCGGTCGATCAGGCTTCCACCGGTCCATTGTGTTTCCATCTCAGTGGAGTCGTGGAGCTCGAAGCGACCTCGAAGCGGCAAACATTTGACACATAATTCTCGATAAACGAGTGGTTGGCCTTTGCCGTCGTTGAGCTCGTGACATTGTTTCTGGAGAACCTCTGTCCAGTAGCACGACATCATGAGACGCCTAAATAACAGATCGTCGGACTTTCCAATCCAGACCAACCATCTCGATAAGAACCATCCTTTTGACTGCGCCGCTGGCACGGAATCATAGACAAATGTGCAACGAAAAGCTAGAAAGCTATCGGTGTTAGGGTGGTGACGGTATCACCAGCCATCGTTCCCTGGGAAGAACGCTTTCTTTTCATTGTCCTCGCGCTGTCAATGCTCACCAGAACCCGGGTAAGAGACGGATGCAGTCTGCATGAGGTCAGGATGACAGACGTCTTCAATATTCTTGTATCCCTGCCCTGGATGCCATCATATTTTTACAGCGAGCTGAGAAGTGAGAATATTTTTGCTTTGAATGGTGCAGGAAAAGGATCTGGAGCGGGGTGACAGACAAGATAGTGCATATAATTCCGATTGCTTGGCTGCAATCTCCCTCTTTTCTTTCCTGCCCATTTTCAGGAGATCCGGCCCCCAGTGACGGGCGGTCTTCAACGATTAGACTTTCGAAAGCGAGATCTCGGAGGAATTTGTCGATCACTTCCCGGTCAAGGAAGGGGCTCACTAAAGCTATCAAATCTTAAGTGGCTATGAATGGCAAAGGGGAAATTATGCCACCATCATGGCCGGCATCAGGCCAAGATGTGAGAGCGGCCTCACGACCTTGGGCGCATGATATTCAGGGATGACGCATTTCATCCCTCCCGTGTCATGAGCCGGCGAGATTACGGAGCTAGATCTAAAGCCGGGGATGGTCCCAGCAACAACCTCAGTGCTAATGGTCTTCCTCTTCATACCAATGATATCACAAGCAACAGTTATGGCAGAAGAGAAAGGTCAGGTTTCGGCCTTCAGGAATGTCCATGGTTTCTTGGCCATATATAGTGACCCGGAGCGTTCAACCAAAAGAAATGTGATGGCTTGATCTCAACCCCTTGTGGGTCCTGACCCCCGCACTTCTGTAGATGGGCGGCGATTTGCTTGACAGAGTATAGCATCTGTTCCGAACACAAATGCAGTATAGGGACGGAGTACGGGGTAGTCAAGGATGAAACCGTGGGGAGAACCATGGCAGAAGACAGCTCCACCGGTTTACCAGGGTTCTCAAAGTCGACCAGACATCGAGATCCTTTAAATTGTACGTTGCTTGCGTCAATCCGCTGACCGACGCCTACGGGAAAAGGTGGGCACGCTGACGAGGCCACCGAGATTCATGCTCTGATCACCCTACGATTGGCCGCAGGCATGCAATCGTGGACAGTCCAAGCTCGTTGGCTGAGAGCGCCCGGAAAGAGATACTGTACAATACCTCGCCTTAATGAACGGCAAGGCCGCAAAAGTCATGAAAACCTACAATTCTGCGTCAGTTTATCCCAACCCAAATTCTCCCCCGCAATTGAACGGCATGGTCGGACAGCTGCAGCAAACAATGCGGCTCCTTCCCAAAGATCGGAAAGGCGTCTTCTCTCGTTAGATTCAGGTCGATCGACCCCATACCTATTATTGAAGAAAACATAAGTCATCATGCCACCGGGAAATGGAGCTTGTCACGTCGAAACGTGTCTCCGGTCACATCGGTTTCTCCTTCCTGGTGGAGGGATTGTAGGTTGGAGAGCGCGGAACGGCTGGTCCTCCAAGTGAACGGTCCCCTGGACGATGCATGAAATATTCCTTTTTTCCCACCCGCCCATTGGAGTCCACTCCTCTTGAGCTTCTCTCTTTTTGCTCCTTTTCCCTACTCGTCGGCAGGCTGCTCGACTGGTAGTTGCGTTTCTTTGGCGGACTGGAAAATCATTAAAGAAAGGGTCGAAAAGTTGGAGTCAGGCGGGTGCCCGCTCAGGTCAAAAAGAATGTACGCTTGTATAGAGTTTTTCCTGTTCGCTTACGAGGGGACCCTCCATAAACCATTTTCAGAGAAAAGATCTGAAACATGTGTCCTGCAGGTTCTCGGTAATGAATATAACTTGCCCTACTTGCTCGTAGCTGCATGTGAAAATAAAAACTTCTGAGCATGTGACTTTGTGTGAACGATCTCGAATTGGCGATCTGAATGGACAGAGAAGCTATGCCCCTCTATGCCTGGTATCCCTACTTGGCCGGACTGGATGGTTGGTGGAGGAACCAATGGTCCGGTCTTCGGGTTGCGCAGGCGACACGAAAAGCCCTGGAATGTGCAGCATTTGGGCGGAGAAAGAATGGGTCGAGGGAGCACACAGAGACAACCAAGCACAAGTCAAAGACTTCCAAGCCGAGGGAGATTTTATTCTTGCTTTGCCTGGCGTGAACGCTTTCTTTTCCGTTGGTGCTCGGAAGGAAGAAGGGGGTGGGAAGACTGAGTAGTAACTAAGGTGACGACGTATCAAAATACGGTGGGAAATTTTGGAGGTTCGGATCGGGGGGTAGGACTCGAAGGATCTGTGCAGACGGGCGCTTGCAAGTTGAAGTTCGGCAGGTTTCCAAAGGGCGATTTTCATCTCTGTTTTCTCGATTGATCCTGAGAGCCATTTAGGAAAGTCAAATTTGAAGGGTGAAGCAGCGAAAGGCGGGAGCGATGACTCTGAGCGGAATAGCGCCTAGGATATATGCGGGCCCCCTGCTGAGGGCAGGGAGGCCCAGGTTTCAACCGATCAACAGCATTTGTTTCGGTGGTTCGGTTCCTCACCCAATGCCAAAAAAAAAAAAAGGATTGCATCAAATAACGCAACCCCCTTGTTCCCTACACGCAGTTCATTTTGAGTTCGTCGCTCAGCTTGTTCTGTTGTTCAAATCGAGTCGCCTGATCGGCTGTCTTGGGTTCGAAATGGAAAATTCGCGGACATGATCGGATAATGACCGACTACCCTGGTCGTTTTTATCGTCAGCAATTGTTGTGGACAGAAGACTCGCTTGTGCAACGAAAAGATCGTACCCAGGCGAAGGAATATCAAAATCCGTGGTCACTAGTGGTCAGCAGCATTTTGTTGCTTGCGTGTTGTGTCTCGGGCAATCGGCCGCTGGAGGAAACCCTGTCCGAGATAAAAGGTACATCGTACTGGTAAGTAAAAACTAGTCAATGAAGCAAGTATTGTCCCAATTGCCCGTGATAATACCGAACATTGGCTGCAGGTGTGTGGCACTAAGAGGCAAGCTTGTGCGGGACGAGAGAAAAGGGTGTGAGCCTCTACATTTCTTGGGCGCAGGCGAAGACTTCGTATTCAGGCGCCGTCAGGACGGGCATTGGAATTGACCGTGGCACATTTTGGTTAACCATTTGTTATGTACCGTGTGTGGCGGACGCCCACGGCCCATGCTCACCGTCCGCCAATTCTTGTACCATATCTGCCACCATTTCTCCTGACCCTGATTCTAATCCGGAGCCCTGCTCCACCATCATACGTGACCTAAACCAACAACCGTTAAGCTGCATTGCACCGCGCCCGCACTGACTGCTCTTTGGAGTCTGCTCACAAGGGGACTGCCTGCAAGCTTGCCGAACGGCAGGTCTACACTCACCAAACAGCGTTTTCGACTTCCTTCCCTCTTCTTCCTCTAACGACCACTTACCATCACCACCAACATCCCGTCATCACATTCCCCCAACTCTATTCCCATCAATTCGACTACTCCATCTCTTGCTTTATTCTTGTTGCTCTTTATTGTCGTCTTTTTCTTCGACCTCCACCGCCGCCGCCTCCCCTCCAGATCCTGCACAGCCGCTTTCTCCTTTCCACGCGCCGCCGCGGCTGTCACATTCGTTTCTTGAGCTCCTTGTCCTTCAGAGCTGTTCTGTTTCGTGAAGACTGTTCAAACAGACTCTTCCATCCTTCGCTTCTTGATCCTCGCCTTTATTCCATACTTAATCGACGTTCATTCCTCCTAGTCGAATTTAACCCGCGACTTCTCGACGTGATTTGTCCCCCATTCTCCTGGCCTAATCATTTTCACTGGTCACTCACGCTCTCACGCTCCATGTTGAGTCCGGAAGCCCTGTTTTAAAAATATCACCAGACGAAGGTACGTCTGCTCTGTCACAACTGATCATTGGTATCCGTTCTTATTCTCCTTCGGAGGATACTCTGGTTTGCTGGAGTCCACCCCCAGGCTAACTCCCCTGCACAGTTTGCCCTTGGTCGAACACACCTTTCCCCTCCTTTTCCATCCTTATTCAGGCCTAGACCTCGACCTCGAATCCAGATTGCTTCAACACGAACTGACGTCTGCTGGTTCGCTCGACTGAGACACCATTTGAGAGGAAAAAAGATGGCTGCTTTGGTACAGACTCTACCACCTCAAACTGCAACGGTCACAATGCTTGGTCGCCCATCGTCCTCTGGAGGCTATCCGTCACAAGGCTCACCGAGCCAGGCGAGGAACCACCAGCCGAATCGATACAGTAACATGTCAGCGGCGGGTTACAGAGGCATACCGGCCAGTGGACCGGTGGCTCCTTATGCTTTTACGTCCACGCCGCAGTTGACCAACACGAATGCCAATATCAACTCTCGCCAATTCGCCATCAACACTCCACGATCCATATCCTCCCCGAAAATACCTCAGACACATCCAGGCGGCTCCCCTTCCTCGTTGCCTACCTCTCCTACTAGCCTCTCACATGTCGATGCTGGAAATCGTCCTCTGTCATTAGGCCTGCCTGCAATACCTCCGACAAGTTCTTTGATGGGTCCTTCCCTCACAATACCTCCCGCCGCGGCTGTTACCACCGCTGCATCTAAGCCGTCACCCGATCGTTATCGAAGAAATATGAGGCGACCTGATGGAGAGAGTGCTCTAAACCGTGTTTCTACCGCTTCTGCTCTCCCGTCGGGATCCGGGATGGCGGCCGTCGGTTCTCTCTACAACCACCCCTCCCAATCAAGCAGTACACCCTCCTTTGGATCTCAACAGTCCTACCGGGGTTCTACATTTGGCAGCAGTGGGCTGAAAAACTCTAGTGCTGATGACATTCAATTGGGTCGAAGCCAGACCCCGGAGCTCGCCGCGAGATATCGCAGACGCAGTTTCGGTAGCATCGAAACCGCCGGTCTGAATCATTCATCTGACACCCAAGAAACCTCTTCACCTCATCCAAATGCATTTCTCCCTTCTCATGCCAATCCAGACGCCAATGTGCCACCTCAACGACCTATCCACCAACATACGGCCAGTTCTGACAGTGTTGCTTCTTCGAGGTCCACTCGGTCTTCACGGCCTGGATCGGTTAGTAACTCGTTATACGTAAGGGGTCCGCATCTGACATCTCTCCAGGTTCGTAACGAACCGGCCTCGGTCCAGGCCGCGACCTCCAACCCCGGTCCTATCTCATCACCCAAGCAGGAATCCAAACTTGCGGCTCATTCTCGACCGGGAGATTCAAGCATTCGTCAGCCCTCACCTTTATCTCGACCAATCGATATCCACGCAGAGGATGGAGAGGACGACTCACCCAGCCCCGCTACTTCGGCCGTGCCATCCCCACCGTCTCAGACTCATGCCGCTGTCAGTCCAGCTGTAGAACAACTCGCCGCTGTCAGTCAAAAGGATGCGAAGAAATCGAAATCCAAATTGCGGAGGGCATTCTCGTTCGGCAGTGCTGCTGAACTTAGAAAGGCGACAGCCCAGAACAATCACGAGAAGGGCGTGGCCAACAAAGCAACATCTTCATCGAAGCGAAACTCGAAATATGAAGATGAATTGGATCCTGAGCAAGCAAGAATTGCGGAGAAACAGGAGGCCGCGGGATTGGGCGAGAGTATCTATTCTGGCCAGGGCCACTTCTTCACCGGCTCGACTGATAACCTCTCAATCTCCTCCACAGCTTCATCTGCGTCTGTGATGCTCAGAAAAATGGGCAAGGGCGTCAAGAAAGGTACCCGATCTCTGGTCGGATTGTTTCGGCCGAAATCGGTAGTGGATGTTCCTGCTGGTGATGGCCCAATCAATCAAGCGAGCGTGGCACAAGTGTCCATGGTTACTGTAGAGGCTGATCGGGAGAAGGTCAATGTCAACGTCAATCCCCATGAACAGGCCGGCGGAGGAACCGGATTCCCCAAACTGGACCAGAATTCCATTGACACCAAACTTTCCTTTGACAGTGGCACCGTGTCCAGCGATACTCGATCACGACGAAGCATCGTCGGTGGAGAGAAAGAACGTGCCGAAGTTCTAGCTGCCGTGAAGAAGGGCATCCTGAAGCGAACAGATTTAAACCAGCCCTCACCAAAGCTCAAACCCTACGACTTTAAAGTTCCTGACTTCAACTTGCCACACATTCCCCATGTCAATGATTCACCGAAATCCAGTGCTCCCAGCACTCCTGCCGATGAACCACCTCGGTCTGGTCACCGTCGGACCGACTCAATCACGATCGAAAGCAACGACCATGACGACTATTTTACCATGGCTAGATTTGCCAGCTTAGACTCCAAAAATGCTCCGATGACTCCACAAGGTCTCATTCGCAACATCTCTTTTAGCCCCCGCATCCAATTTCACGACACTTGGCCGAGTGCTGAGTACGACCGCCGTGGAGAGATTGCAACGTGCAACCGTTTGACACCCATGCTTGCACAGCAAATCAAAGAGGAGCTCAATACCTTCAAAATGGTAAGGCTTGATTCTTACTGACTTAAATCGGTCAATGCTAAACAATATCAGGAAATGGAGGTCCACGAGTCGTCCAAGGTCTATACGCACTTTTTCTAGTGTCGCTTTTGTCAACTTTGGATACCAAGAAATCTCCCACCGGTAACTGATTTTCAAATTCGCCAAACTGTGATCAGAGACATCCCAGATTATCAGCGCACTCTCACGATTTCTACGACTCGGACAGTACATATGCAGCAAAGCCTTTTTTTTTTTTTTCTTATTTTTTTTTCGTCGCTAGACTTCAGCACGAAAGACTTTTCGGGCAGCATTCCGCGATCGGCCCCGTGTACACTTAAAAAAGCCCTCCCATGTTGCATTTTCACTCACGACTCGTTTCAAAGTAAGGCGTTTGGCGCCCCAGGATCAAGGCCTGAGGTTGGGCATTAGTTTTGCATTAGAGGAGATTATTCGTTGAATCTCTTTTACATCCATGGAATGGGTTTTCCTTCGGGCATCAGTCCATGTTCCTCCTTTTTATCGGTGTTGGCCCAAGGAGTTTGATCAAAACATTTTTCCCATTTCCTGGCGTGTCTGACGGGGAAGAGAAACACGATTCATTCAGAGAGGCAGGCTTGGGTTCATTTAGCTTCGTACGAGTAGGACCGGATGGTATTTTCTTGCCTTAGATATTTCGGGTCAAGGAAATCAAACAGGGCAGGGCTTCTTAGCGGAGGAACTAATTGATTTTGAGGAATGATAAATCCTTTTGCGGTCTATATTGTCCGCAGAGTTCTATCACGTGTCTGTTCTCAAGAGTTTTCTCTGCGGTCACTCAAAAAATTCACATGGCTGGATTGTGCGGTTAATTTGGAGACATGATTTTCTAGATATACCGTATGTCGTCTGTCTCTACCTACCCCAGGAGTGGCTCGAAAAACAGTTTGCGATGGATGCAATGCCGTCCTGGCCCGCTCCCCCTGCCCTCTCCCATCCCCTTTCTTTCTACGACGCTGAATGTACACTCACACATATCCAAATGAAATAATTAACCTCAACTCCCCTCATGAAATTGATCTAGCTTATAGATCCAAAGGATTCGGCTTCTCTCTCTACATTAGCTCCTGGTTTTAGCTATAACTTGGCTTCGTCCCCAACGGTACTGGAGGTGGCGAGACAGCGCCTGTGTGCGAGCTCAAATTCCCCTGCATGTTGGCTGGTTTCTTTGGGGGTGGGGGAGGAGGCTTGCGCGATATTGAGGCTGCGATCTCGGGACTTTGTGGTGTCGTTTGCACGGACATTGGCGCAGGGGCAGGGGTCGTGTTCACCGGAGGCGGATTTTCGGACGCAGGAGAGCTGTGTTTCTCAAGGAACGAGTTTAGACGACCGGTCACGTTGTATTTCTTGTTCCACTCATTGGCTTTTGCTCCTGCAGCATTAATGGAATCTTGATGCCGCTCACGGAAGGAGTTTGCTGTTGTGGCGGCAGAGCGAGCATCGGAAACGGATACCTTGGAAGGATCTCTATGGATGTCTTGCGCGGTACGCAAGGCAGCTTGCTTTTCCGCCCAGGTGGTTCCCTGAGTTTGAGGTTGATGTGGAGCCGACGTTGGTGTTGGTTGGACAGAAGGTGGCGCGACCGGAGGGGATTGAACGGGTGTGACGAACGGAGGGGTGGTGCTTTGCTGGCTGCCATTTCCATTTGCGTTCATGCGGGCGAAGCGGGATTGGAGTTCAGAAAGTTGATTTACTGCTGGCTCGGGGTTGGGGGAAGGGCTCTCTGCTGCGTTGGATCGGCTTTGCTCATTCTGCCAGGGTTTGGAGGATGTATCGGTACCAATTCCGAAAGCTGGAACGGAAACACCGGCGTTGCTCAGTCTGTTGACAGCGCCTTGGCTGATTCCGTAGTCCGTCTTTTGCTGTGTCCTGGGCTGGCTGGATGCAATTGACTCGTACGGCGGTGGTGCTGTTGCTTGCGAGGTTGGGGGATTCACAGCAGGTGGTGTGGCACTAGCACCGGTATTTTGACGGGACGGAAGACGTGGAGGTAAGCCAGGTTTTGGTTGGGGAGACTGCGTTTCCACCAGGCTGGGACTTCGATTTACGTCTCGGTGAGAAGGAGGCAGTGGGAGGTGATCTGTTTTCAGACCAGTCCTGTCTGCTCTGTATGGCAAGGGAGGGGCGGCCCGTCTTTTCTCTTCTTCCATTTCTTCTTGGGTCGGCCCATTGGCTGCCCTGTTTGCATTCTGTATTTGTTCTTGAGTTAAAGGTGCTCCCCAGCCGCCCGTGTGAGGTGTCACCTCGTTCGGTAGTGCGGCGCCGCCATGATAATTGATGTTCTTTGGAGGAGGACCAAACGAGGCTGGATCTTTTAAACTCGATAACGGGCGGGACATATGTTCAACAGTGTCATTCTTGTGAGGATCTCTCCCTTTGCCCATCCAGCCAGCCTATGGTAAATGATCCAGTGTTAGGTTCTCTTAGTAGCATCACGGCCCATATTACTGACCACCTGATTTATACCCTTAAAATCGCCTCTCCAGGATTCTTTCCCTCCATCCTTGCCTTTGGGGTGCCATCCCTCTTTCATCACACTTCGGAAGTTACTCATTGTCGGTAGGCTCGGAGGAGCGCAAGTCGTGTGCTTCTGGCTGCAGCGTCCACTGAAATATTTGGGCAATGACGGTAGTGAATGAGCTCGTGGATATCGGAGATGATCACACCAATCAAAATACGAGGCGATCCAAACAAGATATATCGAGAGCTCGAGACCGACTCTACCTGCGATTCAAGTAGTGAACTTGAGCCTCAAGTGGATTTGTTCACTGACGTCGCAGCCCACCAAATGCCAAGACTCAATGTCTTGGCTATTCCGCAATAATACTAGCGTGAAATCTCAGCCTCACACGATATGATTCGCTGAATGTCATGTACCAACGACGACGAGTAAGGGCTGTCAACACCTCTTGAAAATTAGTTGCAGTTCTATATGACTCGAACCTTTGTGTGGTTATCGACTGGACACGCACTGCTGAAAGGGAATAATCTTACCCGCGATTGAAGACAGCCACGGCTGGAACCTCAGCTTCGGCGCTTATTGAAGTCCACCCGTGACCCGTCCATCGGTTGCAAATTAAGGACTCTGAATTATGAATTTGCTCAATTTTAGAGTAACATTGTCCATTATACCCCCTGCGAATGACCTGATCAAGCTCACCGAGAGGACAATTGTTCCATTCGTCGCCTATGTTTGTCATGTTGTCAGCAGCTCCCCTTCTTTCTTTTTCTACAGCTGATGGACTTTGAAGATATTCACTGGAGGGAGAGCCAGAAGACATTGCATAGAAGTAGATCTAGAAGCAGTGGAATCTGGAATAGCTTCGGGAGTATGAAGACGAACTACCCGTCACGACTGTAACAAAGTACATAAATGGGCTGCAAGAGATTAGTAAGCCGTAGGCGAAGGTCCAAATTGACTTTGATAAACCTGAAATATACCTTGGGGTCCCTAAGGCAATCTTTCGGAACCCCCCAAGTGGGTTTTTCCTCCATATATTCTCTCGTATCGCGTGCTAATTTCTGGAGAAAAGTCCGTCACTCGCCCTCAGTGAAGTGTCTAGTCTGTTCAGGCCAGTCCGGCAGCACAGAGAAGGAGAAAATGGCAACCACGATGGTGAAAAAGCCCTCGATTATGAAGATCCATCTCCAAGCGCTGTACCCACCAACATTATCCATATGACCAATGGCGTAGGCTAGCAACTGGAAGGGTGGCTACGTTAGCCACGGACCTTTCACCCTCCCCGGTCCAGCTTCTTGAACTTTCACCACCGAAAGCAGTTGAGGGCAAGCCCGCCGAATAATATATATTCGTCCGTGTGTGAAGTTCATGACATGTGTAACACATTGCAAGCATGTAAATTGCACCTATTTGTTGATATCAGCAGTGTTGACGATTTATAAGGGGGCTCTCGGCAGCAACGACCGCCATGATTTTCGACGTGTGCGCTAACCTGGGAAGTACCCGGCTCCGAGAGCCCGAGAAGCACTCTGCGGACAACTAGTCCGGCAGAGCTTTGAGTGACGACCTCTCCAATCGTGACGACACCTAAGAGCGACGAGTTAACTGAGGAGCTTCTTGCCAGCGCTAGAAGAGGACAGAATTTGGACTTACCCATGCATACATGAGACTACTTAGACATCGAGAGGGGCGCAGTTTCTTCATGACTATGTTGCAAGGAACGTCGAGGAGGAGATAAGGGATGAAGAACATGAAAAGGGCAATGTTGTAGTCCGACCCTTTCATGTTCAAATCTTCCTCCATCCCCTGAATTCGAGAGTTGCCAATAAATGTACGGTCCAGAAAGGCCGCGGTGAGCAACAAACAGAACATGGGGACCAACACGTAGTCGGTCTTCCGTAGGACCTTGCGCTCCTTATCATGGTCGATCTCCCGTGTAGACAGGTCTTCGATTTCGACAAGAATATCATCGCCCGTGATCTTGATATCAGTGGTCAGTGCAGGGGCCGGCAGGGTTTCCATTTTGGATATGAAAGCCAAAGTTTCTCAGGTGCAGCTTCAAGAGACTAGACTGGAACACTCTTGCTGGCTAACCGAATCGATAATGGGGAAGAGGATCTGTGAAGCATCCCAGACGAGGTATGACAGTATTCAAGTACACACCATTCCATAGGCGTGTGTTCGGCGCATGTAAGGCTTCAGCACACCTGAAGGTCGTCGCATCAGAAGCTTTCTTGGGGCTGGCCCGGAATGACAGCGGGTTCCTGGACGTAGGTAATAGTCAAGATTGTTTTCCCCAGACCGAGGAGATCTGGAGTCTTTCCCCGCGACAAGGCCCCCGGAAAGGGCGTTATTTCCAGACCCCGTGTTGATACCTGCAGTTGCGTGTTCCTCACAGCCTTTTTTGGTAAACCCATTGGCTCAAATGAGGGAGTCTATGTGGAGGCGTACACATTAAGGGGATGTGTTCTTCGGTAAGAAATAAACTGAGACTCGATCCGCAGCCGCACGATAAGTGAGCCCAGATTGTATCTTGACTCTAACAAGGCCCAATTGCTTCCAAGTGCTAAAAGGTAACACTTTTTGATTTGCTTTCGATTCTGCTGGCGCCAAGGCTGTGCAGAGGCATATACCACGTGACTCCAAAATGACTGGCTCTGATTGGCTGAAAAAATTAAAGCCAATGCTTCGACGCGTCTATCCCTTTTTCCCGATGGCAACACCATACTTACTACCTCGACAACCCCACGACAACGAGGTTCTAGCGTCGGCAAGAGTTTCTATCGATTGGTCTGGACTGGGATTCAATGTGATTGAGGTAAAAAATGTCTCAGCCCCCTAAAAACCTAGAAAGATGGCGGCAAAGCAAGAGGGTGCCAAACATACTCACATATATTGAGCATAATGAGGTGACGGCTCCAGAGGCCCTCGGAGCACTCAATTTGAGTCATGTGACAAAGTCCCATATGCATGAGAGGTGTATCTCGGGAAGCAGGCCCATATCCAGACGCAAGACTCCTCATATCCCATGTCGGGTGAGGTGGGCAAGGCTTTCCCGTGGGATTCCGAGATACCCGGAGCGCAAGGCTGAATCCTCTCGAAACGACCCATGCTGGCAGCGACGGCGGGCCTGGCGTGTCCAAGCCTAATTTGATCGACAACCATAACATTCTCGCAGAGAATTCCTTGTCGAGAATTTCAAAGTTTTAGTTGAATTCGACCTCCAGTTTTAGTACACATGCTGCGGGACATCCTCTACTACCATGTTCAGGGCTACTCACCCACTCATCAAAGATGGCAACAGCTCTGAATCATAAAATCAGGCCCCGTAGCCTATGGCTTATTGGGTCTCACATGCTCGGGTCCGGCAAAAAATTCGCGGTCCCCCTTAGACGAGCGCAGGCATTCCCCAAATCCGAAATCTTCGTGTCCATCAGCGAATTGCAATGGGATGACTAGCAAGCGGAAACATTTTAGGCGTCGAATAAGCACAACAAGCCATACTAGTAGGCCAGTGGACAAGAAAGCAATTTGTGACAGGAGAGTCATGGGATCGGGACATGCGCCATGTAACTTGGATGGCTCAGCCGCATCAGGCGTTCGGACCGTGGCTCACTGGCGTACATTGCATGTTTGAAAGAGGAGTCCGAGAAGTCAGATTGGGGATGCCGTGATATTTCTTGAACACCGCCTATGGCCAATAGGCATAGTCAACACTAAAGCGTGCGATGGGTTAAGTAATTTTCTCCAATTGAACCAAAAGGGGAGATTTCTTTTGCATGCATACCTACGACTCGAAACATGCTTTTGACGGGCAGGGTTTGGCTTTTGCCCGTTACATAGTTTTGGATTGGGCCATCCAGACCAATGGCCGTCATTTCGGACCACGGAGTATGACACCTGTTTGTTCTGGGTACAGACCACATGGTATCGCTGATCAATAAACTGGTTGAATTGGAAGGAGACTGTTAGCCCACTTCTTTTGCGAGTCATGCCGCACAACGTGATACATTTTCGTCACTTGAATCTCGAATATGGAGTCTTTATCCGAGACGAGTAGAAACGCGGAGACATGTGAACGAAAAAATGCGGAAACGAGAGGGGACAGCCACGTAAGTTGACCTGTCTCAACTGGGGTCTGGTGTCGCTCCGGACAGCATTTGCAGTGGGAGGCAAGGATCATGCTCAATGCCAGGCCGCAGGGTGCTGGAAGGCGGTGAGTGGGCGAAAAGGGTTTTTCTTGAGCCAAGATGACTGAATTGGGCTTGAACGGAGGAGCTGGTGTTGGACTGGTGCTGGATAGGGACTGGAGGGTGTGCAAGTTTTGTCTCAGGAAGCGGGCAGCCGGAGGTCGGCAAGTCACAATCAGCGACTTCCGCGTCAGGTGACCTGTAGCGAATCACAGATATGCCACGTGGTCAGACAGAGCCATATAAGGTTTAGCGCTCTTCGGACATCCAGCAGTGGACTCCATTTATAGATCCCAGCAGACCAGCAGACTCCCGCTCTCGTCGCCCATATTGCAAAGCTGCACCCTTCGCTTGGTCCAGTCAACAGTCCACTATTTGCCAAAAGTAGTCACCGAGTAAGTCGCACCGTGCCTGACAACCGGGGGGAAGCGGTGCACGGAGTCCTGAAGCATCGATGCGTCACAATTTAACGATTTGGTTTCTGTCTCTTGGTGTCTCAAAGCACACAGATAGTAGATCCAGAACCAGTGTCAGATTTCTTCTCCTTTTGTTTGCTAGTAGCCTTTTTTTATTTCGGTGGAGGCTCAAGTGTTTGGCATATGGGCATCCAGACTCACCGAATGGCTGGTCGAGGGGTGGGTCATCGTTTCTTCGGCTGCACGATGGGGGCCGAAGTTACTGTGTCAACTTGGTACTTAGCAGGAGTTGGTGTTCGGAGGTCCGTTGTCCTCAATAAGTGTAGCGGTGGATCCGGGCACTTTTAGAGAGCCGCTAAATCCTTTGTGGCTATAGCACCCCGTCTACTCTGAAGACTAGCCAATACAGCCTCATAGGTTTCCCCTGCCAAGTCCCGCCAAAGTCCAACACTCTCTGCCAATCTAGACTTGTCTGCTGCCCTGATTCGCTGGATTTCTGAATCTGGGCGATTCGGTCATTCAGGAGGGCCAAACCACCAATAAGAACTCCGCGACTGCGGCACCAGTTCTAAGTACGTCTTTTTCAGCCAGACACCCTCCGCCTGGCCCCTGGCCCCCCCCCCCTGCCCCCCCTAGCCCCCTGCCCCCTTGCCCGGACTCCTTTCCAACCAGCTCGGTGCCCAGCTCCGGGGGGCCTCTTCGTCCAGTCGACCACACACAAAAACTCCCACTGCGGTTCCTACCTTAGCATCCCTCTTAGCCTAGGTCGCCCTGCCTGGGCCTGTCTTGTCCTCGTTCAAGCACACCAATCTTCGTCCAGCGACCCGTATTCTTTCTTACTGCGCCTCGCTGATCTTGTCCTCGTATCTCATCCTTCCGACTCCTTCGATCTTCTCTACAGTGTGGCCCGCAACTCGACTCCCCAAGATTGGCCTTTGTCCGCTTACCACGACTTCTTGGTGTTGCCCTGCCACCTTTTCGTTGAATCCTCTCTTCCTATTACATGTGGTACTCTTACCCTCTCGCGGGGTTGACACCACTCTGGATCTCGACAACGTCTTCCGCTTCTTCCTCTCGAGGCCTCGTGTAGCCCGAAGAAGTTTACAGAATACACACTCTTTTACACAAGAATTCACCCAGTCATTCACTGAGTCTTTCCCGCCGACTTTCACCACTCCTTCGACAATGCCTGAACCCCAGAATGGTGGGTTCACAGCTGTTTCTGGCCCGGGTGGGCCAGAAACCACAGGCCTCACCGACGCTGCCGCCTCTCTAGAAAGCGATTCCTCCCGAACCCGTACCGGTACTCTCGATCAGAGCGCTACCACTTCAGCGAGCTCGACTGGAGACGCAGCTGCCTCTGCCGCGGCCACATCCCCAACAACCTTCAGTACCTCTGTATCGTCGGCTGATGGAAACGATGTGGCATCGAGTACGACCAGCATTGCCTCTTCGACCGCCGCCAATGCGGCCAGCAACACGAGCAGCGGAGCGGTGACTGTCACCGAGAAATCCTGCAACAGTATTGGTTGCTCCACTGCTCTGAAAGCGGCCATCGCTGTCCCGATCGTCGTTGCGGCTATTGCAGGGATACTTTTGATTTTCTTTTGTGCCAGAAGGAGACGGAAGAGTGGTGGTGGTGCGGCGCTGTCCGAAAAGAAACCGAAGAAAGGAGGCAAAAAATGGTCACGACATCTACGGGCTTTCTCTTTCGATGCAGAGCTGCTCATGGGAGGTCGATTTTCAAGTTCCAACAGCATTCGCAGCCGAGACCCCAGCGTTCGGAGTGCCGCCACCAACCCTCGAAATGGAACACATAGCGCAGAACCGAGCTTGCACAGCATTGAAGAAGTGGCACCCCCTTACAGAGACGCAGTGTCGCATGTTCAACCCCCCAGCCCTACTCAGGCTCGTACAGTTCCTCCGGTCACCTCAATTGCAGCCGATCCCATTCCTCGACCGTCTTCCACGGCTACGGCACCGCCTCCATATCGATCAATTGTTGGCGAAACCATGACCGAACCGCCCACGCCTGCTTCAGCCCGAAATCCATTCGCGGACTCTGCCCCTGTTAGTCCAATTGAAGGCTCACCTTTCAACGATCCTCCCGAAGACGAGGAAGCCGCGGGGGGATTACAACCAACGTTGAGTCGAGGATCATCCCTGTACCAGAGTGTCAGCGCCGACGACGATGCCACTCCCACACAATCGGAAGCTGGGAGCATAAGACAAGCTGTGCTCGGCAGACGTGTGTCCGCCAGGGCGACCGATAGTACGGGTGGTGGCGGCAGCTAAATTTGGGTGTAATTTTCGTATGGTTTTAATCATGGCGTGGCGTTTGGACTTGGGAAATGAGAAATCTTCCTGAGAGAGCAGGAGAACTCGTAACATGTCGATGCAGAGACGGGTTTTGAGATGTCCAATATTGTATATGAGTGATCAAATGTGGAAGGAAGAAAGACCTAGAACGGCCAGGGAAATACCAATATCTATTCAGCGCTTCATCATCTGTGATGATTTTGGAAGTTTGGGATGTTCTTGTCTTGTCGTCTTCGATGTGTACTCAGATGGCAACATGATACAATGCGGGGTTTTCCCTGTTCACATCATGTCTGTAACTACATGCTTTCGGTACCGAATCAAATAGGATCCTCGAAATATCAATGTCGAGTACTCCGTACGGGTGGTATACGGCATACGGAGTACTCGGCTTGCATAGCGAGATCGGGGATTCACCCGTTATGCCCCGTGCAAACTCTCATTACGCCGGAAATTCCGGCTTTGATCGGGTGGAGCAAGTCTTTGAAAAACCTCGCTCTTCGTATCTCTCCACCGGCAAAAATGGCCGCTGGCTCCGTACCTTTCATTTTAGCCTCAAAGGGAGAATTCCGCGCGTATCACTTCTAGGTCGATAGGGTTGAGCCGATCGAATCCGCTCGTTATTCACTCTGGTTCCTTTTTATGTGCACAAGGCTACACACACAATCTTTGCACCGAAACTAAGGCTTTGTCGGCCCAAGAAACGGATTCCCAAGCTTGAGTCTTCCGTAACCCTAAGCTCATGGTCCCAAGTGCATACTACGACCGTCTTATTCTTCACCTTATGCGGACATATCTCCCTTTTTTTTTTTTTTTTTCAACAATCAAGACTAATATCTCTCGCCGGAGACTCCCATGGAGACGTGATGAAACTCTATGACGGCCTGGTAATCAGCCGATATCAACTTTGCCCTTTGCAGTTTTGAGCGGGTTGGTATGGGGTTGTCGAATATTTCACCGGAAAGCCAGTCTTGGGAAATATGGAGCAATGACCCGTGGGGTGGAGCTGGAGTCACACACATGTGGCAGTCGCAGTCTTTCTGCAAGACGGTAAGCGCGATAGACCGGGGACGTATTCTTTATATCTTCCCGCCCTCGCCTTTCCTGTTATCTCTTCCTCTTCTTCGAGTGAGAAAGCCACCTCATTGAAACCAAGAAACACTTTGAATATTCTTCTGCCATATTTTCCTGCCTTCAAGGAACCTAGTTCTGTTGAGAAGGTTTTTCACCATGCCATCTCACGAGGCCCCTCCCGATTATATACAACGTGACTCTGAACAGAGCTCTGTCAATGATATCAAAATCCCCGCGGCCGAGTTGCAAGAAGATATTGTAGCCGCGAGATCTTTGAAGCGAGAACCTCCCGAATATGTCAAGTCACTGAGTCCAGAAGAGCGGAGGATCGCAGAGTGTGCTCTCGTCCGCAAGATCGATCTCCGGTTGATCCCTACCATTGTCATCATGTATATGGTCCACCATCCTGGTCATAGACCAAGCTGACGAGGTCTTAGGTACATTATGAACTACCTTGACCGGAACAATATTGCTGCAGCGAGACTTGCTGGGCTCGAAGATGAATTGCAGCTCCACGGCACCCAATACCAGACAGCAGGTTAGTTTAAAACGGCCTCACGCCTCTCCCTGGGAAACCTACACCAGGATCACCTACTCTGCTCGAAGCTCTTGGTGCCGCCTTTGACCCAACAACTTTGGAAGCTTCCCATCCCGCTCCCTCTGAACCCCCTTCGGCGGAAGACCACAAGTGCTGACCACCAATGCTCACTTTTCCACTCTCTTCAGTCAGCATTCTCTTCGTCGGTTACCTTCTCATGCAAATTCCATCCAATCTCTTCCTCAACAAGATTGGGAGGCCTCGCATCTACCTTCCTACCGCCATGGTCTTATGGGGCATCATTTCAGCTGTCACCGCTGCTGTCAACTCCTTCGGCGGCCTTGTCGCTGTGCGATTTGTACTCGGTTTTGTCGAAGCTGCCTACTTTCCAGGCTGTCTCTATTTTCTGTCCGCATGGTATAAGAGGTGCGTCGGATGTCGAAAAGTGGATGTTGCCGTGCTGGAATTATGAGAACGCCTTTTTCACTGTCGGCCTTGCTACCGTGCAAAGAAATGAATCCCTTTCGTTCTGACATATTTTCCAACATCTAGATCCGAACTTGGCTTCAGAACCGCGATGTTGTACTCTGGTTCCCTGATTTCGGGAGCCTTCTCCGGTCTCATAGCCGCAGGTATCACGAAGAATATGGACTACTCTCTGGGCCTAAGGGCGTGGCGATGGCTCTTCATCATTGAAGGTTGTATCACCATCGCAATTGCATTCGGAGCTATTTTCGTCCTGCCCAATTTCCCTCGAACCACGCCATGGCTGAGTGAACAGGAGAAGCAGCTCGCCGTCTGGCGCTTGGAGGAGGATATCGGCGAAGATGACTGGATCGACAGCAAGCAGCAGACCTTCTGGCATGGCTTTAAGCTTGCGGTCAAAGATATCAAGATGTGGATTATGGTATGTCCCAGCTACTCCCCTTTCACACACTGGTTCTCTTCCCTTCAAGGACCCGACTCGATGTTTGATAATGTAGATCCTGATTGGGGTTTCTAGATGGTCATGCTCTTCTGCATCGTCGCGTCGGGCTCCGTGACAAACTTCTTTCCTACCGTCGTCCAGACCCTGGGCTACGGTGACATCGAGTCCCTCCTGCTCACTGCTCCCCCTTACGTTCTCTGCGTGATCACGGCTTTCTTCAACGCCTGGCACGCCGACAGGACGGGTGAACGTTACTTCCACGTCACGATTCCTCTCTATGTTGGCGTGGGCTCCTTCATCCTCGCGGCCGCCACCACCTCAATAGCCCCCCGCTACGTTGCGATGATGCTCATGGTCCCCGGCGTCTACACTGGCTATGTCGTCGCCCTTGGCTGGATCAGCAACACCATGCCCCGACCACCTGCGAAGCGCGCAGCCGCCCTCGCGGCCATCAACGCCGTCAGCAACACCAGCTCCATTTACGCCAGTTATATGTTCCCCAAGAGTGCAGGACCGCGGTATATTCTGGCCATGAGCGTCTGCTCGGCAACGGCGTTCATTGCCATTGTCTCCGCGACGATTCTGCGCATCATTCTCGTCCGCTTGAATCGTAAGCTTGATCGGGGCGAATGGGTTGAAGGTGCGGTCAATAAGGCCTCCGGTTCTGGAGCAGCCGCTATCGCGCCGGAGGGCGCCGTTCCCGGAGAGGCTGTTGCACGAGGATTCAGATTCCTCATATAAATATAGATCTAGACGTACATCTCGACATAGACATAGACCTGATGTGACTGGACAAAGATATGTAGGAGCACCGAACAGGAAACGGGAAAGAGGTAAGGGCTGTGACAGGACTCTATGTGAAAGTAGGTGGATGAAGATTATCCGGACTACATGATAGAAATAGATGCAAATACGAGATTATGACGAGATGGTGCGACTCGCTGCTTTCATAAGGTTTGTTGGTGCTCTGCTTCACAGGAGATGAAATCTCGTCGGATGGAACTCAAAAGCCCGTCATGTGAGCTTGATACCCACAAAACTAACCGTGGGAACAACAGAGCTCCTTCACATCACCTTCTGGCTTTGATGGAGCTTTTGTACGCTTGTCGGACGTCAACATTGATAGTACCTCGTCTTCATTGAATGATGGATTTAAATCCGTTGTATGCCTGTTCCATATCAAACGCCAAATCCCTTGCCTGTTCATCACTCAATTCCTCCGAAGTCTTCATCTGATTCAGTGTAATGAGCCATTGAATGATTTTCCCTCGATGTTCAAAATCCTGATCCGTCACTTTATTCACAGACTGAATGACATCCGAGAGTAATGGGTGTAACGCACTCTTCGAAACCATGTTCAACCGCAATGCGTCTAGGAATGTAATGAAGTTCTCCGTCGCAGCGAGAATCAGACTCCCGGACGCACCACCCGTCGGGGCCGTTGACCCTGGCGCTGCTTTTTGCACGGTAATCACTTCGTCTGCAGTCAATCCGACTCTTAAGCGCTCTTTGGCTCTGGGGCATTCGATGCCCCATTTCGCGGTGAAGGTGTCTAGATCCACAAACTCGTGTGCAACATTGTCGTCGTTCAAGATCGAGCGGTATTGTTTCAGGAGTTTAGAGCACATGTCCGAGTACTCCGATTCAGGCAAGGCATCTTTGATGTATGCCTTTTCGAGGCCGTCGAGGGTGCGGATGATACTGTATATTTCGGCGAGGGAGTCGATAAGGTCGCGTTCCGCGGTGGAGTCGGCGAGTTTCACTTCTTCGTCAAGATTGATGCGGGCAGAGAGTGTGCTGGTAGGAGCGTAGGTGTAGGGCGTTGGGGCGTAGGCGAGAGGCCGTGAGGTTGGAGTGCCATACATACTGTGCTGGACAATATGCACTCATCTTAGACGTAGACAATCATGTCGTTCGACATGCTAGGGCTGGACCTGGACAATGCCCATGTGAGGTACTATATTAGCACGAGGCTGTGATGGGAGGCTACCATGCAGAAAACTCCGGCTGAGAATCTAGGGCCTTGGCGCGCTAGCCTTAGACATAAAGCGGCTCTGTTCGTTCTAAGAGGAAGGCTAAAAATTCTGCTGCCGCTTTTAAAAATGTCTCTTTTCCAATAGGTATGCACTTCTAGCGCAGTAAGGTATCTTGAGCACGAGTCATATAGTATGCACAACCGCATTCCCGGATACAGGCCCGTCGGAGGGATCTGAAGAAGCGCCCGTGACCTCTGAAGTTATCTTCACCGGCGTTAAGTCGTGCCTCTTCAAAGCAAATTCTCACAGTCAGCCAGCCCCTAGTCTGCCCGAAATCCATTTGTCCCGCATTAACAAGGCCAATCACTTGACCATCACTGATGCACTGACTAATAGTAGGAGCTAGGTTGTCCACTACCTGGATTTGGCCATTCTGTGCGCCGGTAACAGCGCTGGCGGGAGTCGCCTCTCACAAGGAGCGGAGGCGGCTCCGGGAGGCGACTCCTACCACCTCCGTTAAATCTCGGTTGTGGAATGGCGCCAAGGCACAGGGAGAATCATGTCGTCGTCCTACCCTTTAGTACGAAGAGAGACACACTTTCTGGCGTAGATTGTATAGCAAAATGTCGTCAGGTATGAAGCATTGGGTTGACCATGAACGCTGAGGGATGAAAGTTAATCGGTTCCTGATTAACTAATTAGGAAGGTCTAGGCGCTAAGGGAGGTAGGAGTAACGGAGGCGACTCCCGACAACGCTGCCGGTAAGTTAAGCCGAGGATATTGTGCCAAAGGGTTCCGCCTCAATGTCCTCGGATGAGGCCCTGATATCAAAAGCGGAAGGGCTGTTGAGGCAAGACTCTAGCGTGGGAATTTGGGCGTGGTTGCGGCGGAATGGCAAAGAACGAGCGAGAGTCCCCGAGGAACATCGAGGCAGGAAATTGGGTGCTATTTGAGCGTATGGGCTGCATGGAATAATGGGTGTCTGGTTGGATTGGTGTAAATAAAAAGGATTGGATTGCACTGGTGAGTCAGTATTTCCCAGTTCTGCAATGTTTGTCGAGGCTCGCGGCGTGGATGCTGCACCAACAGCGACGGTAGAAGGAGGACGTGGAGTCGTGAAATCATCAGTCTCTGCTGCCGAGATGGGAGTGTCGCCATCATGTCCTGCTAGCGAAGGATGACGCACAATGGACTCTTCTGGTACATGATCTGTAATCTCGAGCTTGTAATTTCATGTCGTTTCTTCGACGCCTGAGATTCTTAGGGGAGCAAAACGATCAAGACCTGCGAGCAAAACCACAACAGACAGTGTGAAAATCGTCACCCATCCGCTTACCATTATGAACGTCATGGCCGGACGCCGTCATCATCAAGCAGTGCTGGCATCTCGCATGCGGCAGCTAGATGATTTCCGAGCAATCGAATCATCCAGAAAAGCCTCTTACCAGTTTCATGGGCAGCGAAATCTTCATTGGGAGGGATTGACTGGCGAAGCCCCATCTTCAAAGTAAGTGACAAGGTCTGCGTAAGATACAAGAAGTCCTTGCACGAGCAGTGCACAGAAGAGACCCGGGAAGACAATCGCCTGTAGTATAGTGAGATCTTCGTATTCGGAGATATCGATCATGTACCGATTAGCTGTGAAGTATCACAAACTGATCCATATGAGTTTGGGACGTCATAATCATGGGTCATAAGATGCTCGCCCTTCAAGGGAAAGATTGTCGTGAGATGGAATGGCGACACCTTGCCCGGTGTATAAGCTTCCCAATGCAAGCAGAGATTAGAGCAGAGGAAGGAAGCGCAGTTCCTCTGCAGTGGACTCAGTTCGGTCAAAGGAGTATAACAAGCTCATTGAATCATCGAAGCTAGGATGATGTATGAGATAGTGGCGCAAGTGCCTCGGAGCGTCTTTCTTTCGCACCGCTTCGAGTCCTTGCGAGTTTCGGCAACATGTCCAAAATGGCGAGGAAAGGTCGGTATCCGGGGGCTTCAGGCTTCTTTACCTGCTTACTGAATACGGCCGTCAGCGTTTGACCACATCGCCTCGATATTCGATAGGCTCTTCTCGAGTGGATGATTAGTCTCCTCTTTACGCCAATGAAGCCTCTGGCAAGTAAATCAAATCATCCACAATCATGTCTATACCATTTCGCCTGCTTATCAGTATGGGATTCTTCAAGATGTCCACCGGCTCCCCTACTGTAGGAGTAAAGTCGTTGCCGGGAAATCCGCCTTCGGTTTAGGCGGTCCTGCCGTTTCGGGCATGGTCGCGGGCTGAGCGCGCCGCCGCTTTTGACGGCTATAAGAATCTCGTCTCCCATCCCCATCCTCTCTCTGCCTCTCTTCCAACCTGCTATTCCCTCTCTCGCCTCCGTTCACCCTGGCGCACCCTGTCGTGCTTCACTTCGACACCGCCTAAGTTCTCCCCCCTGCCGCATCGGGCTCCCCTCGATTCTCCCCTCCGGCTCGTTCAAAGTCTGCCTCATCTCTTCGAGTGCGCCTCGATCAGCTTCCCAATCCTCGATCTTCGCGGCCCCCTCGTACGCCTAATCCCTCCATGGCGTCTTGGACTTCGCCGGCCGCGCATCGTGCAGGCTCAGCTGAACCCGCCCATTATTCACGCCTCGACTAGGGTCCTGGTAATATTGGTGTGAGCGTCGCCAATGTCGGCGAGCCCCCTTCTACCATCTTGCGAAGGTGAACCCGTGTGACGCGTTCCCTCTAGCGTTTGTTCCAGACCTACAACCCTCCCAGCAAGCTCGATATTACCGACAACAGCAAAATCGAACATCCTTCGGGACGCCATGGTCGGCACTCAACTCTCCGTGCTGCGGTATTAGGGGTGGGGATGCTGCGTCTCGACTTTGTGGAGTAAGACATGGAAAGTGGCAGGAGCGCGGCGGATCCTTTGGCACAAGCCGGTGCAGCAAGCTACATGCCGCATCTTGTGTATCCAATCACGAAGATGCCATACAAGGTGATCGGTAGTGTGCCTGTATTGCTGCCTACGCTCGGCCTTGGAAAATGCAACGTTGAAGGGGGCTGAGTCTTCCATTTCGGCCCTCGAGGCTTCCGAGGAAAAGAGTCGCTATCCAGCGAAAGGGACACGTCAGCATGTCGCAAATGGATCCTCGGTCTGGAACAAGAACAGCGGTTCCTTAAGGAGGGGCTGGCGAACGGCACTATGAAGGAGAAAGAGTGGGATTCGCGAGACACGATTATCGCTCGGACAGACACAGATGTTGATTCGCAGGTTGTACCTGATCCCGATAGCGGGCGGGCGTGTGCTTGTGAGGTTGGCCACCGATTTCGTCGAAGACTTGCAAGGTCGTCGAAGAACAACCGAAGGCGGCCGTCTCGGTCCAGAGCGCGCATTCTCATCATTCTTGAACCCTCAGGACCTGGGTAAACGGACCAACGCCCTATGACCCCTGCGTTCCCACGCGGCGAAAATCGCATCGATGCTCGATATTTTTACAGAGAGAGAGGCAGTACGTCTGGATGCGCTCAGACGACTGTTCAGCTGATGTGAGAAAGGTAGGGTCCCCTTTCCGCATGGCGGAAATCAGTCGCCGCTGCTCTCGTGGAATGCCTATGCGGGACTCCTAAAGCATCGATCTATCACAACCCCGAGAGAGCTTAAGGGCAATGTCGCTCCACCCTGTCCCTCATCATCCGGAGCGGGCCCCTGCCCTATCCGGATTCCCCGTCGTCCAGTGCAGCAAGGAACGGTGAGAATCGACCCTTGGTGCGACATCGACTCGTGTGCCCACGACTTGGGGTGCCGCGCGATCTTATTTCGGCGATAAGATCCTCTAGCAATGCTATCTGCAAGCGCCAACAACTTTTGCCCCTCTGGATGCAGCAAGTGTGGAGGGTTGCAGCCCCCTACCCCTGAAGCAGCCCCCACGATCACCATAACCCTCCCACACAGCGACATTACAATAGGTGGGGGGGAATTCCCCACCAAGTTGAAGTGGTCAGTTGTTGAACTTCAGGCACCACTGCCAAGATGCCAAGACAAGCCCTGTCTCGAGGGGTATATATAGAGAGATTCTTCTCCTCCATATCCTCAATCCTCATACCTTTCTCCCCATTCTCGCGGTGCCCCGACACGGCTATTCCGCCGCACCTCCTCGAGTTTGACATCAGTACACAGTGGGTGCGCACAACCCCTCAAAATTGGCACCGGTGCCGCCGCCCAACACCATCACAACAAAAAGATTTTTATATCGACATTTATTGGGCCACGCGACGAGGATTCATTGGAGAAGCTGAGTTCTAGGTAGAACGAAGTATTCTCTATCGGATGGTACTCGTCATGTTAGAGGCGAGCCCCTTCGGACGGCTTCGGGGCGCGGTGTTAGAGTTTACATCTCCCAGACTTTCATTGTTGGAAACACTGACGGCCAAGGCCGTAACTATTGAAAAGTCAAGCTACGACTCATCAACCCGTGGTCTCATGCCATCCTCGACGCGACGCGGAATCGATCCACGGGTGAAAAGGCAACCTTGTCTCACCCCGGATTGTCGTTTCCCTGCCCGGTGAGTCCCCCGCCCCCGCCCCGGGGCCCCTTCAAAACGGAACCAAATTCTGGTGGTTGAACCATGCCACCGAAAGTCGACGCTTGAATACTTGATCTGGAATTGGTCAAAGGATGGGAGTTTGGTGCCACGTCTCACAGACTGTCGATCCACCCATGCGCTTTCATCTGTCTCGATGTGGATCGGCCTCCTTTCTCGCCGACCACGTCGCCGTCGTGCCACATGATCTTCTGCTATGTTCGGCATGATGCACGGGAGACAATTGGCATTATAGAACCGTATGGGCTAACCAGTTTAGACAGCGTGTGGGCTCGATCATTGTATAGTCAGTTTCCCCGTGAGATATTCCACAATGTCATCGATCTCTTCCGGGATCTTATACCAGTGGCCAAGCTCCGGATAACAACGCCACGTAACATCCATCCCCAACATCTGGAGAGTATCGGCGGCTTCCTTCCCTAGGCTGCATTTTATCTTCGGATCTTCCGCCCCGTGCCCGAGAAACACCGGGGTCGCGAGGCCGAGGTTTTCGCGAGCGTGATTTAGGTTCTCGGTGTCGATGTCGTCTTTGGACAAGATGTCCCTCACGAGGTTGACGGCCTGAATCGGCGCCGGGCTTTCGCCCTTGCCACTATCGTCGCTGTCCTCGCTAAACACGGGATCCGCAGCTCCGGAGCCGATTAGCTCCATAATGTCGTAACGGAACGGAAGCCAACCGCTAAGGCCGACGAAGCCCCCGATGGGAAAATCTAAGCTTAGCAACACAAACACCGCCATGGCACAGCCTTGGCTCAATCCCCCTAGAACGACGTGGTGGGGAAGGATCGCGTCCGCTTCCCGTTTCAAGATTGACCAGACATGATTCGAGGACTCGGTCAGACCGTCAATCTGTAAATCTCGGCGCTTGGAGGGATCGTCCAGAGACGCCACGTCGAACCACTGGTTGATGGTCGCCCGCTTGAATGCCGACGATCGCCGTCTCCGGGCGGTGGGAAAGATGAACTTCATGCCGGGAAACGAGTCGGCGAGGCTCCGACCGTTGGACGTGGTTCCCGAGCGCAAGAGCTCCCTTCCGAATGTCTCGCCGTTGCTCCCAAGGCCGTGAAGGAGGATGGCGGTGTGCGTATGTTCAGAAGTTGGCGGGACAATAAAAGGGTCGGGAAACGTGTTCCCGGCCATGTTTGAATTTTCCACACGAGCCTTAACCGGGTCAATTTTGGAGATTCCCCTATCGTCGATAATAAGCGCTGTGATGAAAACTGATGAAGACGTACGGCAATGCGATGTGCAGTGCGTTGGAGACTGAAAGTAGCTAGCCCTACTGCTGTAGGGGCTGGACGGGGACCAAGGGGTAACTGGTAGATTGGAGCATGCTACGGCGTAGGCAGCCAGATAAGGGCTCTCAAGGTCACATAGAATCACGTAGTGCTACACTACTGTCTATAATTCTTCGAAAGTGTGGATTTCTGCCAAGGATTCTGGCTTACGCTAAACTACACTCGTTTACGGAACATGTATAAATAAAGCGGCCACCCCCAGCAGATAGTTTTAGCTAGTTCATACATTCTCTTCCCGCCGCTACAACCACACGAGCACGGATCCCTAGTCTACTCGCATGCTAGGAGCAGGGAGAAGAGTCTTCTCTCTTCTCCTAACAGTGCGAGTAGTCGATTGTCTATAGGACTGCCTCGATGCCATCCATTGATTTCGCGCCTGGTTAGCACTCTGTTCGCACCTACCGGTTCCACCCTGAGGCACCCTGACACCTAGCCGAGAGGCAAGTATAACCGATCGCCAGGGGCCAGATTAAGCCCCCTGCTCAGGGAGCGCTCAGTGATGCTCAACCAAAGGCTCAGTTAAAAGCTCAGGTTGAAGCGGCCTTCGCTCACCCACTAAGATCAAACCGTATGTGGCAGTTAGGTTTTTCGTTCTCGACTAATAGAGGTCCTTTCGGCGCAGCTTATTGCCCATTCCCTTGGTCATTCTCATCTTTCCGCACCCTAACTATTATGGTTGTAGGCTGCATCGTGTGGATCCTGGGTCAAACGCAGAGTGCTGACTAGGGCTCTCGTGATTTTGAAGTTCCGGACCCCAAAATTGGGCCTCTCCCTTCAGAGCCAAATTTTGGTCTCCTTATGTTCACCCTTCACGGCACAAGGGGCGCGGAATAGGCACCCTGAGCTGAAGTGGGGGCCTTCTTGGGCCCCTCGTGGTTCTTGAATTGTTTGAGATGGAGTTCGACATGATTCAGCCTCGACGAAAACACTCTTCTCTGCAATTCTTTGCCCCTGGTAATGGTCGACGACACGAAGTGATCGCTTATACGTAGGACAGTATAGTTTATAGGGTCATTCTGCACGGAGAGGAGAGAGACAAAGCTCGCGGTTGCCGAACTAAAGGTGGAAGTTGGGTATAGTCGATCAAATACACAGTAGAAAATGGGTGATGAGACACGGTTCGAGAGGACTTCGTGAGGGTTAGAGCAGGGCCTCTTTCTGGGAGGGAGTGTGAGAAGGCCCATTGTGATCTTTGCTGCGCGTCCTTGAGGCGCCATACTTGGAGCAGTGAAGGCACCCGTAAATTGACGGTTCCGTTGTTTCTGAAGGGGGACCGTTTCTGGTCCCGCTGAAACATGAGTGCGGAGTCAGGTCTGCGATGAGGGAAGACTGAGGTCGGCGTTCTTGGCACCGAGGAAAAACCACTCCAGAAGCGGCGGCCGCTACCGCCATATTCGGCGGGAAATTTCCCTGCAACTTGCGTTGACCTGTAAGAGGCATCACCTTTTTTCCCGAGACGAGGGCGCAGTGCGGGGAAACTGCGGCTAATTTTCTGCTTGGCGGAAATTTTTTGGGCTTTCCAGTTCGAGGAATCCAAAGTCGGAGTGGGCGACCCTGCACAGTTCCTGAAGACTGTTAAACGTCTCCTCTTGTCCTCTGTAGACCGTGACTGGACCTCCTCATCCCTTAGAGGGCTTCCTCAAGATGGGAAAACAGACGAAAGCAACGAAGAAATTCGAGAAGAACCGCCTAAAAGGTACGATCGATCGAAGGAAAGAATTCGCAAAAGTCAAACAACGACATCAACAGAAGGCCAAGAAGAATCAAAGAGCCGCACAGAGACAAGAGGCCCGGAAAGATGAAGGAGACTCTGAATCTGATATGGAGGGGGAAGATGGAGTTAAGATGAACGAGGACGAATATTTTCAAGAAGGATTCATGATACCGGAACATGAAACGATGGCTACATCAAAGGACAGGACTAGGAAACGCAGGAGGGCTGGGGCCATTGAGGACGTCCAAACATCCTCAGTGTCGGATAAAGATGGCTCGGATGACGAGGCGGGCGATCACAAAGGCCAATTGGCGGCACTGGCACAGAAAGATCCCGAGTTCTACAAGTACCTGCAGGAGAATGACGCCGAGTTGTTGGACTTTGATGAAGATGGCGATCTTGCGGAAGTTGATGATCTCAGCGAAGGAGAACCTCCCGCCAAAGACCGAAAGACCAAGGAATCGCAAGACACAACAGTTCCCGTCGAGGTTACACTGTCCATGGTCGAGAAATGGAAACCTTCATTGACCGAGCAATTTTCCATTAGAGCGCTGCGGCAAGTTGTGCTAGCATTTCGGGCTGCCGCTCACGCAGGCGACGAAGAGGATAAAGCATTCAAATACAGAATTCCAAATCCGGAGGTATATCATGAGGTTCTGATGACGGCACTGAAGCAGGTCCCCAAAGTCCTCGCACACCATCTTCCAGTCAAGGAGTCTGCAGGAGGCAAAGTGCGCGTCCCGACTGAGATACCGAAGTTCAAGACTCTGGCACCCCTGATCAAATCCCATGCTTCATCCTTACATTGTCTGCTTGGGCACCTCTCAGACACAAATACGTTACGATTAACCCTCCAATCATTTGAGCCGCTGTTACCGTATTTACTGCAATTTCGCAAATTCTTGAAGGTGATTACCAAGGCAGTGGCATCAGTCTGGTCAGATAACTCTTCTGATGAAGCAACGAGAATCGTGGCTTTCATCGTCATCCGCCGACTGATGGTCGTCGGGGATGCAGGAATTCGAGAATCTGTCCTGAAGGCAACATATGAAGGTGTTGTCAGAGGCAGCCGAAGCACGACTATTCACACTCTCGCTGGTATCAACCTGATGAAGAATTCAGCCGCCGAGATCTGGGGCATCGATCAAAAAGTCAGCTACACAACCGGCTTCACATTCATCCGGCAGCTCGCTATTCACCTGCGTGGACATATCACCAAGCCCACAAAAGATTCGTACAAAACCATCTACAATTGGCAATTTGTACATTCGCTTGACTTTTGGTCTCGCGTTTTGTCGACGCACTGCAATTCCCTCCTTGAGGCACAACACGGCAAACAATCACAATTAAGACCACTGATCTACCCTGTTGTGCAGGTCACGTTGGGGGTCATGCGACTCATCCCTACATCGACCTACTTTCCTCTTCGATTCCAGCTCATGCGGTCCCTGCTGCGCATCTCGCAAGCGACAGAAACATATATTCCCCTCTCCGCAGCCCTTCTGGAGGTGCTCAACTCGGCGGAGATGAAGACACCGGCAAAAGCATCGACTCTCCGGCCCCTCGATTTTTCGTCGAACATCAGAGCACCCACCTCTTATCTGAAGACAAAGGCGTACCAGGAAGGAATCGGGGAGCAGGTAGTCGAACTGTTCTCCGAGTTTCTCGTCTTGTGGACAAAGAGCATCGCATATCCGGAGCTACAACTGCCGGTGACAGTGATGCTTAAGCGATGGCTGAAAGCTGCGTCCAAAGGTGGCGGGAACAGGAACAGCAAACTGAACCAAGCGCTTCTGTTGCTGGTGCAGAAATCCGAAGCGAACGCAAAATGGATTGAAGAGAGGAGGAATAAAGTTAACTTCGCGCCCAAGGACCGCACGGAGGTCGAGGCCTTCCTCAAGGATATTCAGTGGCAGGACACGCCCCTGGGAGCGTTTGTGGTCGCGCAAAGAAAATTGAGAGAAGAGAGAAAGATAGTGCTCGAACAGGGCAGGAAAGAGCAGGATCGGAAGCAGAAGGTTGATGCTAATGAAGATGAGGATGAGGATGAGGATGACGAGATCGGGATAGCGGGATAGAGAAATCATTCTACCCCCTTCACTTCGCTAGTATCCGGAGAACGAGTGTCACGTGGAAGCCCATTGTTTGGGACTTATCCTGTCCTTTAAATATAACGTGATTCCTTGAAGAACATGTCGTCGCCCAGGGTCCTGCTCCTACTCAAACACAGTTATGGCCATCTCTCGATCATTTCTTCCCTCTAGGCGGACCAAATTCCGTGACTCCATGCCCACTCGTCCACACATACTCGTCCATGTAAATAAAACCTCCGTCTTCCCCGAAATTCAAAACATTCTGTTGATGACAGTTGCCGATTCTTAGGTAGATAGATGCCGCGGCAAACGCGGCTCTCCATCCTCGTATGGTTCCCCAGCTGCTTCCCGCGCCATGTCGTTGATCCATCTCTCATTCGGCTTCAATGTCTTACCTCCAGCTAGAGATGAGGCGAGGTACAGCCAACTGAGGGCATTTCCGACTGTTTGCACCTCATCGCTGACATGGGTCATGGCATACTCGCTCATTCTTTCATACAGGTCATAGTCATTGACGAGGTCGTAGAGATGTTGGGCCACGGCGTCGTGGTCGCCTCGTCGAACAAGAAAGCCGCTCTTTCCGTGCTCGACTTGAAGTGGAATGCCGCCGGCCAGAGTGGCGATGACGGGTTTGCCCTGTCCAAAATATCAGCGTCTAGTGAGGAGAGCGTGACGGGGACGATTTACCTTGTGCAGGGCTTCGGAGACTTTGACCTCAAATCCTTCCCGTGTGGAGAGCTGTAAGGCCACAGTGCACAGAGACATGATGGCGTTCAAGATCTGATCACTTGGTCCGAGTCGGACAACTACAATATCCTCAATCAAGTCCGGGTGATGCCTGAGGATCAAGTTCATTGTTTGATCGTAAATCAGACTTCCGTCGGGATCATCCACGGAGCTGTGGCCGCAGAGGACCAGTTGCTGGATATTTCTCTTCGGTTCGTCCTTCATGAGCTTGCAGAACTTGGCGTAACTTTCGATAACGTCGGGTATACCCTTTGAAGGGTCGAAGCGTGCGATCTGAGTGAAGAAGCCACGTTGAGGATATGCGAGCTGTGGAATACCTTGGGCTTGGCAGGTTTGTCGTAGGACGTGGAAGTAGTATTGCAGATCCCATTCATCCATGGTTTTGTTCAAGCCATCAAGCCTATCCGTGGTATTGGTCACACATTAAGACTGAATAGCAAAAGGGGGGCGGGGGAGAGGGAGGGACTTACCAATCTGTGGTAGCCGGAAGCCAACCAAGAGTCTCTTTCCGAACATCATTCGGGACGAACGACCGGACAGGGTGGCTGAGGAAAATGTCGGCTTGTTTGATGCTGGACCACATATTTCGCCAAACATGTTGAGCGGCACTTCCGTCCTCCCGGACCAAATCGTCGCGGACCTCAATATGACTCCGGAAAATAATAGGACGCTCAGGCGACATCTTCCTTGCAATTGGAATAAGCTCTGGCATTTGAGGGTCGTCGATAATGACAACATCCGCACCTCCCTCTTCCGGTGCTCTGAGCGGCCCTTCTTCACCAAGCCAGTAGCGTTCCGCATTGTCGATAATCCATTGTTTGATCTTTGCAAGATGTCCATCCGTGGCGCGTACATCAGGTGGGACAACACCTTGCAGAATATTGTGGTTTGTCTTGGTGATTCGAAAGACGTCTGGCCTCGGTTTGGGTACGAACCTGGAGGAGATAATTAGTACCGATTCGGCTCAACCAAGATTTACTAGGCAAAGAGGGGGCCCAACCATTCAACGTTAACGCCTTGGAGGTCCAAAAATCTGAGTAGGGCATGGCGCATCAAGGCGACTCCTCCTCCCTGCGGTGTAGCACTGAAGAAGACGATTCTGAGCTTGCGATCGACAACATCCTTGACGTATTTCTGGACTGCCCTCCAAGTCGGTGGTCTGACGGATTTCTCGTAATCGTCAAGAGTGGTCAACTGAATCATGCCTGCTAAGTCCACTTCGACTTGATTACGATAGCTGATTGCTAGGCGGGGTTGTTTCGTTGGTGCGTACAGTCTATTCGTCGTGCGGTCAGCTCAAGGAGTCGTGATGGGGGGAACTCAAAGCACATACGCTAAACATTTTCTTGCAGCAGAATCGGCAATTTCATCGACATTATTCAGCAGTTTCGGGACATTCTTCGAGATCCTCTGAACTTGCAGCACTGGATTCGATTCGACCACGATTGGCACCATGTCCAGCTCTAACCAGAGCCTGGAGCAGAGTGATGGGCTCTTCTTGTGAAGATCCAAGAGGATACCGGCCCCCAGGATTTTGCACACGTGTTCTTTTCTATACACGGAGAGCTGAGTGATCAAATGATCAGCGATCCAGTCTGAGTTTTCGTCTTTTTCCTGGTCATCATCCAGAGAGATACGGTGGACAGCGAAATCCACGCTGTACGTTCCATCGTGCACGGCGATGCCGACTTTGACGGCTCTGGGGGATTCTTCTTGAATTGCTATGCCCGCCCAGAATTCCTAAAGGTAGTCAAGCAAGTTAGGCCACGTTCCAAATCGTTTTGAAGGTCATAGAGATGCCACAGGCCCACCTCTGTGGCGGTCTTGATACATAGACAAGGTCGTGAAGAAGAGCATCTGAGGGGTGTGGACGTACACTCAAGCTGGTTCCAATGTCCACACTGTCAGACTGCTGCTGAATACTCAAGGATCGTCTTCGATGGTACTCGGGCACATGTGACACGAAGTCCCGTTGAACCACGATACTAGGTCTTCTCGTTGCTGGGTCACCCATTGCTTCAAATTGTTTTGCGATGGGAGATGTCAACTCAATGGCAATAGGCTGTATTTATACCGGTGACAGGAAAAGGCTGCGTGGGATAAGTGAGGCGGGCGTAAAAAGACGCAAGCTACAAAAGCAAAGCTCGTAGGTCCAGCAAAATTTCCAGATCTAGGGTATGAGTGATGGCCTGAAATGTAGAGACGAGCAGTAGGTAAGGTGAGTTCAAGGGCTCACATCACAAGGGGAGACCTTGTGCTGGCTGATATCAGCTGTTTCAAAAGTTGGGCACTTTCTTGTGTCGGGGCAGGGTCTGAGCGGGAAGCTGACCTTAGCGATGAGCTAGGATTTTCTTCTGACGTATGGCACAGGCACAGGTAACAGGGAATACAAGGCACTGGCCCGACGGAAGGGCGGCCACGTCTTCGGCAACGCAGGGGATGGTGGAAAATGCTTAGATGATGGCTGGGATCGAATGGAAAATGATCGAATCGTAGGAGGGAGGCGCAGGATAGGCGAGAGATCCTGGTGAGGAATCACCTGATATTCAATGTGTGGCCCCTAGAAAAATATTAACGGGGAGGCCCGTTGGTGCTTCCGGGGGGCGCTGTAGGTCACGTGAACCCTCGATTGGCCGTCGGTAGGCAGGGGAGCTAACGTCGTATCTGCTAGAGTAAGCCTATGTGCATCGTTTTTTCGGTGGACATTATCGGCTTCGCCTAGGATGAGATTCATGATTGAAGAGGAACGGAGGGAGTGGCACCTGTCTCTATCCCTTGAGGGATTTTGGGGAATCGGTGCTTGAAATTACGAAATCCGTTTCCCTTCATTCGTCCACTAGTATTCGCCAAACTTGGGTAGAAGTGCACGCTTGATGCGGGGAGATGGAGAAAGGGTATATACTGGATTGTGACACTGTACATGGCAAAGTCCGTCAACTTCAAGGCTGATCGAGGCTACTCTCATCTTGTATGAAATACTAGGAAGAGAATTATGGTATTGTCTGACAGAAGCATTTTGGTTATGTACGGGCCGGAAAATGTGTTTGTCCGAATGGCTTTGCCTCGTCCAGCAAAAGTATCTCATGTTTTTCATGCTCCCATGTTTTCACCGTCGTACCACCAGAATGAAAATTAGTCTATCATAAGAGTAACTATATGAAATCTTTGAGGCGGTGCAGCCAACACATCCCATGTGCATCCCGCGCGGGATGTAGATGGTAGACTAAGTTGCTATCTATATCCCACCGCGTCGCCCCCCGACCTCTCTCGCCGCATCGGCTTTATCATGCTCTCTCTGTTTTCTCCGATGATCTCATCGCAATTCAATGGAGGCTTCGACACGCTTCCGAGGTACAAAACTTTCAGACAACACATCATCAGGCCATGTCGTCGGCCGTCTGCTCCAAATATCATGCAGTGGTCGCGATCTCGGTTTCGAGAATCATCGACAAGGCTGCTCGGGGGACATGGGACTTTCAGAGCTTGAATCTCCACAGCGGCGGCGCGGCATCCAACAGAGCCATACGCGTGTACCTGCATCTTGATCCGTCGCTTACGCAGATGTGGCACCACCTATGCCGCCCCTATCAGACAGTCTCAGGCACCAGTCGTAACCTTACACCCCCATGCTGAACATGGACCGACAGTAGATAGGAGCTCCTGATGAGTCCTCAAGAGTTACCGCAAAACTTATTCGGCCCCATGTTTTGTTTCGACGCGAAACTGCCCACAAAGACCCGGAATCATGTGAGGTTGCGAAGTCGGCAAGGCCGAATTCACGTGATTTGGACTCAGCCTTGTCTGCCTCGGCTAATCACCTTTTGGCTTTGTCATTCGGAGGGCTAATCGTATCAGATCCTTTTGGCCTTCACGGCTTAATAGTGACCCCCACGATAAAAATGGCCAAAACCGGTATAATGTCGCCCACGCACTCAACTCTAATTCTAGGTTTAGTGCTCCTCTTTTTCCCCCCACCTTCGGCTTCCCTTCCCAAATGACGCCCTCTATTAACTACCTAGGTGCTTGTCAAGCCAAAATCAGGACATTACCTCAATCCTCGTCCAGACTACACAACATGTATCGCAAGCGAAATGGTTCTCTCGGCTTCTCTTTCACCCGCTTCGCCAATGCTGCCGTTCCCAATTTCTTTGCCGATGAGTCACCTACGCGGACGGCGGACTTGACCTCTTACCGTCGCGACATGTGCTACATGCATCAAATCGCGTCCCCAAATCCATATGCTCTGGACGAGCGTTCCTTCTACGTTGTTGGCGTCGTGGACTCGGAGAGCGTGAGCAAGAGGGTGCACAAAACACTCAAGAAGCATGAGATTCTCAATCCTCATGATGGCACTGTCGATACCTACAAGATCGGCCCCAAGTTTCCACACCAGCTCGCCCTTTTGAACATCAACAGACAGAAAGACCTAGTTGGTATGTTGTTCTGGTGGGAAGAGGAGTGTCAGAGGCTGCGGAAATTGGATGCCGAAGAGAAAGAGCTGAACACGTTGATAATGGAGTCGGAACGCAATCTCACTAAGATTGGGGAACAAGAAGATTCGCATGGGCCGAAAGAGACATTGGATCAACTCAAATTTGCAAGAGAGAGGGTCAGGATGAAGAGAAGGCAAAGACCCAGTCAAAGGCACCCCGACATCGAAGCTGACCGAGACGATATTTTGTTGGCATTCCACGGTCGAAGTAAAAGCGTATCCAATATTAGCACTCGTCTTCCCGGAAATCCCGGAAACAGTCAAGCAGGGCCGGTACAACGGGAACAACCACCACAGTATTTTGCGAGTACACGATAATGGAGCTGCTTTTGGCTTTTGAACGACCGAATCATCCTTGACCGATCTCACCAGGGCCCTCCTTCCTTCAGATAATTTTTCGGCGCCTCTTTGTCGAGGAAAGGAGGCACTCTGGCAGAGCTGCAATTTTCGAGACCCCCCCCACTAGCTGCACGTTCCGCTGGAGGCCACTTGATAGCACATGTCACTCCTTCTATGGTAGATTTTTGGATGAAGCCCTTGCTGTCTCCCTTCAGGACGGATCACCATTCGAGGATGTGAGTCTCTGCGACATGTTTCTAGCAGCCCATTGCCCCATTGACAGAGTATGAAGGAAATTAAATCAAAGTACCTTTTCTCCGCAGGATGAGGCCCACCCACGGCCCGAGATGCCCCATAGTTCCATAACATCTAGGGGAGGGAAGATGTTCTGGTCACACAAGCATATTCTCGCCGGGGTCCCCGTGGCTTCACCGTATCCGACCCGAAAATAAAGAGCAATGGGACACACAAAGAGAAGGGAGAACTGGGAACGCGAACCTGAGCAGGGGCGCCTTCATATTGTTCTATGAATCCCATTCCAAACTTTTGGGGGGGGGGGAATAGTCGAGGAATGATGGAGAGGGCGTTCCTAAATAAAGAGGAGAGAGTGACCTCATATTATGAGTGTAGTTGTGAAATTCTGGACGTATCCCCTTGGCCCGGGAACACATTATCCATGCCGATACATACATACATACAAACATGCCCAAATCATCCAAAAAATCCCCGCGTCCGGCAGCCGATTCAAACAATCTTATCATTAGTGATCTGCGGAAACAGCACCGACGACTTAGATGACTCCATCTCATCCAACCGGTCGCTATAACTCTTCGAATTCAGATACAACTGCTGCCATGAATACTCCCGGAATCGCACACAAAGATAGCCCAGAGCCGCCTCCACTGCGACGTCGGCGAGCGGGAAGTTGTCATCGATCAGGACCTCATTGTCTCCCGCTCCCTGTGCTAATTGATGCAGGCCGCCATCGGCTTTTCATCGTTGTCGCGTTGTTTCACTCTGGCCGAGGAGAAGCGTGCTGTCTCTCCAACATCAGAATGCAGTCATCGGCGATTACTACAGAAGAGGGGAGGCGTGAGAGCATGTCAGTGTACCACCAAGCATAACACATTCGACGAGAGGGACATCTACCTGCTCGTCTTCGTTGAAAGGGATGGACTGAGGATCCGAATTCACCCTGGACTTTCTTCACGAAGAGCTCCTTTTCATTCGTCGCGGACGTCAAGCCCAGCCACCGCGGCGGCAGGAACTCGTACTCGATCCACTCAAAGATGAAATGTGACTAGTACGCTGCGAAATCCTCCTCGGCAGGCTTCTGGCTCCTTTCCCTGTTGATCAGTACGGCCAGGTTTCTAGCGGATTATACTGCGGCGTCTGCGTCGTGTTGTTCCAAGGCACTTCGGTAACGAGCTCGAAGGAGATTGACTCTTCGGTTAGTGCGGCTCGCATTTTTCGGGCGTAGCGGGAGCTGTTATACTCGTAAGTAAAGATTATTGGTGAAGGGAATTTCAAGCAGGAGCGTGGGGTTTTCCGCCGGTCTTATAATGAGTTTGAGGACCACGGTTTTCTTCGCGTCCACGTTTCGTCGATTCAAATGAGCACAAAGGTGTCTCACGAGGTATCAAAGATAACGGATATGATACTGGTATACTGAACTTCTTGTTCTTTCGGAAATGGAAATTTCCTTGCGCTGATAAGGGGTTTTTTCTGGAAAGTCAGCGAGTGTCACAGAAGTGCTGCAAGGGCTGAAACGGTGTTCAAAAACGTCGTATCATTGTTATGGTTACTATTTCTCCAGTGGTCAAAGGCAAACAACTTTGGATTTCACGATGAAAAGAGACTTGTCCAAGTCCTGACCGTACCCATTTCCCCGTTTCAGCAGTGCTGGAGAGACACAGAATAAGATCCTACTCTCGACCGGGCGATTTGTCACCTCCTCTACCACTTCTGAGGGCCAGCCGTCAATATTCCTGTTGTTAGTGATTTTGGGTTCAGGTATCCAGAGCTCCAACCGGCACCGCTGTCGCGCAAATAACGTTGCCACTTCCCACCCCTTTTCCACTATCCTCTGCAGATAGTTGTCCAGAGTATTCGGGTCCTGGAACACGTGTTTGATGTCTTCTAAAGCGACACCAATCCTTTTTACCCCATCTCGTATCCGATGTTCCTTTTTCATCCCAAAATCGTCTTCCGCCATCTGAGTGCACAGCTGGTGGGTGGTAATACTTCTCCATTTTTCGGACATTTCCGTGGGACTTGGGATAACTGGAGCTGTATAAGGCTCGCATTTGATTAGAATATCTGCGAATGCCCAAAAAAAAAGGGAGATCGTTAATTTGTTAGTTTTTGTCCGGACGATATCATCACATACCTCTTCCGAAAATTATCCCCCATGTGTCGAGAATTTGCTGTCCATCCTTTCCAAGCGACTGAAATGGATGCAAGAATAGCTCTTTCCAGAGTTGTTTCCATACAATACTCTCGAGTACGTTTTTCATCCCTATTTTCCTAATTCCGGACCGTGATAACTGAGACAATGTAAGAGCAAGCTTCCCGTACTCGGATGTCTCTGTCTCGAAGTTGGACCCGACACAATCCCGCAAAAATCTTGAAAAGTCGGTGATTTGTGCTTGCAGTTTCATCAATTCTCCGCCAAGGTCGGCATCGCTTATGGGCTGGAAGTGATCTAGCCCTGCCAATCTCTCCTGCATGAGATCCTGAAGGAGGTTTTTCTGGCTTTGGTTTTCAGCCTCGAGTCTCTCCACCCGAGCTTGGAGTTCTGTTGTCGCTTGGCCTATATCATAGTTCTGTGCGTGTAGTCCTTGATCATCGTAGTCATCATGAATACGTAGTTGGTCGAAATTTGAAGTTTCAAAGTTGAGTCCCTCCTCCGGCTGAAAGAAAGTCAGCATGATAGTATCGAGTTATGTAACATTCCAAGTCTGAGGCATACTTGCTGAATATAGGATGTGTCACCATATTCATTCGATAGATATTGAGGTTCATACAGCTGGGTATACCCTATGTTTCCTTGGTGATACTCTTGCGCTGGATCATCATTTGTAAATCTGCTGGCGTGGCTGTTAAGGAACGAAGGTTGATGATGTATGTTTATGCGAGGAGGAGGCCATCTGTTGCCTGACATGGCAGGCCAGATCTACTAAAGTCTGGAAACATCAACACATCTCTATATCGATCAGATCAAGACGCTGAGAAGGAAAAATGGAGAACAATCTCCCCCCCCCCCCAAAAACTTACCCGGGTGCTCGTCTCAATGGGCCTCAAGGAATCCAAACAGGGTCACTAAAACTTGTCGGGCCTATGCAGTAGATGTGTCAAGACAGCGTGGTGCTGCCCAATGTGTTGTCATGAGTGGTGGTTGGGCACTGACAGCTGGTGGGGAGGATATTCGAGACAACTGAGAAGGTGGGCCGTAGTCAGATCAAGTTTTTGCAAATCACGCAAATCACAAGTCTGCAAGAACGGACAATGAAGAGTCGACACGAGCTTTCTCCTTCCCTCGCGGCCAAGTCGTCTGTGGGCTTCGAGACTCATGAAGTGTGGCTCTTCCCATGCTCCTGTGCGTGGGCCCCCACTTTCTGATGGTAATAGTGGCATTGTTACAACCTAAAGGTATGGTCTTGAAACATGAAAATCAATTACGTATCCCAATCCCGTCTCGACACTGTGCATTGTGCTGACTATGAAGAGGCAAGCTTGCATTGATTTCTCATGAAGTGATGTTGGAAGAGTTCACCAAGATCTGGTTCACATCGGATTTTTCCTTCCCTGTTGCTTTGCCCGTACCCGAGAGGCCGACCCAAAAGGGAACGCAACTCCGAGGCAAGAACTTGGTGTTTATGGCAGGTAAATACTCTGTATCAGACACTCACGTAGTTGCTTCACTGTCCTTGACTGCACTCCCAAGGTCCTACTGATATTCGGGGACTTCGTGTCATGGCCAAAGATCGCCTTGTGATTGCAATTGACTACGGCACCACTTTTACGGGTTTGTTGAAGAGCTCCACGCCCACTACAGCTTCATATTTATTGAAACTGACCATGTGGCTCAGGCGTCGCGTTTTGTCATAGGGATTTAGGAACTCTACCCGTCCTCCAGGCGATACATCTGATCACCGACTGGCCTGGACAACGGCTGAACGCAACCAACGAGAAAGTTCCAAGCCAAATCGCATACTTCGACGGTGGATTCGAATGGGGAAACAGAATAAGACCCCGAACAAGGAGAGAGGCTTGGACGAAGCTTTTACTCGATGAAAAGGAGACTCGAAAACTCGCGGTGGACCTCTTGACGGGGAATAATAACGACGACGGAAGCCCCCCGCCATATCCTGGTAAGCCCCCAGTGGAAATCGCAGGCGACTTTCTCTCTGGAGTCAAGAAACATCTCGAGGACAGCCTGAAAACACGATATGGGAAGATAGCGAGCCTGTTTGAGAGGGATATCGTCATTACTGTGCCTGCTGTATGGTCAGACAGAGCCAAAGACCTCACTTGCCAGGCTGTGTCCCGGGCAGGATTCCACGACGCCAATACAACGATTTCCATCATCACAGAACCCGAGGCTGCGGCAATTTATGCTTTGAAAGAGATGAGAGAAGGTCCTTTCTCACATATTTCGGTATGGCCACAGTTTTCCTGAATGTTTCCCGAGCAATGCTGAATCCTTATTCAGGTCGGAGACAATTTTATTGTCTGTGATGCTGGAGGAGGGACAGTGGTAAGTTTTGGCCTGGCCGAATAGACCTCTCGATGTGGCTGAAAAACCTTTTCGCTCTCCAGGATCTCATTTCGTACAAGGTGGATTCGATAGCCCCGGCTTTCAAGGTGACCGAGGCAGCTGTGGGCACTGGAAAGTCATATCCCCCTGATGGCTGCCTCTGGTGCTAATATGATAAACAGGTGAAAAATGCGGATCCGTTTTTGTTGATCGCGAGTTCAAGCTCTGGCTCAAACGAAAGCTGGGAGACAAAAATTTCAAGAAAATAAAAGAGGACAAACTTCTAGCAGGAAGCAAATTGATGACTGACTTTGAATTCATCAAAGCGGCTTTCTGTGGCGACAATTTACAGTTCTACATCAGCTTGCCCCATGAGGTTGGAATCGTTGACGACGAGGAACTAGGAATTGCTGATCAAGAAGTTAGACTAGGCCCGTGAGTTTCTACGGACACGCGACAGCAAGAATTGGGCGAAGCTAATTGGGAGACTATCGAGCATAGGGATGACGTGCAAAGCATATTTGATCCTTGCGTCCACCGAGTCTTGACGTTGATTGATGGCCAGATCAATGAGGTTACATCAAAGGGGGGCAAGGTCAAGGTGACAATTTCTCTGCCGTCATTGCTGATGAGCTACATTTTACCGACTAACACTGTTTACTCTGATGCAGTACGTCCTGCTTGTTGGGGGATTTGGCATGTCCGACTATCTGTATAGGAGAATCAAAGACCATTGTGGGAAGGCATCGATTGAGGCAATCAGACCAACTCATCCGTAAGAAAGCCTTGACACGGCCACCTCATGTCCTCCTTTGGCGAAAATTTCTAGCCCATTACTGACAAGCGGGACAGTTGGTCAGCGGTAGTTCGAGGTGCGCTTCTCCAACGGCTTGATACACCGAGCCAAAATCTGGTGCAAGTCCGTTTATGCCGTCGATATTATGGTACCAGTGTGCTCGAACTATTCGATAAAGACAGACATTCCGAAGCAGATATGTTCATGTATCCCAACACGAATGACATCTATGCCAAAGGTTCGTCCCCATTTTTCATTGTTTTTCATTGACTGGACACCGACGCACATCACTATTTTGGCGCCCAATCCTATTCGGACGTTCAAATAACAAAGGACCAGGCTGCATGAAGTGGCTGCTGTCAAAAGGGGACGCTCTACCTATTTCAAAGCGGAAGAAAGCGTTTATCAATGTCAGTGATATCTTTCGTAAGGATGAACCTCGAATCTCCCACGCAACGCTGTGGGCTTATGACGGCGACAATCCACCGCTCCGAGAAAAGGACGGTCCTTACAAAGTGTGCGTTTTGGCAGCCGACCTGAGCAACGTGCCAGAGGACAAATTCGAAAAGGCAGGGAAAGAAGGTGATGAAATGGCGATTGTGACTTTCAAGATCGAAATCACAATTGAAGACTCCATGTTTGAATTCAGAATCTTATTCGATGACCAAGAGTACGGGTCTGTCAGAGGGGAGTATGTCTAGGAAGAAGAAGTTCTATGTCTACAACGGATTGTCAAAAACCCGATTCACCTTGAAGGACTCGTTGTTGTCATGGACCACACATACCTGGAGAGCTTATCGGATCGACCAAGAGCACGCATGCTTCAACAAAAAGGTGCCAAAACGATCTGAACACAGGTCATCAGTTTTTTCATCAATTTTGATGCCCACGTTGTCTCTACGGCTGCTAGCCGTTTGAACGGTAAAGAGGTCCCTTTTTTTGGATTGCAGGGTTCTCGGTCCTCGATACCGTTTGATACCTGACAGAACCCAAATACGAGGTTTGGCATTCTGCAGCTGCATTCCTACGGGCCTTCTCCAAAATTGCTGCTGCATTAGCTTCTCTGCGTACCGGCTGGACCGATCGTATCCAGAGCCTAGTATTCCAATTTCGACACTAGCTACACCTTAACTATTTGAGCATCTATTTGCCTACTTGAGACACCATTCCTAGGTGGACGTGGTCTCCATGCAGTCGTCCCAATTCTGTCGGAAATGTGGAAATGCTTTCGAAGTTTTATTGTCCAATCGACAAGTTGTCTCCGAAACCGGTCAACGTTGCTACCACGCGTATCTCGATCCCTCGCATCTATCCTATCCTACAAAACCACGTATCGAGAGCATTGCAAGTTTTCGAGTTGAAAACACGAACTGCGACTCTGGAAAGTCCGAATCGACGGTCGAAGCCCCCCCCCCGGGGGAAGATCTCTGCTGTCAGGCTGACACACCTTAATTTTGTGTCTTTTCAATTGATAATGGAGTTTGCCTAGGAGCCTATCAGTCGAACCAATGTCACCGCTCCACAGCTGAAGAAGGAACTTTCTGTGCATCAAGCAAGGTAGAAGCGGGGTTCTGTGATTCACTAGTCGACTGAAGCCGGGACTCTCACTTCCCAGCTGAGTGGACGGACAACCAGAACTCCGAACTCCCACTCTATGGGCTCTTGTTGATCCAAAACTTTGACCTTCTATAGAGGCTCCAAGCATTTGATATACACTCGCATCTGAGATGGCAGAGGTCCTTGGAGTGGTGACGAGTATCGCCACACTCGTCCAGTTGACTGGAACATTATCACAATTATGTTACGGATATATTAAGAGTGCAGCAGGAGCCTCCAAGGCAGCGGAACGAATCGTGACCGAGGTTTCCGCTTTAGATGGCGTCCTACGTGCCCTGGAACTCTTATCCCAGAACACCCAGGCTCCCCAATTGCCAGCATTGGAATTGCTCGCCGGCCAGAACGGGCTTTTTGAGAGGTGTGGGAAAGTACTGAAAGAGCTGGAACGCCGGCTCAATTCAGCCCCTGGGAGACGACAGAAGATTGGAAAGGCCATCGCGTGGCCACTGGAAGAAAAAGAGATAAACAGCCTGCTGACGACTGTGGAGAGACACAAAGCAATATTTCTTCTTGCTTTAACTGGTGATCATACGTAAGTGATTCGTCCGAAGAACATCCACCCGTGCTTAATTATTTTCAGAAGTATATTGCTGGAGATTAAAAAGGAATTCGAGCAGTTCCATCAATCATTTCAGTCAATCCAGGCGGGTGAGACAGACAAATGGAGGCACAGAGTACTAGAGCATGCTAATGAAAACCCTACTTCCAGATGAAAAGAGGGAGAAGATTCTTCAATGGCTCTCCCCGAATGGACTGTACGGCAGCCATGATGCCGCACGTGAAAAGCACGAGGAAAACACCGGTGACTGGTTTCTACAGTCTCGGCAATTCAAAAAATGGAAATGTGGCCCTGGACAGTTTCTCTGGTTAAAGGGCATCAGTGCGTTCCACATCTTCTTGACGAAAGGATTGAGTCTATTGGCTGATACTTTAGAGCCAAGTGGGCTGTGGAAAGACCATACTGTGGTATGATATCTTGGACTAACCTCCATGCACCGGAAAACAACAAACGACTGACATTAATTCTCTAGCTCTACGGTCATTGAAGATTTGAAAAATTCTGGGATCGATCTGACCAAGAAAGGACTCTCCCACTTTTACTTTGACTTTCAAGACCAGCAGAAGCAAAAGGTAACACGGTTTTTAACTTCTGCAATTGCGCAGCTGGCTTGCCAGAGGGCTACCATTCCGGAGGAGATCGAAGAAATGTACGACAGCCAGACCAGAAAGTTGATAGAACCCAGTGTCGACAGCCTATCCTTATCACTAATGTCCCTTATGAATGATCTAAGCCAGACCTACCTCATCGTGGATGCTCTGGACGAATGCGCGGAATTGATGCGACTCCTGGAGGTCCTAAGGAACCTGGCCTGCGAAACTAGGGTCAGTATTCTGGTCACCAGTCGAGAGGACCAGCGTATCGAGTCGATGTTAGCACTTTTGCCGCCGGACATGGCCAGTGTTGTCTCAGTTCAAGGCCCGGCCGTCGATGCGGATGTTCGACTCCACATAGTCAATCGACTCAACACAGACCCCGAGTTGAACAAATGGCCTGCTGGCATCAAGAAGGAAATTGAAAGGTCTCTTGTCAAGGGTGCCAATGGAATGTATGTGTACATTAGAGCTCGTCATCCCCCTTACCACATCACCTCTTACCTCCATTGGGTTCCCGGGATGCTGACCAGGCTTGAAAAGGTTCCGCTGGGTATCCTGCCAACTTGACGCCCTGCACACCTGTATAAGGGCTGCCGATATCCGCAAAATGTTGAAGGAGCTACCGAAAGGGCTATATGAGACTTATAAGAGAATACTGCAGCAAATTCCCGAATCCAATCATGACGATGTTCACGCAATCCTCCAATGGTTGGCATTTTCTGTACGTCCGATGAAGCTAAATGAAGTGGCGGAAGCTATTGCAATCGAGCCATGGGATTTTACTCGAGATCCCGACAGAAAGCTGTGCCGACCAGAAGATATTTTGAAAATTTGCCCCGGTCTGGTGAGCATATCGGAAAACGGGCAAGGGCTTCGGTTGGCCCACTATTCTGTGAAGGAGTACATTACGTCCAAGAAAATTCAAGAGGACACCTTGTCGCATTTTTTTGTGTCGAAAATATCGGCCAACAGCTTGATGGGCCAAGTTTGTCTCACACATCTGCTGTCATTCACTGACGTTGACTCAATGACGGAACGAGTGCTGGAAAAGTACCCGCTTCTCAACTATGCGGCCCGACACTGGTTTAATCACGCTCGAACTGTGTCAGACGAGCACCTTGACGCTGATTTAGAGGACCTCTGCCTAATGCTATTGAACCCAAACGATACCTCAAAGCTCCGGCAATGGCTCTGGATTTTTGATCCTGAAGAATCTCACTCGCGACACAACTCTCAACATGGCTCCAAGGACCCGAGCATCTCCCTTCCCTTATACTATGCATGTTACCTGGGTCTTTCAAGAACCACGAAAGCGTTGCTAGGCAAAAACGTAAATGTAAACGCTCGATCCCGGCGCTATGGCGCAGCAATGCATGCAGCATCGTTCAAAGGGCATAAAAGGATTGTCGAAATGCTATTAAATAGCGGTGCGGATGTGGCCTTGGAGGCAGGGCGCTATTCCACCCCGCTGCAAGCTGCTGCGTATGGCGGACACATGGACATTGTACAACTACTCGTCAAACGGGGAGCGAATATTGATGCTGAAGGAGGAGAGCATGGAACTGCTCTACTAGCCGCAGCAGAGAAAGGCGACGAGACCATGGTTCGGCTCCTGCTGGACCTGAATGCAGATCTGAACTTGAACGTCAGAGGCGACTACCATGGCACAGCCATCCAGGCCGCTGCCTACGAAGGCCACCAATCTGTGGTGTCATTGCTTCTTGATCGTGGAGCAGATATCAACGCTCTAAGCGGACAATACGGCAATGCGCTAGGAGCAGCATCGTACGCAGGACACGAAGACATGGTGCGATTCCTGCTTGAGAGAGGGGCAGATCCGACGGCAAGTGGTGGATATTATGGTACTGCCCTAGTGGCTGCATCATACAAAGGCCACCTCAATATCGTGTGTTTACTCATCTCGAGAAATGCAGACGTTGACGCGGCAGGTGGGCAGCTTGGTTGGTGTCCTCTGCAAGCGGCAGCATATCGTAGACATCGGGAGGTTGTGAAATACCTTCTAGAATCTAATGCTCAGCTTGGAAAGGTTTTGCGGCATGCGGCCGAGAACGACCATGAGGAAATTGTCTTGTTTCTCCTGGACACATGTTCACTTATATCCGAGAAGACTGAGTCCGCTGATGACGAAAACAGTGGCAACCCAACCGATAAACCAACCTCCATCAGACAAGTGGAGAGGGCGATTCAATTGTTGCTGAAGTGCGCGGCCTTGGCTCAACCTAGCAAACCGTCCGGAAACGTGGACCTCTGGTTCGTAGGAGCTGCGCTTCAGGGCGACAATACCGACGCTAGCGTGACGCTTGTACCTAGACGTCGCGATACTGGGGCCCCGCGAAAACTCGACATGCTGCTGGAGAAGGTGAGCGACGTCGAACTCAAACGTGTGCCGGTCCCGGGAGGACCGCCAGTCAAGGAGCATGATGATCCAAGACCACCGCAGCCTCCATCAACTCCCACGGCACGAGGACGAAACCAGCAACCTGGAGCAGCACCATTACAGGACTATTCCCCTCCCCGAGGACCTGTTTCACCATCAATAGTGAACAGTCCACGACCAAATATTCCACTAACAGAACAGGCCAATCTAGTCCGAGCAGAGGCCGCTCAAGCGGAGCGGAAGAAGCCGACGAATTCTGAAACCGATACACGGAAACATGTCGCTGAGCAGGTGTTCCGATTGCCAAAATATGAGAATGCAATAGCAAAAGGTGGACAACCCCCACCTGTAACAAACGGTCGGAGCAACACGAAACAAGGTGAAGTTCCAGCTACGCAGAATGGCGAGCCTGCTCATCTTCCTGAGGCCTTGATGGCTGGACATGCGCCGACAACGATTCCATCAAAGCGTCCAAGCACTCCGAGTGTCCTCCTGGAGAAGATCAACCCGACCAGGGTCACAAAAGAGGCCAGGGCAGCCATACCAGAGTCATCGTCAGAAACTCGGAGACCCGACGCAAAGCACAGAGTGGAAAGTTTGGAGAGAATCTCAACAGAAGTGCCTCCGCAGGATGAGACTAGAGACAACCAAATGGCACCTGTTGCGGCTGCTTCCACGCCCTCTACGTCGTCATCTTCAAGCACCCCGGCCGAGACCCAAAAGGAGAGAGCCCAACTTGAGGGGAGAGAACCTGTAGTCCCCTTGTCTCCTGAACGGGATACGCAAACCGCACCTAGAGAGAAGGCTCGCAACGCGACGATGTCTCCGGCCAGATCAGTACAGATCGAGACTAAGACTGGTTCCGAACAAAAGAAAACAGATGACAAGGCTGCCATTGCCACTACCACCAAATCCAACAAATCTCGGGCCGTGCTAGCCAAAAATGAAACAGAGCTTCACTCAAGAGCCAACTCAACTTCAAAATCCGACTCGAAAGCCAAAGTCATGAATGTTGAAGTCAGAGATAAAGGCATTTTTAGTTTCCTCGGGAGGTAGGATGTGATGTTGAAGAGGACTTGAGGCTGAGGTACTTCCAATGAACTATATTATCTTCTTATTGTCTCCTAATTAACTGTTGACTCGATAGGGTAAACCGCTTGATTTGGTTGTTATATGTACCGGTAATCTTGGTGTTGCTGTCTGTTCGTTGTTGACAATGTCCCCATATTTCCTCCTTGGTCCGTTGGCGCTGCTGCACTCGTTGCTGGGCCTTGACCAAGCTGGGGACTTGTGTTTCTTTCCGGCCCACTATTGTAGTGAAGCGTCCACGTTTTGCCAGAATGCTGCGATAGATCACATCCTCCCAGCCTTGTTCTGACAGTGGGGACTCCCCTTTTACCCTCTAACTCCCTACTGCTAGCAGCTCGCTATCATTGCCATCTCCAGCTACTGCTCGGAGAGTCAGCGGCAACGGAACAATTCACCTCCGTTTCTTTCGTCCGTTGGAGTGGAGACGCCCATGCTGCCCATCGAAGGCCAAGCGAGTCCAGGCGAGCCCAAGCAAACAGATCAACGTCATCCCACCCAAAATATATCCCCCTGACCCAATCTCTTCCATTGCCAATGAAACTCAATCCAAAGTCCTAGGGAATTTTCCTTCTCTATCTTCTGCCACATGCATCTCCCACTCACGTTGCACTCTGTTAGGTAAGGCCGGATGGCTATGTCGTTTTACTCCAGTTTCAATATACTGACAAGTCTCTCCACTTAGCCTTGTTTCATTCGCCAATGCATCGATTTTTCCTTCCGTATCCGTAACTCGTATAGAGAAGTCTGCTAATATTTTCACTCCTATTCCTGTAATGGCCACGATATGGCGCTGGGCTGTTCAGCGCTGAACAACTGGACTACACTGCCAAATCGACGTTGGCCCAAGTATCGACGTTTCGGCCGTTGATTAATATTCAAACATGTGAACGGATTCTGTGAAATTGATGTATAAAGCCGGCCATGGAGTTCTCAACGAACAATTCCCCTTCTGCATCAAACAAATAACGACAGCCAGTAGACCCAGGAGCGACAAAACAGCAAGAATACCAGTACCCTCAGAGCCTAGAATAAACTCCCACCGGCGAACGTCACCCTTCTTCACAAGCCACCTTCATCTTCCTCCCCCCCTTTCTTTACCATCAATATGGCCGACAATGCTTCAACGTTCATCACGCCTGATGGCACTGTGTACATCGGAGACGGCGATCAAGCCAATTGCACCATCTCAGTCTGTCCAGTAGAAATGAGCGTCTACGGCTACCGCCCATCCCTGGGTGCCAGTGGCGCCCTCATTGGTCTCTACTCCGTTTGCATGATCATCCAGATATTTTTTGGATGGCGCTACAAGGCATGGGGTTTCATGACCGCTATGGTGCTGGGCTGTATCGACGAAATTCTCGGCTATGTCGGACGGATCTTGATGTGGCAGAATCCATGGGACAATGACAGCTTCATTATGCAGATTGGTAAGTGTGAAAATACACTCTGGTGGTTGGTAATCTCGAATATCTAACTTGGATAGTCCTCATCACCATTGGACCAGTTTTCTTCGCTGCCGCAATCTATGTCATGCTCTATCAAATGTGAGTACTCAATTTCTGATCCTCCTCCCTTCACCTCCTAGGGGACGGCAAGTTAACTTTTCTCTCTTCCCGATAGAGTTCACTATATCTCCGTCAAGCATTCTCGCTTCACGCCCAGTCTCTTCTACTACGTCTTCATCACCTGCGACATCATCAGCTTGATCTTGCAGGCTGTTGGCGGCGCCATGTCCTCAACCTCCAACGGTTCTTCACAAGCAGGCGTTGACATTGCTCTTGCCGGCTTGTCCTTCCAAGTCATCACTCTGGTCGCCTTCATTGTCGCGACTGTCGATTACTTCACCCGCAGCCGCCCTGTGTGGATGAGCATCCGTCTTCCAACACGGTTCCTCGTCTTCGTCAGCTTCCTTTCACTCGCTACCATTCTCATCCTCATCCGATGCAGCTATCGTGTCTACGAGCTCAATGAGGGCTACTCGCGAGACAGCGAGGCTTTGCGAGACGAGAATTTGTTCATCGGCCTTGAGTCAGTGTAAGTCGTTTTACCCGTGCGTGGCCTTGATCAGGTGGCCTGAACCAGAGGCTAATCTTGGTTTCCCACAGGATGATTATTGCCGCTGCATATGCTTTGGTCCTTGCACACCCCGGCTTCGTGTTCAAAAAAGGTGGAGAGCATTTGGTCGATAACGAGAGATTCGCACAACACTCTAACGAGCAAAAACATGTTGATTCTGATTCATCGTCGCCAGAATCGCAGTACAGAGTGTGAAATCTATTATGTTTGCTAATGCTAGGACGAGACAAATGATGTAATGATTCAGGAAGGGAAATTGAGTAGAATAAGGGCAAGGAGAGGAGGTCTTTTTATGGGGTTTTGATACATGTTAGGCGGGATTGATTATTACGAGCAGGGTCAGATCGTAGGAGGATAGAGAATATGTAACATTTAATGACATTGGGAGTATGTGATATATTACTTGTGCCTAGTCCAAGTTTCGGGAACCAGCCTCTCTGATAATCTCATACCTTGAATATATGAGTATTTAGGTGCTTGGATAGGTATTTTCAGTATCCTCTTTTGTCCAGGGCTTGTGTATTTCAGTCAATCGATCCTCCAAGCCGATTATCGAACCCTCTCAAACACGATGAAATCAATAAAGTCAACATAGCGACTATATACTTCCCGGCAAACTAAGGTAGATTCAAACGGTCGTTGCACGTTTGTTTGCAGTTTCCGTACTGACAAGACGATCGATCAGCATTCTGTACGGTCCTCGCTATGCGCAATTGATTCTAAGATACCGCAGCTTCGAACAACGCTTGGACCCGTTCGTTCTCCCCAGGACTATTGCGGAGTTCCCCTCTGATCACATTTGGTGGATAATTGGCCACCGCATTGATCCATCAATGCCGCAGCAGATGTTGAACGAGTCAAATCCAGTACGATTATTGCATGTGATGATATACGGAGAGGAGGATCTAAAGGACCTTCATTGAGCTCGCCATCCCTTGACTGTACGAACAGCCTTTGCGACTGAAGCAGCTCTTCATTCGAATTTGTTAAAGCAGAATTACCCTCTTTGGTTCGCTCCAAGACTCGGACCAGCAGCGCGTGGTCGGGTATATGGCCATTCCTTGGGTACATGGGATCTGGAAAACGAGAAACCGTAATCATATACTCTCCGCTCAAGACGATTGGAAGAGGCTCGCGATGATTTCCTGGGCCTCCCCCTACGTTTGTTGGCCCTTGATAATGCTTCTCTGGTCACTGCGCAAGGGAAAGCAGGGTTTGCTTTGTTGGTACCGTTGCGCAGTCTAATGATTCACCTGGAATACCGACCGTGTTCACGATCCCGAAAAGAAAGACAGGCATCATGTAGAAGGGTATCGAGGCAAATTTCGTTCGTTCATACTTCTAGGAACCGCATAGTGCATAAATACCTCATCGGGATTACCTAAAAGCTGAATGCACCGCACTCAAGCAAGGCTTAGCATAGCCTACCGCCTACATATACGATAGGAGACAACGGAACTGAAGGCCATAAGGGTGTTATTAACGTCGATCTTGATGACCTCTCGCTAACCAAAACCACATATTGGGCTCCTTCTGCGTGGTCGAAATCGCATCGATTGGCTGTCATCATTCCAGGAGATCTACGATACGATCACTGCTCGCGTGCTACAAGCTCGCTCTATTTACGATTTTTGACCATAATCGACAAAGCAGAGCCAAGCAGGGCCGATATCAACTTCTACGTGGACGTTCACTCCCACTCAAAGATCCTGAATAAGCACGCTTCCAACATTCAGACTCGTACTGGTTGAAGTTCAAGTCCTGGACTTTCTCCGCATAATGAGCGAACGACGCAGTCTTCCCATTTGTTAAAGACATCAGACTAACAAGCACCAAGTCAGGCAGCCAGAATTTTTCAACTACGGAATCGACTCGGATAACTGGCATTTTGCCGTTGACATTCGCACCCACGCGCGTTTTCAGGCCCGCCACGCAGCCAGCCTCACGATGAATGGCATTTGTCGGAATTTGAATACGTCATAGGTAATGATGGGCACACCTCCAAGTTTCGATTAAATCTGACACTGGATCTCGCTGCCCCTCGAAGATCCACCAACCTAGTAGCTTGTTTTGAGAGCTAAGGGAAATGCGGCTTCTTGAAACATTCTTTGTCTTTTGGCTCTCCATCATTATTGCTACTGTGGTGGGCCAGTCTCCGGTGATCGTCCACGATAATGTTCACAATTTGACCTACATAGGCTACAACTATAGCGGTGTGGAGAATTTCCAGGGCATTAGATATGGCAAGGACACATCGGGCTCAAATCGATTCAAGCATCCTCGAGCCTTTACTTATCCCGCAGGGACAACAGTGGCTGCGACAGCGGCGGGACCATCGTGCCCTCAAAACACAATCCAGTCATTTATTGGCTTTACTCAAAACCCAGGCGTCTACAATATGTCCGAAGATTGTTTGAATTTAAGAATTGCCAGGTCTGCAGGTACCAAGCAGAATGCCAATCTCCCAGTCATGGTGTGGATCTATGGCGGAGGGGACGAGACAGGATCCGCGAATTACTCGCTCTATGACCCCACTGCACTCGTGCTGGGGGCTGAAGCCAAAGGGACTCCATTGATGTTCGTGGCGATGAACTACCGTCTCAATATCTTCGGTTTCGCCAATAGTCCCGCTTTGAGGGCCGAGAAATCCCTCAACTCAGGGCTATTAGACCAACGCCTTGCTCTTGAGTGGATTCAGGAAAACATTGCGGCATTCGGAGGCAACCCGAAAGAAGTCACACTTTTTGGCCAAAGTGATGGAGCGACCGGCATAGGTTTGCAAATGACTGCCTATGGCGGGAAAGGTGAAGTCCCTGGAAACTGGTGTCAGGACGTATTTTTGACCTCAACTGCTAGGCTCTGTCCCTTTTCGACGCGGAATCATGGAATCTGGTTCACCAGCCGGTGATCCGGGGGTGTCGGGTAATTTCACAATCATCAGCACATCTACTGTTGCGGGGTTGGCAGATTGCACGGGAACAAATAGCTCCATGGTCCTGGCGTGCCTCCGCCAACTGCGGATGACCACTCTGCTGGGTGCGGTCCTGACATATGAGAACATGACCAAAAATGAGACGTCCCAGGATATATTCTTCCCCACTATCGACGGCGACTTCATACCCGCACCACCTTCGAGTCTCATACGGAAGGGACAGTTTCACAAGAACATCTCCATCATTGCCGGCTGGACCTACAACGATGGCAGCATATTCACGAGCCCTACACTCAACAGCTCAGAGCAGGTGCGGGGATTCGTCCAGGCATCCTATCCACACGTCAATTCGTCTACATTGCAGACGCTGCTCTCTTTGTATCCGGTTAACGACTTCGCAGCTGCCGCTCAGGCCGTTACTATCTCCCCATACTTCCTTCAAGGCGCCGAAATATATCGCGACATTAACTTTGCATGCCCGGCAATGGACGTTGCGCACCACGTCGCTCAGTATGGCAGTCCGAGCTATCTCTACGAGTTGAACGCTACGTCATTCGATTCTCTGCTCATGCTAGCCAACGCCTCGTTTGAAGGCGTCATCCACATCTCAGACGTTCCTTTCGTTTTCAATCGAGCAAACATAGGCCTTGGGATCACAGCTGCACAACATGCTATTCAAACAGCCATGTCGGGAAGCTGGGCACGATTTGTGGACGACGGAAATCCCAACGGGAATGGAACAACCGCATTTTCAGGCTGGACTCGGGCATATAATAAGACGGAGGCGGCTGTGAAAAGTCAGACTGTACAGCACGCAAGCGTCAGGGTGATTGGAGGACTGAATGCGGGACAGCATGAACTGAAGATGAATGCTGCAAGGGGTATAGAGCCACAACTGCTGAAGAGATGTGCTTTTCTCAATTCGGAGAGCTTCTATCAGCAGCTTCAGACTTGATGTCGATGATTATTAGGAGCGCTATTCTCGGGGAGTCGGTAATGAATAATGTAATCTGGTCGTTTCAATGGAAATCAAGATGTTACAAAAGCATCCCTGAGGCTGTTCAAAACCTTATCTCCTTGAAAGTGTGGCAAAAGTTTTGGAGAAACTGAACTACTCAAGACCATCGTCTCCAGAGGAGCACGTCTTCGACTGGAAAAACCTTAGTGAGTATTCTCACCATGAGCTCTATCGGCCAGGGGGATCCCATTTGAGATGAAATCGCCCTTTGATGTTGACGAGAAGAGCACGTCGTGGGGTTGGTTGACCAACTGTTCTAAACATGTACCGAGATCCCTAAGCAAGGACTCAGCGAAGCCGGACCAAGACTCGAATGTGATGATCTCCAGAGTGAGAGACTCGCCCTGGAAAAATGCCTGGATCTTCCACTCGCGGAGGGGTTCGACATGTGGGTAGATGGACTGCATTCTGCTGTTGGCTGCCAGGAACGCCAATGTTTCGACATGCTCGACGTCCTGGTGCACGACCGAGTCGAACCAGTCCACGGTCTCGGACCAGTCGGTACAGTTCCGGACGATTTCCTTGAGCCCGATCCCCTCGAAACGGGTGCTGTCAACGTGTTGCTGCTGGACAAAGCGGAGCAGGTCCTCCCCGGTCCACTTTTCTTCAAACTTCACTCTGACTGGGACGTATTGCCAGGTTGGTCCCATTACGGTGTCGCATTTGGGGAGATCGATATTGCGGCCGCTGACAACCTCACCGAAGGTCACGTCTCTTAGAGAAAGGCGACGAGCCAAACAGAGAGCCCACGCCGCCGTCGGTAAAGTGGCCGTGGTCATATCTGTGGATCGACCTGAGATGTCAAAGGTCCGGGAAATTGCCGCATGATTCCTCGACTCTAAGGGAATTTCCGGTCGCAACACCGTCATAGAAGAGCCCTGCAGGAGTTCACGCCAGTACTCGATACTTTTGGGAATATTTTCTCGAATGACGTGATATACAAATTTCGAGAATGGTTGCGACTCGGGGACTGTATTTCCCTCGTACAACGCTGCCAATTGATGCAGCAGGCGAGGCATGCATATTTCGTCATACTGGGCATGTGATATCTTCATGATCAAACAGTTCTGTCCCTTCTCACCTTGCACGAAGCAGAACTTCACGAAGGGCGACCCCGGGGTCATCTTGGTCTGAACGTCAACAGAACAAAACTTCTTTGCGAAGCTCTCTAAGTCACCTTCGACCTCATATTCGACGACCGGTATCGTCAATTCCTCGAGCACTACCATGTAGTAGCGATCTTCATATTGGGCGAAAACCGTTCGGAGAATCTCGGTGCGGGAAACGAGATCTTGACAACTCTTCAACAGGAGGGCGCGGTCGATGTGAGCATCAAAGTAGAATGCCTCATATCGCACCGAGTACCGGGGAAGATGAGTAGTCCCTCTGACAGCGATCTCTTGAAGCGGACGTGCTGGCAAGACGTCTTGAACCTTCCATGTTGGTTGAGCCAGAGCAGGCAAGATCGACGTTGAGACAAAAGCATCAACATCGGAAACGTTGAGGGTTGAAAAAGGTACCGGCGTCTCTGACGCATCCTGTGGAGGGTCAGTGTCTTTGATGATCTCGGCTATTGAGCGCAAGGATCTATGACTGAAGACTTGCGCAACGGTTAGCTCGAGTCCTTCCATTCTTGCCTCCGACACCAGTTTCATGACGCCAATAGAGTCGCCCCCTAAACCAAAGAAGCTACTGTCAAGGCCAATCTCTTCTTCAGAAATCCGGAGGACCCTGCTCCAAAGCCGACGCAGCTGCTCTTGTCTGGCGGTGATAGGGTGCAGCTGCTTTTCTAGGCCATTGTTCTGAGCCGACTTCGCCGGCTGTGACTCCGTTTTCTTGTCCACTCGACCCAGGAAGACAATCGACCCATCACTGCTATACTTCGACAAATGTTCAGTTTTGTATAGAAATACCTGGTCTTCTGCAACATTGCTATATCCTTTGAAGAACCACCCAGGCTTATCGCTCAACGGCAAATGCAACTCTTCCCGGGACTCGAACAAGAGTTCTCCGACGGCACCCACCGGGAGAAGACGTTCTGGATCGTGGGGATCAACGATCCACGTTGCCTCCACGCCCTCATAGCAATTAATAGCGTTCTCTCTACACCATTGAGGCATGCTGCGAATCCCAAGACGGCTGAAATACAGGAGTTCTGCTAGACTTGGCTCTCTCAGAAGCTCGAGGTCTGAGATTGATCCGGCCGTATTCTGGCAAAGCTCTTGTGTGGTGCGTCCAAACTCTGCCAGTACAGTCTGCATGTGTGCCGTGTCAACAATTTTTGAGTCAAAGCTCGCCATCGTCAAGAAACCATTCGAATCCAATGAGCATACCAACATCAGTGCATAAGAGTTGAATTTCAATGCCTCCTGCGCTGCCTCTATGTCGTCAACCGGCACAAAACCATCAGCAGGAGTATCTTTGACCAAGCCAAGATCTTTTTGCTCTGGGTCCGTGTTCGGGTGTAGTACGATACCAGTTCTTAGTTCGCAGGCTTCACGGGCAGCAGGACTCAGACGCCGAATATGCTGAAGACCCATGTGCTCGTGAGGGATTCGAACAATGGCTTGTCTATGGACGCTTTGGAGGTAGTCAGAGATACTGACATCCCAGTTCACACGAACACGTGTTGGCACCGTCGTGATAAGTGGTCCTTCGATTGTTTCAATACCCGGAATGGGGGCGTTGCGTCCGGTAAGTGTCTCTCCGAACACGACGTCGTCGGAACAAGTGTATCGTGCCGCGACCAGCGCCCAAGCCGCTCGTATGGCAGTTGCTACCGTGGTATTCGAGTTGACCGCTCTGGAAAACTGATCATAGTGCTCCAGCACGCAGTCGGCCTGTGGTTGGTATCCAGGGTAGGGTAAGACAGGGAATTGAGGCCCCGTTGCATCTGTCAATTGTTCTCTCCAGAAAGTTTCCGAGCTGGAGCGGTCTGTGTCATGGAGGTACTTGATGAAGCATTTGAAAGGAGTCGGTGACGCAGTCTTCAGGCCCTGATATGCCTTGTTGACCCGGCTGATGATCAAGGGCATCGACCATCCGTCGTACAGTGCGTGATGTATCGTCAAGACGATGCAGACTTTTCCTTCCTTCTCATCGGTAACTATGGCGAGCCGCGCAAGTGCATCCCCTAGGCCCATGGAATGGCCCCGATCCTGCCGCAGATACTCTTCCAGGCAATTACTCGAAGACCACAGAAGTTTGCCGCTCACGACAACCTGCCTCAAACCACGACCGGGGACTTGGACGATCCGAGTGCGCAAAATCGGGCAGGTTGGTGCCACCGCCTCAAAAGCTGCTTTGAGCAAATGAGCGGTGTGAAGATCGGGTAGGTCGACCACTCTTTGGGCAATGTAAGCGTGGCTAATCTTTGCAGAAAGTGCCATGAGACCTTCTTGTAGTGGAGTGCAGGGGTAGACATCTTCCACTGTTGATGGCAGCAGCTTGCAGAGGTTCGCTACCTCAGTCAGAGCCCGTTCCTGCTCCCAGGCCGAATCAAGCAGGGAAAATGGACGTATATCTGTTTCGAGGTCGGCACTGACACGCCTAGCGCTCGACGACAAGCAGGAGAGCGTGGGGTTGGCAAAGATTTGGGAGACGGTCAGAGAGAGTCCTTCCGCTCTGGCGGCAGCAACCAGCTTCATTGCCTTCAAAGAGTCGCCTCCAAGCGCAAAGAAGTTGTCATTAGCCCCTATTTCGAGGTCCGCGCCCAGAATTTGTCGCCAGATTCTTTGCAAAGCCCTCTCAGTGTCCGTTTTTGGCTCATGATTCTCTGTCACTTCTGCTCTGAACTTTGCCAGCTGCTGGGGTGACATTGCGAGCCCAATCTGATGGAGTCTTTTTCGGTCAACCTTGCAGGAAACTAGCAGCGGCAGCACCGATAGCGGAATATAAGCCGTGGGTACCATGTAGCTTGGGAGCTCTGCAGTAAGGTATTTGTCGATATCACAGAGAGATTGGCGAAGCTCTCTTGAAAAGGAGATGGTTTCACCGGTCTCGCTATCTACCGGAGGTTGTTTGTCTTTGGGCTCGGTTATGAAGGCCACTAGACTCGGCTCGCGATCTTTCCCCCCTGGAGTGATCACCTCCGTTGCGACGCTGGCGCCCTCCGGCAATTTTTGAAGAATGTGGTGTTCAATCTCTGCCAGCTCCACCCGCTGGCCTCGGAGTTTCACCTGCCGGTCTTTTCGTCCGACAAAGATTATGCATCCAGACCCATCGGGGTCGTATTTGACCAAGTCTCCTGTCTTATATAGACGGCCATGCCTTCCCGGGATATTCCTCGACCCGGCAAGTAGCCACGTCGGATTTTCAATAAAGACCTGTGATGTCTTCTCCGGTTCATTAAGGTAGCCAATACCTACAATCGAGCCTTCAATTAATAATTCCCCTATCCCGCCCACCGGGGATAGAATATTAGGATCGTCGGGGTCAACGATCCAGGTAACGCCTCCGACTCCTTTCCCAATACTTGTATATGACCTTCCTAAAGTAATGTTGTTGTTTATGGTACAACCAACAGTACATTCTGAGGGTCCATAAGCAATGATAAGCTTTGTTGTTTTGCTCCAAATAGCCGCGTCGCCAGCGGAAAGCGGCTCTCCGCCAAGCCCAAGAACCTCGAGAGAATTCAGAGCGTCTAGTGACAACAGCCTGGCCACTGATGGCGTCATGTGAGCCATATTGACCTTCATGGATATAATAGCACCGCTAAGGTCATTGACACGCTGATCGTCTGACGGGATGCAGATGCATCCACCTTGGGACAAGGTACAGAGCATACAGTCGATGCTGACATCAAAGGCGTATGACGGAAAGTCGAGGACTCTTGAGTGCGGTTTGTAGCCCACAGCTTCAGCCCTAGGTAGTGCTCCGGTGACAAAGTTTTCATGTGAGATTAGCACTCCTTTCGGCTTCCCCATGCTGCCAGAGGTGAAGATGACATACATAATAGCTGACGATGGAATCGGAGTCCAAAATGCGGAACGCGATTCTGTGGCTGACTTGAAGAGCTCTGGACCTACAACCACGACATTGGCTTTAGGTGCGATTTGAGTTCCCAACCCAACCTGTTTCTGAGATGTGAGGACAACTCGGGCATTTACTTCGCTGGCTATGGTGGCCAATCGTGCTTCTGGTTGTTGTGGATCTGTCAACACAAATGTTCCGCCTGCTCGCATGACCGCAAGCAAACCAACAGCCGTCCACATCGATTTTTCGAAACATAGGGGCACCATAGTGCCCAATCCAACCCCAAGGTCGGACAATTGTCGGGCCAGAATCCCCGAGAGTCGGTCCAGCTCTCCATAGGTGAGTTTGCCATCCCAGGATACCACGGCGGGCTTCTCTGGGTGTTCGACCATTTTTTCGGCGACGATGTCGTGCATGCAGCGGTCTATCGCGGGAGGCACCGTTTCATTCCATTTCCATAATTCTGCTAGCTCGTGGTCACCCAATTTGAGAACTTGTGCGACCGTCTGATCCTGGTCGGATAACACAGACTGTAAAATATCCACCAGTCCGAGTATTTGGAATTTTACCAGTTGGCAAGATGGGACTGCCGCTGGCCGGTATTGCCGCAAGTATAGACGCTCATCTGTAAGCCGAGATTCTAGCTGGACGATTGTAGCTTCCTGGACGTCCATATCTGTCAGACCGAATTCAAAGAGCATGATCAGAGCTACCTACATCAATACTCTGCGCGGATGAGGAATTTGCCGCCCTCAGGAATAAAATTCCATTATCCAAACAAGAAAAGTCATGCAAACGGCAACGCATGGTCTTGGTCTCTTCAAGAACCTTTGAGATTTGCGTTGTTTTCCCGGATATAATCTCTGTCAATTTAATCCATCCAAGAGGTGGCCACAAGGTAATTTCGTCTCTTTGACTAGAGAAGCCCCAAGAGAAAGAGTCCACGTTATTACTAATGCTTCCTCGGTAGACAAGGAGCACCCATGCAAGTAAAATGAATCCTGCTTGTTCTTCTCTGGATATGGGATTCAAAAGTGGCAGTTTGAAGGAAGGTGAGTCCGTCCAGTCATCCAGAGTCTCACCCCCACGTTCCTGGGTGTTCTCACCGTCGGCTGGATTTTTCAAGAGTCTGTCGTGGCTCGCCATATTGTCCAGTCATCGATTGAGCAATATACATACGGGTAAGGACAGTGTGTCTACAGGAGATTTTCCTTCAGAAGGGGACGTACTAGCCTTTAATACCTTCGCCTCCATCAGTACTGGCTCTTTCGAAAGACGGCATCTTCCTTGGCTGTGATCCGATCTCCGAGTTCGAACAGCGTGCTGAACTGAGAGGCTTAGGTAACACGATACTAGGATGGTTTACTTTTAACTCCCTGGCGAGCTGTATCGATGGCGCTGGACTCGTGGGACTCGATACGGCACAATTCGCGTGTTTCGTAATGAAGACAAAAAATACGGCCAGCCGCTCCGTTCTTCGTATGTATCGACTAGATTCGTAAACAAGCTTGGTTCAATGCTCCACACCATGAGGGAGTACTTGGTATCGAATACAAACTCTTGTAAATACGAATGCACCAACCCACCACGGGTCATTTTCAACAACAGCTTAGGTTCAAGAGCATCAAGAGTGTGCTTTTGGAAGCGACCCGCATGGTTCGAGCTCTTTTTCAATGTCTTGTGTGCGTTTCTCCGATCTTCGCACCGACCAGAAAGGCGATGCGTGTGTGCTGACTGTCGTCAACGACTTGGCCATTGCCGTCGAGATTGATACGATCGGTTTGACTGCCAGCATCCACGACTTTGCTCCATAGGGAAGGCAAAGTGGCTCCACAAGCACATGGCAGGGGCACAGGACTACACATTGACGTAAATTTTCCTGCCTGAATTTTGTAAGAGCTTTTCGTAGGCTTTCATCAAATTTTGTGAGCTGCAAATAGTCCGCGTGGCGAACGATGCGTCCATATCCTGAGATTCCAGTCGCCATGAAACATGGCGTCGGAAGTACATTCAATGTCCGCTTTGAGGCTGACATGGAATTCTCGGTGAGTCTGGGCTAGTACGGTGAAGATGCAAAGGCAGTTATTTGTGTGAGGAGGCCAGTTTACCAGCAAGACCACTTATCCTGTATCTCATGTGAATTGAACAACCAGTACCCCAAATGGGAACTTGTTACTTGATAGTGGGTGGACAATGAACAATTTATGTAAGCACTGGGATGGAGGGCAACGTGTCATGATCTATAATGTGTTGCCTGAAATCAGTACTATTTGCCTTATGCTGACTTTCCTGACAAGCACCGCTCAAAGTCGTGATGATACCTGCCGCTTGGAACTCGACGCCTTAGAATTGACAGTTTTCCGGCCACCGCCGTCTGCGATCTTAATGTTGCCTCCTTGCAGACCAAATCCTACGGCTTGGAAAAACCGGATGCGCTCGCACTTCACGATGGCTGATCGTTTATGAGGCAGATCGGCCAACTTGTGAATGTAAAATCCATTTTCGGCATCATACCGGAGGACGTTGGAATTCGTGTATTTTGGCTCCCCAACCACAGTCATGGTTCGAGGATCATCAAGGAAGAGATAGTGGATCAAACTTGACCACCAGGCTGAGGCACGGTGTGGCCCACGGTACCTGACATCGCCCACGAGTGAGTGTCTACCGCGATCCCAGTCCCCGGGCGCTGGGGACAAGTAAACACCCATGTGATCCTCCTAGAGAATTTATTAGGTTTTCGGCCAATCCAAGATGGTACCAAAGTCACTCACCTTTGCCCAGTAGATCTCAAAGTATGCGAAGTAAGTATCGTTGAACTTAGCCAGTATCGCCATTTGATGGGGGTCCTCATCCATCTTTCGTAGGTACTCGCGGTGCTGCTCCAAAGTACCGGTTTCATTCCAACCTTGAGAAACACGGGGATCGTTTTGCCACTCATGAAATAGTTTGAGGTGCTTTTCATCCCGCCAATCGAGATGGATCATGGAGAAGAACTCGTCGAGGTGCGATACGTAGCGACTGTAGATCACGGCACCACGCGTTGGTTTTGGCGGGCGGATTGGATGCTGCGCGTGGATCGGCCGACCTTCCACACTGAAGGTCACTGTATGCTCGCAAGGGAATGCTGGGTAAGACGTTATTGGCTGTGGAAGGTGCCTGTAGAGTCCTGGATGTGCGACCCAAACTGGTCGGGAACCAAACGGCGACGCTGCTCCTTGCCAGAAAGCCGAGCGGGATATAGAGACCTGAGAGCCCATTGTAGAAGGCATTGATGAGTGTTCTGGGCGTGATGGCCTGGGCCGTGGTGTTGCAATCCCTGTGGCTTGAAGTGCTTCTGACAGGTCCTCGTGATGATTTCCTGTAAATTCTAGACGAAAACGTTCCTGGTCTGGGTACAACGTGACGATGGCATAAATCAAATTCCATATTTGACCAACAGTGGGAACTCCAGCTTCATCCCAGGAAACGTGGGAGATTAAACTCTGATGGTATCTGGCCCAAGGCGAATTGTCTCCTGTAACCGGCGCAAAGGAATCAAGTCCAGACACGAGGTCGCTGAAAGTCAAGGATTCGTGATGAAGAGGATCTGGCGGTAATATAGATCCAGGAAGTTGATTCTGAGCAAGTCTGAGGCTGAGTGGAGGATGATTTTCCGTCTCTGATATCACATGAATCTCGTACGTCGTTTTCCATGGCTCAGGGAGCCTCACCGGGGGCAGATGCTGAGACGATAATGATGCGGACATCTTGGAGGATAAAACCCTGTCAAAGTAATGCTATACTACGCCTGGGGCCCATCAGGATGCCGCTAAGTGAAGGGCATACTTGTCTCGAAAGCTTTTCCAAAGCAAATATGCCGCCTTTGCACATTATATGAATCGCTTCCTGACCGAGGTCCTGTCAGCGGAGGATGCACAAAGAAGTATAGGCACTCGTCTTGTCATTCGCACTCGCTTCAAATCCACCGATTATCCAGTAACATCCGTCTTGTCTCTTACCAAGCAGTTGTAGGGAGGGTGCTATGGTTTGACCCTCCAGGAGGTTTCCGGGTGGTTCAAAATCTTATCGAACGAGGGGTTCCTTATCGAGGAATAGTGAGAGTATCGTTGCAACGTAACGTACGGTGCCAACAGCTCTGGAACACCAGTACGTATTACCGCAAACATAGCTGTCGAGCAAGGTCACTTTCACAGTATCTGACCGAGGCGTCGGTTCGGAAGCTTCGCATTTTACAAAGTGACTAACGTCGATGGTGTAATGTTAAGAAATATTCTTGGTTAGTGCCACGAGCTTCCTTTGGTGAAAATGTCCTTGTGTTGAAGGAAAGTGAGCCATTTCCTTCTCCCAAGTTGACCCCAGTCTATTCTGCACTAACGAAATGGTCGTGGAGTGTTACAAGGTAAAGAGAGGAGGTTCGTGATTTTACAATCAGATTAGATTAGATTACGCGATAGATTTTCTAATTCTTTGTGGAAAGCCTCCCTTAGCTTTGCTTGGTGGCGGTGGAGTTGGCTAGTTTAGAATTCAGCCCCCTTGGCGAGGCTCTTGGGTGACTTGAAGGCGAGAAATGTTCTGATCCTCCGCCGAGCATTCGTTCGAGCAGCAAATATGAGAGCGACCTGTCTGAGAATATCCCGTCGTGGTTGAGCAAGGCTGCGGATATAAAAAGCCAGTGAAGGAGATCAGTGGATATGTACGGCATCTTCCCTTTCCGTGCGGATGCTTTCATGGATGCGTGGCAAGTCCCTATGGTTTTGATCCGAAATACATCAAGGATCGGAATCGCTTGCATGTTCTGCCACGGCTGGATATTGAGCGAACTTGTGAACCCTGGCATTTGCGAGTGCTGAGCGAGCTCCGTGGATCACGGCACCAAAAGAAGAAAAGCAAAGTTCTTATCTCAGATCTCCGGACCTGGAATCCTAGTAATTGAGTCAGTTCAAGAAACCTTGGCTAGAAAAGTCTTTCTTGGTCACACCATCTCAGCCATACCATTGGACTTGTTGTCGAAGGCGGCCCCTCGTCGTGTCAATGAATTTCCTTGAGCTTGAACCATTTTACTTATCGTACTCCGCTCATGGTGGGAAGGAACTCCCACCCATACATTTCGTAGACGTACGTCTGAGAAAGAAGTCATTGTCATCTTTGGAGCTTAATTTTCCAGGTCCCATATCGTAATCCGTACTCAAAGCTTTGGTGTATGTTTCGTTCTATTATCTACTAGCATTCCTTTTCACTATAAACAATATTCATTCCGGTGTAGGTCCTCTGGGCCTCAAGTGAACCATTTCGCAAGCCTTCCAACAGATTTTCTAGATAACTGGATTGCGGCTATTTGTCCTGACCATTGCTGACTGTCGGTTCTGGTTTCGAGTAAACAGTAGAAAACTTGGGAATAGATGCGACCTGCTTTACTGCAACGACTGAGATGCTCGGCGCCAGCTGGGAAGCGACCTGAGAAGCGAGTGCCACAAACGGTCTGAGCGCTCTATGATGTACCATGGTTGGGCTGGCACTGAAACTGGTCACGGGGTCAGTAGATGGGTCGGTTGGTGTCTCTTTCAGATGTCGAGCTTCAAGCCCAAAGTGCTCGAGCTGATCGACAGGATAGGGATCTGGTTGTCCATCACCAGCTTCTTTCTCTGCGATCAGTCTGGCCTGCTCCTCCGGAGACATTGCCTCGAAGACAGCTTTACTGAAGTCCCAGAGCTTGACACACTCTGGCTCCCAATTGCACGCTTCCACTTCACCATAAACAGGATGCTTGTACCGCGGGTGTGTATTTGGCCATCCAGACGCATGATAATGATGCTTGACGAGTGCATTTCTGGAGTTGTGGGTTCCTGAGTCCGAATGGCCTTGTCCAGCCGCAAACGCTTCAACGGTAAGAACCAGTATCCCGCCAACAATCCGGGACTCGTCCATATTGTGAAAGTAGTCCCAACTTATATCTTTTTTCTCCCGTATCGACATCTCAGTCAGGATCGCCTGAGTAAAAGCTGAAGGTCCAGTGCCACTAATCACATCGTCAAAATTTAGATTGATATCTGAGATAGGCACATTTTGCTTGTCTGCAATCTCGTGGAGCCAGTCAATGATATTGTCTATGAGACGGAGCATCACAGGGAGCTTCGGTTTGCACAAGAATGTCCATTGACAAAATGACTGTGATTTCGGACCAAGGATTGGATGTCTCGCAAAATCGGGCTGGTCAATTTCGACTCCGATAATCATATCGATATCTTGTTCCTGGAATCGGTCCGTAACGGGGATAAATCTCTCGATCGGCTTTAGCGCTTCCACGTCGATATCGACGTAGACTCCTCCTTCTACGTACATGACCAGGTAGCGTAACAGATCCGCCTTGATGATCTTCGCAGTGAGAGATTGATAGACATTGACAATATCCGGTCGGTCGAGTCCGTCTGGACCGAAATGTGTTTCCACGTATTGAAGGTCGTTGCTATCGGTCAAGACCTCGTAGCGGTAACCTGGATTCTTGAGGGCCCATGACCTGGCACATATCTGGTGTTTCTCCTCGAAACCCAATGGGCCCACTTTCCATGACTGCCAGATCTTCCTGGGAAAGGCTCCAAGTGCCAGAGTCGGTTGGGAGGAGTAAGAGGTCCTTTTCACCAATTCGGCAGATTCTGAGGGTGTTTGAGGGGGACTAATTTGAGAGATGAACAAAATAAAGAGTCCACAGCAAAAGACATATATCGGAAGAGCTCTCTGAGCGTGTTTGGCCACGCGGCGCCTGAGGCGTAAGAATACACCACCTTTCATCTTCGCATGTGGTATCATTGCAACACGTATGAAGTGAGTGGGCACAACTCGAGTGACGAGGAAGGGATATGACGGTGGTAGATTCACCTTGGTCGTCGAGATGGAAGTTTGAAAGTATGATTGGAAGAGTTTTCAGAGTCCAGCACGCGACTTCCCTGCCTTTCTTTGTCAGATAAGGCCATGGCGGAGGGCAGTGTCAATGGTGCAGAGCACCGAAGTCATCATGAATGCCGAAGCCGGCAAAAAGCTCGAGTTAGCTAACTACTTCCATCTCCGAGAGAGTTTTCAATTGGGCACGTTTTACAACTGTCATGTGGATTCGACGTGAGAGCAGAAAAGTCTTCAGGAGAGCTTAGCATACTAATGTCTGGCCACGGACCGGGATACTATGGACGTGAAGATACTGATGGTATTACCTTGTGGTTCCCCGCCCAGGCGAGGAATGCATAGAATCGCAGATAAGAGATGACGCCACAGAAAGCATATGGCAATTTTCTTTGTTCTAAGTACACCTTAGGAATAAGAAAACTTAGTACATCGATATGGGAAGTTAGAGCGGTGGGTCCTAAAATACCGAACAGGGTCAGAAGGAGGAGGTGGGATGTGGTAGTGGTCGCGTGAAAGCATTAGCTCGGTCATGTCCCTCCCATTCGTGTGACGTTGGGAGGTTCTAGTTATTCCGTTGTCGTAGAAAAGGCTCTTCGAATATTGCGCCCACGAAATAAGCTAAGTAAACATGTGGCCTGGATTATTTGGGGTGGGGGGTTCTGATTAGATGTCACAGCTCTACAAAGACAGGTCGTCACCTTAATTTGGCCCATAGATATGAGAAGAACCTGAAAAGTCAAAGGTATTGCTTCTTTTTGCCAGCAAAAATGGCATCCGTGCATAACTTGGTCCACCTACCAAACAGAAAGCAAGCAGAAGAGCCGATACGTGACCGTCACAATCAAAGTAGGGTCATTTGAAAACCTATCTCAAATACACCATGTACAATATTCTATGGTTCATTGACCGGCTTCGCGATCGAGATCAAGGTTGATGTTTTACGTCCTGGCAAAGCCGAGTTGACTTTGCAGAGGACCTAAGCGAGCTCGCTATGGCGGCATAAGCAACCACATGAGGTCGTTCCAATTGTAGACTGAAGACCGTCGAGATCCATCGTCATGATTGCGGAGCTGTGGTCTTTGGGAATAGAGTGAAATCCCAAGCCTCTTGACACAATCGTTGAGTGCACTCAGTGAGAGTTACAGAGTAACTATGCCTTTTTGAGCTTTTCACATGGCCATGCGGGAACATTTGGCAATAGCTTCAAGCGAGACAGGACATAGATTGACACCACGACGTCCTTCTCCTCACATGCAGCTTTCTACCGGTGAAAACCGACATATCCATGAGAGCAATCCTTGTCCTTGTGGATGGTAGTGGAAGACTCCGATTCGGATCGTAGCCTCGCAGAACAACGACTTTGATTGTGCCTTTTCTCCGCCTAAGACTTGGCGACCTGTCGACCTATCGACCCAAAATGCCACTAAGGCAGCTACACATATTCGCTCGTTCCCGCAGCCGGCCATTTCTAGGGAAACGAGCCCGGAAAAGCTAAAATCTCGTCGACGATGGCATGTAATCGCGATTGTGCTCGTCCTTCGCCTCAAAGTCGTGGAGCCAGGTCAGTCCGACGGCGTGAGGAAGGTTGTGGATCTGGAAATTTTCAGTAGTAAAACCCATGAAAACACCGAACTGTAAATTACCATGTACGGTGACCAAACGCTGTATGTACGTATGTATCGTAACGACGATTGGATACCTGACCGGGCCACGCGCAAGTAGCATTTCTTGTCTCCACTACTCCCATACAGCGAAGCAGGTTGCGCTATTTTGCTTTCTGTCGAGCACTCTCGAAGTCCCTTCGGGGCTACACAAGCGATGTACATGTCTTCTCTGACATTGGAACGTCCAGCTCGAAATGAACGCAGAGATCCGAAGCTCCATGTCCGATATTCGGCGGGGGCAAAGGCCATGTCGAGCCGCAGAAAATTATCTTGCATGCCAAAGGGAGCCTATAACCAATCGCATGCCAGTCTACCCACAACTTCCTCTCTTTCTGTTCCCAGGTTCTTCACCATCGAAACTTCCAGAGATGAAATCCCTCGCGGTCGGTCTCATTGCTCTGGCTTTGGCCATTCCTGCTCTCACTCAAGATATCACGAGCCTGCCGCAATGCGCTGTAAGTTTTTCTCAGTATTTCCTCCCATCTCCGACACTTTTCTTCCTGTTGTCTGCTCCAAACGAAAGAATCAAATGCTTACTCTCTCGTCGCACGGTTGCAGCAACAACCAATTCTAGAAGCTATCAGCGCGTCTGGTTGCCCTCTTACCGATATCGCGTGCATCTGTGACAATGACAACTTCATCAATGGTTTGGTGCAGTTGATTCCAACACTTTGCAACCCTGACGAAGTAGCCGGTATGTGGATAAACCCCCGTTTCCTGATTAGCGTCGAACTACCTATCAACTTCTGTTGGCCTGGTAAGATGAGTGTATTGACCATGTCGAACAGTGACCAGCGAGTTCGCGGTCACGCTCTGCAGCGCCTACGGGGTGCAGCTGGATCTGCCTACATCGGCCACGGAGGGGCTCGCCTCGTCGACTGCTGTCTCAACTTCCCCAGCCCCATCGGCCACAACAACCACCACCACCAGCGCCACAGCTGCTACGAGTACAGAGTTTACAAGCTCTGAACCGATTACGACTGTAGAACCGACCATGACCAGCGAAACAGCCCCTCCTAGCATGGAAAGCACCGAGACGACTTCTTTCACTGAGACCACTGCTTCAACAGAGGTCCCAAGCTCTACCGACGCCACCGAGACCACCGAGGCGAGTGCAAGCGAATCCGGTGCTCCCGCTCAGCAGACAGACAACTCAGCCATGGCTAACACAGTCGGCGTGTCGAATTTGTTTGGCGTAGTAGCTGTTTGCATGTTTGCCGCAATGTAATGAATTCCACCTTCGAACGAGGCCCCAGATGGATCTATGAACGTATGGTAGCGGTGAGAGTGAGCACTGGACGAGTTAGGGGAAGGAGAAAACAATGAGTGTTCTAGTCAAACAGACCTTTCATAATAGAACTGGAATCTGGTAAATAAGAATCGTTTGTTTGTCAATTACGTACAATGAGGACTGTTGGCGTTACCAGTATGGTCCTGATGTACGACGATTCATTTTTACGTGTGTTAGGAAGATCATCTCCTTTGCCTCCTTAGGAGCCGAGTTTAAAGCCCAAGAGTCTTTGTTTCAATCTGTGTCATAAACGTGCTCCCCCCAAATCTGCGTTTATCACGCATCATTTTGTGTTTATAAGCATGACTTTTCTTCAACAGCCTAGTTCTTCAGAGAGTTCGCATAAGCTACTCGTGATCTATGCTACTTCGGAGCTTCCATATTTTCACCTTCTCTTTAATTGTTCTAGCCTGACTTATGTTTCTTCTCTTTTTCTTTTGGGGGGTAATTGTCTATCGGAGCATCTGCTGCTGCGCGTTGATCCTATAGCTCTCACACCTTTGCACCAATTCAGCATGGCTTCCCGAGTCGACTATTCTACCACCCTCGACGACGAAGATAACATCAGCCTTCGTCACCGTATGCAAGCGATGTGTGATGGCAATGACCGTGATACCTGACCCGCGAATTGATCGGTCCAGGCTGTCCTGGAGAGCGTGCTCTGTCTCGGCGTCCAGGGCGCTGGTGCTCTCGTCGAGAAGTAAAATTCTGGGCTTGCGGATAAGAGCCCGCGCAATTGTCAACCGTTGCCTTTGACCGCCGGACAGTTGGGAGCCACTGGGGCCACACTCTGTGTCGTATTGCTGCGGCAGCGCCATTATTGTATCATGAATCTTTGCCAGTTCGCATGCTTCTTTGATTTCGACCCCGGTTGCCTCATGGCCTCTCTTGGCTCCCAACCCGACATTGAATTTGATGGTTCCACTAAAGAGAGCATGATCTTGGGGGACAACCGCGATATCATCACGGAAATCTCTGTGCGAAACGTTTACGCCATCGATTTCCACGCTACCGGAGGAAGACTCATACATGTGCTGGATCAAGCTGATGATAGTGGATTTTCCAGCGCCCGAGGGACCAACGAGACCACAAAACTGACCTGGTTGGACTGAAAAGGAAACATCCTCCAGGACCAGTGTACTTGGGCTTGAAGGATACGAGAAGGAAACGGATCGGAAGGCCACGCCGGCCCCACGAAGAGGTCCCAAAGAGGTCATGACATCTACTGCAGCCACCTTTTCGACATCGCTGGCATGAATGGTGCTGGTTGACTGTTCTGGAACTGTGAATGATGGCAGCTCATCTTGGCGAGAACTAGCTCCAATCAGGCTGAGAATTCGCGACGCGGATGCACGAGCGCGGGATATTTCAGGCGCAAGGGTGAACATTTGGCCCCAAAGTTGCGCACTCACCAGCATGGCCACCAGAATGATGAAGAATTGTTGCTGCGAGTTTTCTCCCTTGATGATCAGATGAGAACCCCACCAATAAGCAAAAGCATAAACAAAAAACCCTGTGCAATTTGCGATTGCCAGCCAGAAGTTGGTATAAATACTGGCAGCAAGGATCTCTTTTCGTGGGTTGCTTAGAGCTCGACGGTACGTCCCCATGACTTCACGCTCGAGGGAGAACGTTGCCACAGTTTTGAAGGATGTAACGGCCTCCGTGCATATCCCGACAGCTTCTGTGAAAGCCTGAGAGTTGCGCTCCTCGAAACGTGAAATGCTGTACAGCTGCATAAATCCGGAACCCAAGAGGATCGGCACCATTGTGAGACACGCAATCGCAATCTTCCACGCAACAATGTGAGAGAGGATTATGGCAACAAGGAAGTTGACGAGGATTGAAAGAATTGTCCCAATCGTTGAGCCGCTAAATCCTCCAATGGCGGCACTGTCTTTTGTGATGACGGATAAGAGGGACGACGGGGGCCGAGAAACAGACTGATGCCATTCTATATTTTGCTCCAACAAGGAACGGAAAGTTAGAACTCTCATTGTGTATAGTAGTCTCTCCGCAACGATGCCGAAAGAAGACCAGCTAATCCAGTTGGCCAAAAACTCCACAGCCGCAAGCATAAACAACATGCCACCGAAGAATCGACCGAGAAATAAGATGCGGTCTATATTGACACTGCACGGGCTGAGAGCATCGACGGTGTGTCCAAAAATGAGACCTGATGCTGAGAATGTACAGCCAACTATGATGGCAGCGACCACAGCCATGGCCAACCAAATGAGATTGGGCCTTGTATACCGACCCATCCCTTTTATTACTATTCCGGGTGAAAGACTGGAGTCCAGATCAATGTCTCTTAACTTGGAGGCGTCATGTTCGTCTTCGGCAGTTTCTCTGTCTGGAGGCAATGTATCATGAAGGGAATGGATCGAACCGCTGTCAATACCATGACTCGTGTCTGCCATCTCGGACGAAAGGGCTAAGGAGGAGTTTCTGGAGCCTGAGTTTGATTGTGCATTGCTTGGAGGCCCGGGATGCGAGGCGTCGAGTGCCTGCAACTTGACCATGTCCGCGAACACGCCCACCCGAGCCATCAACTCATCGTAAGTACCTTGGTCAATAACCTCGCCACCTTTCATGACAATTATGTTGTCGGCAGTCTTAATGGTGGAGAGCCGATGTGTAATAGAGATCACGGTTCTGCTCCCGACAATTTGGTTGATTGCTGCTTGAATTCGCTGCTCGCTAGATGAATCCAATGACGCCGTGGCTTCGTCTAAAATCAATACTTTGGGATTCCGAATAAGCGCTCGTGCGAGTGCAATTCTTTGTCTTTGGCCGCCACTGATTGACTGGCCTCCAGAGCCAACTAACGTATTATAGCCACGGTCGAGGCGTTGGATGAATGTGTCGGCATCTGCGAGATTCGCTGCTTGTTGCACTAGATGAAGAATCTCGGAGGTGAGAAGACTGTGTGATAGAGTGCTATTCGTAGGATCTGTTTCCTCTTTTGCCATTTCCGCGAGCCTCGGTCCTAGAAGCTCGTTTTTGAATTTGCGATGTGACGGTGCCGAAGAACCGGCAAGTCCAAGAGCTATGTTTTGCAGAATTTCGCCATTAAGAAGAACGGGTTCTTGTTGTACTAGGCCGCAGAAGCCCCTTAAGCTTCTGATATTGATATCAGACAGTGAATGATCGTCAAAAGTGATGTCCCCTTCCATGGGGTCGTACAGACGAGTTATCAAGGCTGCAATTGTGGACTTACCGCTCCCGGAAGGCCCCACGATCGCTGTATGCTTTCCGCCTCGGAAGGTGATGTTAATGTTTCGGAGGACTGACTCTTCAGGGCGAGATGGATAAGCAAACGAGACATTATGAAACTTGATGGTGCCTGGGGAATCCGGGGAAACGACGTGGCCGACGTCCGAAGTACCCTCGATTTGGGATTTATGATCAATATCTTTCTTCAATTTCTCGAATGCGGTTGCGGCGGTGCCAAAAATGGGCAGCAAAGGGGCGGTTGAACCCAATACGACGCAGGCTAAGAGATGCATCAGTCAGCATCATTGATGGCGGCCAATTTCTTCTTTGAACAATCCTCTCTTACCGTCAACAAGAATGAAGACGACGGTGTATATCTCGCCAAGTGTCGACCCGTCACCCCGCCCCGCGAGCATTTCCGTAATCATGTGGCTGCCCTGCCAAAAGGCAAGAGCATTAGCAGAGTAAGCGATAAAATAAAGCATACCCGCTTGAATGCCCGCCACGATCCCCTTCTTGATGCCTTCTCTGCGACTCTGAGCCATATGCTGAGCGAACTTCTTCTCCAATCGTGGCCCTGCATCAAAAGCCTTGACAACGGTAAAATTGGACAACATCTCAGAGGCGATGCAGGAAGCAGAAATAACAGCATCAGACATTCGACTCGAAAACTTCTGGAAGAACCCACCGCCGACTATGGCGACGAGGAGAAATGCAGGCACAAGAGATATGAGCATGCCCGCAAGTCTTGCTTCTTTGATAAAGGCGACGACGTAAGCGGCAACAAAGAAGGAGAGGCCCGCAATGAATATACCGACTTTCTCACAGATTCCTGACTGGACGGCTTGAATATCTCCATTTAATCGAGACGATACTTCTCCGGCCTGGTGCCGATCAATGAACGCTTGATCCTGTCGTAGAAGGTTTTGAAAGTAATCTTCTCGCAGGCGATAGGCGACCCGTTGGCTCAGAAGACTCCAACACACGACATAGATAAAGATCAGCGCGAATGCTGCGGTGGCGATGTATACTAGCTGCAGCACTTTGTCGTTGATGGTTGCTTCATAGGACTGAGCAGTTCCCGTCTCGCCCACTTCGCATGACACTTCGTTGATGTCGTTTACCAGCTCGCCGAACAGGATGGCCATGAGTGGAAATGGGACACCGGAAGCTGCGGCACATATACCGCCAATGAGCATGAGTCCAACATCCTGCCATGTCGAACCCGCGTATAAAAGAAGCCGGAGATATCCAAAGAGTCCCTGTTCAGCATTGTAAGTTCTGATAGTGTTCAACAAAAGACTATTATTAAGATGCACTGACCGGTGTTTTGTTCAGCGCCATTTGGTCCGTAGCAACAGCGCCGGGAGACTCTCCTCCCTCAGAACGGTCGGCTACCATGATTCTGTCTCATTGTTCCCTTGGGAAGGAACGTAAACTTGTGCAGTTATTCCTTGAAGGCGTTTGATGTGGCCTTTGGTGGAAAAGAACATCAAACTCCATAAACGTGTCAAACCATCTCAGAATTACCACGGTGGGCTGTCAAAATCCCAACTTTCCACGCTCGGCAACGGAACTTGGACATTGATGCACGCAATGGCAACGTTCTAGCGCCGCCTCTTACGTGTAGCTTGTTCGTGGAAATATCCTTGCGTTCCCCGATCCCGGACTTGGCCCAGGGAAAAGGAATGCACAAAGCCTCTTAGCATGATTGAGTTCTCAGTCAGTACCAGAGATCACCCTACTCGGGTTAGGTTGTATGATGGGTATGCTCTTAGTATTGGCCGTCATTTGATTAACCTGACAGTATTGTATTTGGCACTTGTAATAAATGCCGAGCCTTTTTCGAGGGGCGAGAGCCTTGTCCGTCTCCAAGCCGGGTGGCATGCATACCCACAAATTCAGTTTAAGCGAGCACTCAACAACCCACTCTACCATCCATACTGTCAGCAAAAGTGAACAAAACCCAAACTGGTCTTGGCCGAGGGTCTAGCCGAGCCCTGATCCAGCAGTGAGCTTCAAACCCGCCGACCTTCGATGCCGAGGGGCACTAAAATTGAGTAGCGTTTCTGTACAACATACATCGGGCCAGCGCGCTGTTCTTGATCTCAAAAATGAGTTGTATAATTCATAAACTTGGGCTGAGATTGTTAAGTGCTCAAAATGTCACTGTTCCGAGTTCGCTTCTTGAGAAGGGCAATTGGAAGACACTCCGAAGGTCTAGAACGAAGATGGTGTAAACGCCACAGTTCTGTGTCTTCACAATCTCTGCCACTTAGGGGCGAAGCCTGACTGTGAAGCCGGCCAATGATTACCGAGTATGACTGACTTCGGCACTAACTGCTGTTTCGATAGCATCGATAGCACTTTTTGTCGTCCCACAGCGCCCACGGGATTGTGGTGTGCCCCGAAACCGGCCCTGGAACCACTTCGAGGAAATTTACTCCGATCGGGCGGCGAATATGGATTATCGAGCAGCATTTCTGCACACGATTCATCATATCAATCCGATTGTCTCGGTTTCACGTGGACGAACCATCCAGGCCGTGAGGCAGAGAGATTTTGGTGGCCTATCTCATTGACCAATCTGTTCCAAGGCTTATTTCTGACCGCATTCTAGGGATGAGCTCACTCCTAAAAGACAACTCTGAAAGAACCGATGACAGGGAAAAGGACGAGACACAAGTCGAGGCCCCTTCCAGCAATGTTGCCACGAATAATGGGAGAGACTCCGCCAGCAGGGAGAGAGGCTACGAGACAGATGAGGAGACAATTTCGAAAAACGCCCAGGCTGGTGTACAAAAGATGCAAGCAGCAACATCAGTTTGGAGCAAGTGGAATTTGATCACAGCATATGGGCTGTAGGACTTACCCCTCAAGCGAGCTTTGAGGTGTTCAACAGGGGACTGACGATGAATAGAATCTGGCTTATTTACTTCGTCATCTCGTTAGAAGAAGTTGTCGTTCGCTCTCTGAACCCTTATGTCACCAGTTCCTTTTCTCTACATTCTCTAACGGCTGCCACGAACATCATGTCGAGCATCATAGGAGGTCTGGCAAAGATCCCCACTGCCAAAATCCTCGACACATGGGGTCGGCCCCAAGGAATGGCGCTCATGGCCTTTATCTGGGTCGTTGGCTTCATCATGATGGCCGCCTGCAACAATGTTCAGACCTACGCAGCAGCTCAGGTATTTTCCTTGACTGGGTAAGTAGCCGCTCCTCGCACGGCACTTGACTTTCATCTTCCACTTACAGGTTGACAGGTCCCAAGGAGTGAGCTACTGCTTGACAGTCTTTATCTCGGATACGTCCTCACTGAAGAACCGAACACTCATGTTGTCCTTTGCCACTTCGCCATACATCATCACGACTTGGCTAGGAGGACCAATATCCCAGAGTATTGTGGGAGGTGTGGGCTGGAGGTGGGGATTTGGCATTTTCTCAATTGTCATCCCTGTAGCCGTCGCACCACTGACTCTCCTCTTCTTGTTCAATCAGCGCAAGGCTATGAAGGCCGGTTTGATCAAGCCGACACGTCTCAGTTTCAGTCCAGCCTCGTTGAAAAAGTACGCCATCGAGGTCGACCTCTTGGGCATTATCATCCTGGCTGGAGGCATGGCATTATTCCTGCTTCCTTTCAGCCTTTACTCCTACCAGGCTGACCAATGGAGGTCGCCCATGATTATCTGTATGATCACATTTGGCGGAGTGCTACTCATCCTGTTCGCCTTGCACGAGAAATACCTGGCACCCAAGACTTTTATCCCTTTCCAGCTGTTGATGGACCGAACTGTATTTTGTGCTGGGCTGATGTTCGTCTTTGTCTTCTTCAACTCTATGGTCTGGGGCAGCTACTTTTTCTCCATGTTACAGGTTGTCTGGAATCTCAGTATCACCAATGCTACATACGTGAGCGCAATATATCGAGTCGGCTCATGCCTCTGGGCGATTGCTGTGGGATTCTTGATCCGTTGGACGGGAAGATTTAAATGGCTCGCGCTCTATTTTGCCATTCCCCTTATGATGCTGGGAGTAGGGCTCATGATTGAGTTTCGACGGCCCGATAGCGACATCGGATATATCGTCATGACACAGATCTTTGTCGCTTTCTCTGGAGGCACAATCGTTCTCTGTGGAGAATTAGCGATGATGGCACCATCGGATCAGCAGAATCTTGCTGCCATGATTGCCATACTGAACCTTTTCGGAAGTATCGGCAGTGCTGCAGGGGGAACTGTGGCTACTGCGATCTGGACGGGAGTTTTCCCAGCTGCTTTGCGCAAATATTTGCCTCCGGAAATTGACGTCGACAAGATATATGGATCTATCGTCGCCCAAATGTACTATCACCAAGGAACTCCGGCTAGAGACGGTATCAACAGGGCATATGGCGACGCTCAACGATATATGCTCATCACCAGCCTTTGCCTACTCGCTGGGGCACTCATCTCAGTTGCCTTCTGGAGGGACATCAAGATCAAGGACACGAAGCAGGTCAAAGGCCGTGTAGTCTGACCATGAGACGTGCGACTCAGCCAGATCTATCAAATTCTTTCCTAACAAGTCTTTGCCTGATAGTGGTATTTGCAAGGCTTTGGGGGAACCATTGGCATGTCATTGTTTGGCCGTCGGAGCATAAGCTGTCTGCCTCTCTGCCAGCTGTGAAGTTGAGTTAGTGCTCCAAGGTGATAGGAACGAATGCCGAGAGCCAAAAATTTTTCCACAAACCCCTTCCTGAGCAAAGGGACACCAGTGATATCCGTAGTATTCAAAGTGCGCCGGCGGTGGAAGGAGTCCACGATGTACTGCAATTACGAGGCAATCAAATCTTATCAGATCATCTGCCCAGCAAAAATTTCCCGCCCAGAACAGGCCCCACTCTTGGCTTTAGAAGAACGGTTGCTGTCTCCGAGGCCGACGACCGTTCTTCGGCCAGGCAAGGAACAGGGTTGGCACGACAAGGGGCAGAAGGATCTTGCCTGCCCATCCGGTCGCTGCACAGGTTGTCCCCGCAATACGACGGAGGCGAGTTTTTCTTTACAGGTCACCAAATTGGCGATTCTTGTGAAACGGCGCGACAGGGCTCAAAGGGAAGAAAGATTTTCTCCCAAAAACAGCTTGTCGAAAGACAGGGGAATCGTCTTGGTATACAAGCATGGTCGTTTTAGACAAACCCGATGTACACTGTATATTGCTAGCATAAAAAGTGACTCTCAATGCTTTCCCTCAAGCTAAATTGCACCAGCCCAGATCTTGCATGAGATCTTCAGCAAGAATGTCAATACCTCCAGTCTGCTTATCTTCAATGCCGAATGCGAAGAACACTTGATCGTCACTATAGCCATGATACTTTTGGCCGTGCGCCTTCCAACTCATCGACGTCATGTACAGCATCTCCGTCTGGTTCCATGGATCTGTGGGTTTCAAAGGTAGGTAATCAGGTCTGTTTTCACCTGGCTTGCCACGGCCATTTATCCAGAAAGGCTTTCTGGAGATAGCTCGGATCTCGAACGGAGCTTGCTGACTAAACAGCATTAGGTAGGGCTCATACACGCTATGGTAGGAGTAAAATGTCTTGTGTTGGAAGATAGTCATAATATAAGTATTGGTGGTGTCGGGACGACAGGTAGAATCTGCGCGTTGGCAAAGAGTAATGAGCAAGGAGTTCGTAGCCTGGTGAATGGACTCGAGCGTGTCTCCAGCCTTAGGCATGTATCTGGCCGCGCAGAGCTGATCACTAGTACTCGCTAGTGGTGCCAGATCTGGTCCGATAGATCCATCCAGGTTGAGTCTAGCAAATACGCGTTGAGGATAGATGTCGTGGTGTATATAAATTTGGCCGTGATTATCCCAGAAGACGAACCAATTTTTCTCGATCGGGCGGTAGGGAAGCGGTCTCTGGAGGTCGGTGGGTACCGGGAATCCCCAATCTCCCAGTTGTTCCTCCCAATCTACTAGTATTGCAAAGTCCTGAATCCACTGGCCGAAGCACGTATACGCCGAGTTGGACCCGTACAATGCGTACGGTGTAGTCGGTCCGTAGAAGACTCGAGCATCATGAGGACCATAATTGAAAGCCAAATACGCTAGATCATCTCTGCAGTGAGGACCGAAGGTTGCTGGGATAGGCAGCGCAACAGGTTGCTCGATACACCTCAAAGCGCCCTCCGAGAAGACAGCATTGCACGATATCTCAGTTGGCCTGGAAGTCGAGTCTTCGAGCCGCTGCTGTGCCACGATCACCCAGGTATCGTGTAGTTGAGGATGAGGAATAATGTTGGGATTCATGGCCTCGTATGTTCCAAATGTGATGGGAAAATACCTCTGGTCATACGTAGAGGCCGACAAGAGAATATTGTGAGATGTCGACATGTCCATGGCCTCTGGCTGGGACGATCCTGTCGTCGTGGCGTCGGTCGGATTCCTCCATGTAGAATTGAAGTATTGGCCTCGATGTCTTTCCGAGGACGAAAATGCTCCTTCAGCCCACTTCTGGACATAAGGAGGGAAACCGTCCACATTATGGATTTTGTATATGCTGAAAACAATGCCGAACAGAAATACGCCCACAAGGATGAGTCCTGGACGTCTTTGGCCTCGGAGAAGCATGGCGGGCGAGCCTTCAAATGTTGTCAGCGCTGAGAAGGTTATGGAGAGACTTTCGGTGGCTGTGAACGGAATGAGAGCTCTACCAGCTAAAGGGCCAAGCCTGGGACTTGTCCTTTTCCATCCACTGCTCAAGTCATGGAATTACCGACAGGAGCAGATCAAAAGCAGCATCGGTTTCAACGTGCTCTCTACTTCTTAAGCTATACCATATCGAGAATTTTTGTTTCATTGGGTTAAATCTCAATCTGACAAACCCTCGCTATTTATCTCTTCAGGCCAACCCCGTTCACACTTTTCCATTCGTGTTTTTGGCCCCCTCTTCCTTTCGCGGTAGCCACGCTATAGAGCCACCGCGAGAGATTAATGCTGGGCTCATCGAAGGCTGCGGTCGCAATCTCTGCCACCCAAAAGGTCACCGGCAAGAGAATAAGATGGGGTACAAGAAAGTTCAGCTCCATCCCAAGCGGCCCAACTCGAGGTAATGGAAACCGGTCGATCCAGCCAGGTATCTCATTGATTTGCCAGTCCTTGCTCCACCCTGTAGCAGCGTATAGCCTTTCGCCTAATGTCCATAGTACAGGTCCATGAACCAGATAGAAAGCGAAAGATATACGGCCGAGATACTGACAAAACCTGGATTCAAAGACGCTCCTGAGCCATGGTATTTTCGGAATGGAGGCGACAGTAAACGTGGCGCTCCAGAAGAGAAAGAACCACTTATAGTCAAAGACTGCCTGTGGAACGAGGAACGCCAAGTGCCTCCAACCAGGAGAATCGTTCAAAACCTGAATGTCGAGGTGGTGGGAAGGGCAGCCTCCGAGGAGAATACCCAGCATGAACATGAAATAAAAGATTGGTTTTTGAAATTTCTTTAAGCCCCACGTCCATTTTGGAAGTCTTTGCTGCTCAGAAAGATGATCTAGGTCACAGAGGAGCATTCCCACCGTAAACATGGCGAAGTGCGCCCCATCGGCGATGTAGAGGAAATAAAAGATGAGGGTAACCTGGCACCAAAGTCTCGCGGATGTGGTGCATCTTGAGAATGCCAAAAGAGCAGTGTAGACACAGATTGAACCCCGGAACTCAAATGGTATCGACCAAACATGGAAGCTGTAGCTGAACCACGGCTCACCACCGAGGCGGAATGCAAAGCTGAAATTCTTAAATTCACAATACCACTTCCACATCTCATCTCGCCAGGTCCGTTCCGGTGCGAAGTTGGCCTTTATCCCGAAGATATGGGGCATCGAGGCCGTTATTGCCGTGGTGCAGATAACGGGAATATAGAGCCTCAGCCATCGGCGGAAAAGTGCTGATGCCAAACTATCAGCCAGTCTCTCGTGGTCACCCGAATAAATGAGATCTCTGGGCTTGATCGAAAGTACATAGCCTGAGATGACGAAGAATACCGACACGGCAAAATGCCCCCCAGAGAAGAATGTTCGTAGCACGGGCAGACACGCCATGTAGTACTGGTTGTCGTACCCGTACGCGTTCTCAAGGATCAGACTCGAATGAGCCCAAACCTCGTGATGCAAGAAGTAGACGAGGAGGGCTGCAAATCCTCTAAGTCCATCGAGCCATGCGGTCTTCCCAAGTTTGTTGATTCGACTATTCCGTTTCCTTGACAGCGATTGTTTTGCTGTGGAAGCAAGCCATTCCAGGGTTTGATATACTCGGGGCTGCTGTTGAATTGTAGTCTCTGAGTTGCAAATCCCTCCAATCTCGGTCCATTCAGACTTTCCGAGGAGGCCTTCGTATTGAGAAGACATTTCTCTGGTTGCAATGTCGTGGGTTGCTCGGAATAACCGATGAAAGAATGGTCCTCAAGCAGGTGCGAGAAGGGAGCTGGAACGGAAAGATCGCTTAAGTCGCTGGCCCTGGAAGACTCTCATTCCCATTGCAGATTGAAGTTGCATTCTTTGCGGTTGACAGGAGGTATCCGATAAACGCATTGTATCTACACCTTTTGCTCCACTCACAATGTCATCGTTTCTTGGTAGCTGCACAAGTCACCTGTAAGACAACCAAGGAGGTATGGCCTAAGCCATTCACGTTCGAAGGTGGCTTCCAGCGAAAAGACCCTAACCATAGTATTAGCACTGGCCAAAAGTCGGAAACCGGGGTTGTTCGTGTAGGGCATGTGAAGGCCCGTCTAGTCAGGTAATTTTACAATGATGCTGCACGCAAGACGGTACGCTGAATTCATGTGGTAAAGTAATACTTGTCTGACGAACGGTACCAGGCAAAAACAAGAGTCGCTTAGAATAATACTAGCGCGAATACCAAGATTGCCCGTGGGAGGAGGAAGAAACTATGTTCAGTACGAACCGTAGTTTTAAGTGGATCTAATCTAATCTTATCAGATCCGCTCTTTCTCACTAGTAGGAAAATGTTCGCTTAACTTCAAGTCTTGGCTCTCGGCGGGCAAAGTTGGTTGTCGAAGTCTCCGCTTCGGCCAGCTATTCTTTCAAGGTATTCCTTGGCATCGGACAAGTCTGTTTCTCCCTTCGCTAAACTTTGCGTCCCATTCTTGACTTTCTGAGCGGCCTTTCAAGTCGGTGCCATGTCGGTGGCGCCATTCTCGACTCCCAAACCCCAGTGGGGGTTTAAGGGGACGAAGAAGAGAGAACTTTGTTCTGTCATGATTTTGACAAACTCTTTGGCAGCAGACCCATCTGAATTCACCTCGACCGATGAGCTTCTCTCCCGAAGTCTAATTCCCGTGTCAAATCCGATACCGCAACAATTCTGGTCCCACGAGAGAGGATGGAGGGCCTTTTCCTCTGATCGCACTCGAACAGGCTAGAGTGCCAACTAACAACGCCATCCATGACATGAAAGACAGCTACGCAACGACAATCACGACCATCACGAGGTATCCATTCCTACAATAGAATCGACTGGCAACTTTGTGTGTTTGATCCTTGCTGGGCAAGTCAGGCCAAATCTTCGACATAAAATGAATATTCGAACATAAACTCTACCCAGAGAAACAACGGGCAAGCAAAACTTTTCGTTCGCGATCGCATATCACCAAGGTTACATCAAGTGGCCTTTGGGGTTCAAGAGCGCTCCTTGGAGCAGTCCTGCGGAGACGATAGAAGCATCCGTGTGTTTTCCTTAAGCCCCCATCAGGAAATTCATCCAAGGATGATCAAACCGCAAATCCCACCCGGCAAGACCTGGGTCGACACACATAAGCAAAGCTTCGCTGACATAGCCATCCTCGATGACCAAAGAGTCCCCACTACCGAATTTCTCAATGCCACTGAAGCTACCACCACGATCTTTGACCTCCTAGGTTCCCCAGTCTTCACGCCCATCAAGAACGATTTGTTGTTCAACATTGGCAGAATCCGAGACAGGCAGAAAGAAGCTCCGGAAGAGTCGACCACTCTCCAATCGCTAGTTGAGAGTGAGTCAGCATCAGGATCCCACTCAGCTGTCCAAGGGTTAACATGGCTGGTTCGAGGGCTGGATTTCATGGCTCAGGCATTCCGAGGCGACCTCAGGGAGAACAAGTCCGTCCCAATCGGCGAGCAGAAGCCTCCCAAAGAAGTAGCAGAGTTGTTCAGGGCGAGCTACAAAACCGCATTGTCTCCTTACCATAACTTCTTGATCAGACCCTTTTTCAGAGCTGCCATGAATGCGGCACCGTGTCGAAGAGACTTATATCACCGACTGAGTGGAGAGAGCACGGAGCCAGAGGCCACGAAAGAGGCACTGAAAAGATGGGTTGATGCTCTGGAAAGGATCGTGGAAATTTTGAAGATGTTTCTGGCCCAAAGAAGTGACCAAATGGTGGAAGAATATGGCCCCTGAACGACCTAGAGTCTCTTTCTTGTAGATAAATTCTGATTGTATCTTGCCTAGTGATGTTGTCATAAGCATTTTTCAGAAAATGGCCAAAGTTGGGGTAGAGCTCAATCGGTGGACATATCAATTGTTTTTCTCTCTTTCCGCAACGGTAATTTTCCCCATTCTATATAATCAGCATGACCCCAAAAGGAGGAAGAGTGCACTCCTTTGGCAGAAAGGTGAGTCATTTACGCACACACCACTTATTAGGGGGGCAGTAATGGCTATCCTGCTTCACTGCTCGAATGGAGGATATCCTTTAGCTCTCCATTCGTCGAACGTCATGCCCTTCGCTACCGTGGGCATTCTGACCATCAGAGGTACATCAATGTCTTCTTTCGCGTGAGTCAGCTCCTTTTTGTGCACGATCTTCTCCTCAATTCTTTCGAAACCCACTCTCTCGTACAACTTCCAAGTCGACGGAGAAGACTCAATGTAGATGGGCACCTCCCCTCGATCGGCCATATCAATACCCCACTGTATTAGAGCCATCCCGGCCTTGAGACCCTGCTTCTCCGGCTTAATGGCGATGGCGTGTACATCTGCTACTTTGTTAGACGAACGTCGACTCCTCTGATTAAGCCTTCCTCCAGGGGAAATGAAAGAACTGATTGTACTTACACACATACCGGCGCCCGCCAAACAGCTTCTCTCTCACCTCCCACAGTGGGCGAGTGATTGCCTCCGCTCGCTCTTTCTCGGCACCCTGCAGCCATGGAATACCGGTCCACTGACGCTCTTGCTCGCTCCGTTCCTTCCAATAGACATCTGCAAGGATCATGCCTATGATCTCACGAGTCTCGACTTCGACAACTTTGAACGTGTACTGAGTGGTGCTTTTGTGCCACCAGTCCAGGGTGGCGGCTGCATGGCTCTTGCGAAATTCCTCTGTGATGCCACCGGGGAACAGAATTCCAAGCATGATTTCGCCCATCGGCTCATTTTTGAATGCGGCAAAGTAAATGTCATAGACCTCTTCAATGTCCGGGATTAGCGCCGGTAAAACTACGACAGGCATTGTGAAAACTCCTTCGTTAGCTTGAGTGTTGGTATGATGCTCTTTGGCCGCTTAGTCTATTGATGATTTAGATTGGCGTGAAATCACGGAACAGACAAAGATCAAAGCTGCTAAAGAATATGAACTTGAATCACAGAATATGTGCGCGAGATTATGTTATCCAAACAGCCATACTCATAGGTTTCGAAAGAAAGAAAAAGAAAAACTAAATCTTCCCTCGTCGTGCAAACATGAGAGGTCAAATTCAATTCCGAGGTCGGACCTGGGGCTACCATGGAAGAGAATTATCAAAACGGTTCTCGCTTAAGATATCTCGACCCAACTCAGCCGAGATCTCAGCCCATAACGTAGGACAATTCTGTCAAGAATCTATTTTTTGAGACAAACACTTGGATCAATTCAATATGCAGGTGGCGTCCGAGATGACAAGGGCAAAAGGAGTTGGCAAGTTCCAGCCACGAGCATAGTGGGTCTAGAGAGGGGTTGAAAGTTCCCAAGTCAGACGAAAAAGACAAACAGTTTACATACTTACCTAGGGGCCTGGCGTCATTTTCGGTGACAAAATGTAAGAAATAGCTCCACTTTCTCAACCCAGCTTGAAAGAATCAACCACTGCACCTCGTATCGTACGATTTGCGATGGCTCCTCGTTTCCACCGACTCACACGATTCACACGGATTTCGGATTTGCGAGTCCATGGGATTCGAGGTGCTGCTGAGGTTTATGTCGAACTCATCATTTCTGTTCTCTGGCGGGATTTATTCTGCGCAGCCATTTTTACGCACACAGATAACCTGCCTCTCACCTTCTCCACCGGTAGGATTTATCAAATTCCTAACCCTTCATCGCAGTCTTCAGAAGACTTTCCTCGTTGGTCAGGTAGCTTCGCCGGTAGAGCAGCTATATCTTGATACTAATAGGTAGGAAATAGGTTATATTTCTGGTTTCGATTTCAGGCCATGCAAGATCTGACCTACTGAGACGCATGCTCTCGTAGGTGGACGTGCCACCAGCATTCCCCCTACGTCGTGGACTTATTAAACCGGTATGATCTCTGGCTTCTAATCATTGCAATCCTCATCTTCACAATTGGACATTTTTTCCGACATCAACTCCTCTTTCCGTGGCAAAGTTAACAAAGCCCGGATCTTCAAACAATGCCTTGGCTCCCCCTTCCACACTGTCGAACGTGAGGACGGCAACACTGTCCGATCTTGACGGCTCCAATCCAAACGCCTCATCGAGGTTCATCCTCTCGTCTTTATCACCGCGGGACCGGACACTCAAACGCCCTACCCCTTGGGATCGTGTCTCTGTTTCTAAGGCATGGTGTTATGGATAAAACCAATTTGAATGCTCCAGTGGTTCTCTGACGATCCAGGCATCGCAGGGTCGTCTTGGACGAACGCTAACATCTTAAGAAGAACCGTTCTTTGTGCAAACCCAAATCGGGACCCGTTTACTTACTCCAGTTCTCTTGTACTCATGTTCAAATTGGTTGACACGATCTGCGAAAGGCTAAGCTAGCCAATTTTTGCGCTATTGACGCAAAGAGTCTTTGACCGACAACGGAATGATGAAGCTCACTGTAGGGCAGGGAGAGGAACATCCCTGCGTCAAGGCTAGTCAAACGAACCTTCACGCACACAGTTTGAATAACTGCCTGGGGTGTAGAATAATTGCACAGTGGGTTCCTGATCGAGCAATCCTTCCCCATTGAGAGTAGGACCCGGATCTGGGTTTCGGTTGCTCGGCTATTGCTTGCTTACATTGCTTCTCGAGGGAATGCAGAACAGAAGAACGAATCTATAAATTCCTTTGGCTTCGCTGACACTCTACCACCTGGGAAATTAAGATTGGCCTTTGATCTTGAGAGCACTCAAAGCTTTCCATAGACAGTATTCATTTCACCTATAGAGTATCCATCCCGCTAGAGCTTCATTAATTTAGGCTCTTTCTCGCCAAACAAAGACCAATGGTTTAGAATTATGGGTTCAAGCCTTACCTAGGACATTGAGTGTTGCCCCAACATCCTCAATTCGGTCACTTCGCGTCATCCAAACAGGGTAGAAGCCATGACAACGGCAGCATCCCTTCCATTGACGTTCTTGCTATCTGGAGCCTCCATGATCGCTTCAGTAATGGCATTCGGCTGCCTTGTGCCGTTTACCACCTACCCTCTCCTAGGGATTTCCGCACATGCCCATATCATCATGAAAGCAATGACACTCTCAAAAGTTGATGGAGAAAAGTCATCTGGTGGGGATTTGCCTTGTCGTGCCACTCTTGATAGCGGAAGCTTTGAATAGATGGGGGGGAACACGCATGACCTTGCCGGCCGCCACGGACGCTGCAAGAATTGCCAGAGCAGCAGCGCCATGGCAAGAGTTCATTCTAGCAATCACACATTATCCTTCTGCGATGCCTCAGTTTGTTGCGGTAGGCAGCAACTCTCCGGTCCTTACCCATCAGGACTTGGCAGATAAAATTTCATCGCAGTGGCCAGTGGTCGTCCAGCTTCGTGACAACACCTAAAACGGGCCGTTTAGAGCACTTGTGCTATGTTTTAAAACTCCTCATGGGTTCATCCAAGAGATGAAAGACTTTTGATGACGTCAAAACGATCGATGTCGAGTACTGAAGGTGAACGGTGGTGCCTCTTGAGCAGAACCCTGAAGTAAAAGGGTTCTTCTATCAGTTTTACTATATTTGACTCGGATCAGCATCGATATTGGCTCATGTACCATCCTTACACATGGACGTGGGCCGGATAAGGATAAGGATTTGTGAGAAAGATGTCCTCGTCATAAGTACTTACTAGCAGCAGTTGCAGTATAATTTTTGTCCCGCTGGGCAGCAAGCTCCACTTGGCCTTCGGCCGCCTACTCGGCAGTTCGGCAGTCGAGGTGAATATTGAAAAGTGGCTTCTGCTGGGCATGATTTCCAGTTATTAGGGCGAAGTGGGCACATAGTCGTTGCCCATTCGTTGCCCTCTCCTCCCTCCTCAGGCCTGGGGGCCCAACCCCAATCGAAGGGGCAACGTCATATCGATATCTCACCAAGCTTTGGCTAAGCCTTCTGCAAGCCTAGGCATCGCGCTATGGGAGTGGATCCTCATACCATACAATTCAACATCTGATCCTCACGTTGACATCCCGTCTTCGCATTATCTCCATTTCGCGTGTTGGGGACCCTTCTCCACGTCGCCACTCCCGGGTCCTTTGGCCCAAGTACTGCGCACCGAAGCCGCACAGCCATGTCCGGTCCCCTTGCCTTGGGCCACTCTAAATCCCCAAAGAAATGGATATCCAAGATCTTCCGGACCAAGTCTATCTCGACCGTCGATACTGCCGACGCTGCATCCATGATCGAGCCGCTGGTTGGAGAGGCCCTCGAATCTGTCAAGGCCACTTCGGCCGATGAACGTCAGACGTTTGTCAGTTTGATGGAGAGGGCACAGACAATGGATCCGGAGGAGTTCCGAGCATATTTGAGAGAACATCAGAAGAAGGAGAATGAGAAATACCGTCATATGGGAGGTGGACCCAGACGCGGATATATTAAAAACATGGGACAAAGCGAAGCAGCGTGCCTGCGGCTCGATGAGCAACTACAGAATGTGCTCATAACCAAACAACTTTCGACTTTGATATATTCTCCCAGCTCAGGTGCAATCTCCATGCGGACGAAGACTAAGCTGCTGAAGCTGTCAACATGCACCAAATCATCCTCGATGTTAGGCATTTTCTTGATCGGCGATTTCAACTCGTTGATTCGGGTGGACGGACATTGGGCATCACCTCTCATGTCCATATGTCTTCAGCAGTATATATATGCGCTCTATGTGAATATCTCGGGAATCTCATTCTTGATGACACTGTCCTCCGCCCTAGCAGGGCGCATTTCATTCATGGACGGATTCATATATTTGATCTGAGCGTCCATCCATCTGCCAAGTTTGTGAACATCAACGGTATCTTCTTGCAAGCGCCTCGCCGACTTCCGTCCATCTCCTCAATGGCTTTACCGTATGCCTCATCAAGAACCTCGGCTTCAAGTCGAAATCTCTCACTGAGTAGATAGAGGCGGTAACTTGTCCATTGGCAATATTATTCTGGCAGGCGAGATTTAGTGCGAACGCTCATATTGGAAGAATCCTCCAGCAACCTAGGGGAGCATGGGCGAAATGAAGTCACAATTGTGAGTCTCTCAGGCATGTTTCCGGCTGGAATGGCGATATGAGATCCGTGCTGACCTACTGTTTCTCGACCAAGAAGACAAATTATGTCTCGTTACCACCGCAGGCCCTCATGATTCTATTCGGAAAACTCCCCGGCGAAACCTACGACTCGATCCGGCCTCATCTGAACTTCCTCCAGGAATACTTCAATGTGGAAGAATTTTCGGGGACAGGCATGAATGAGGCGCAAAGACAACTGCATATTTTTCTCCGCAGTATTTTCGCCTACAATCGTCTTCTCGCGTCCATTGCTCGCCGGGACGCGATCCCTGCAATTCAAGATCCAGGATAGATAGAGGGAGACGTCGTCGGAGCGGATAAGGGTTCGACTCCGGATTTCCTCGCTCTTCTTCCAACTACGAGATCGCCTCGGACTGCCTGACACATTGACAACTCGAGCCTTCCCACCATTCTTAGCTCAATCAGAGATCAAAAGACTCGCCTCCGCGGCCATTGACATCCTACAGCTCCTCCCGGCTATATCACCATTCAACAGCGCAGTATTGTTTCCCCATTGGTATCATCGCTCCAGAGTTAACAAGTAATCGAGCTCGAAAGCTTGTCTCGGAGAAATTGGCCCTCTTACGACAAACGCTTCATTTCCAAAAATTTTGGGACGATCCAGTGCTCGACTGGACTCATACAGACACGAGAGAAGCTATCGTCAAATTGGAAATGAGTCCTACAAGAGAACTGCCAGACTATTTGGCAAAATCTGGACCACCGTCGCAGCGGGAATTTGGGAAGCCATTACGCATTTTATTCACACACATGGTATCCCTTTTTGATCTGATCTACCTATTCACTTTACCAAAGAGCAATCTTCGACGCCCATCTCATAACACCTATTGCAAAACGAATTAAGTTTATATGCCAAAGGTGTAAAGCAAATTTTACCCGAACATCAACATCTTACAACTACAGTCCAACACTCCCAAATTAAGGTACGAGAACGTCTAGGGGTCTCCACCATCTGTCTTCTTTTGGTCCTTCTTCTGCTGTGGAAGCTTTTGCCAACCCATACCGAAACTGGTCAGAAAAGCAGCGCAAGATCCACCAACGGCGAGATACTATAAAGGCAAGAACGATTAGATCGACTTGAAAATTTTTCTTACAGGATTCTGAAACTTACAAATGTATCAACGATTGCATAGTCATATGCGCGCAACACGCCGGGGAGATCCACGGCTGACACATTTGATCTCACAGACGAAGCGCCAACATCGATTACATCCTGGGGATCCGCACCGGGCGCATATTTGTGTAATGAGGCACGAAGGACGGTGCTGAAGATGGTATCTCCGATGGCGATAAAGACGGCTCCTCCCAGGTATTGAAAGAAGAATACCTGAGACGTGGCAATGGAGATTTCTTTCGCTGGGAGAAGATTTTGGATCGCGGTAATTGGCTAAAGATGTGGTGTTCAGCATTTCATAACACGCTCATAGAGACTGAAAGCAGAGCTTACCATTTGAAGGACAGAACCCCGGCCTGTGCCGACGAGAATCTGATATCCAATCCATGGGCCAGCACCAGTGGAAGGGACAAAGGTCGTCATTAAGCCAGCACCCACGGAGGTCAACATGCATCCGATCAGCGCCCAAGATGTACAGTATCCAATCACTTGAACTGTACAAGAGTGAGCACAACATTGCACAGAAACCGACAAAAGAAGGAATACCCACCGAATTTGCCGGCAATTACAGCGCCGAAACCCTGGGAGATCGCCGTTGGAAGGATCATCACACCACTCATGGTCGGGCTTGCGTTCTTGACGACCTGGAACCAAAGGGGGAGATAATAGGATAAAAGTAACGAAGACCCCATTTGAAAGCAAGAGGTGAAACAGCCAAATATGACAAGTCGATTTCGCGCAATGGTTGGAGGGATCATGGCCTTTTCTCCTCGATAGACTTCCCAGACGGAAAACACGATGAACATGGCAAAAGAGCCGCAGAAAAGCCCTATAATCGTCGATGACCCCCAGCGATACTGTTGGCCACCCCAAGTCACCGCCAGTAGTAGCATGACACAGGCCGGGGCAAAGAAGGCAAAACCCGTGAAGTCGAGTTCCTCGAGGATTATGGATTTGAAGTTAAGCCGGACCGGTTTCTTCTCCATTTGTTCAGGGATGGCGAGAGAGAGGAGAACGCAAAGCACGAAGCCACTGGGAGGCAAATTGATATAGAAGCCTTCAGGAAATTTTAGCCACCTTTCTCTCTCCAAAATCAAGGTGAACACCCAAAAAGACAAACCTACACCAGCGCCACGAGACTTTCTGCGTGAGTGCGCCTCCTATCAAAGGCCCGATGACAGATCCAATTGTCGCACAGGCCATGCCGATGCCGATAAGCACTGCTTGGGGTCAGAAGACTGTCTCTGGGAATTCTCAGGGGAAAAGAGACACTGGGGATATTGCTCACATGGTTTATTTTCTTTAGGAGCAACTACAGAAATTGTTATGAATGTGCCATTGATGACTCCAGCACCCCCGATACCTTGAATCGCTCTTCCGACAATGACCATGTTCGAGGAAGTGGCGACTCCAGCGATCAGAGATCCGAGAGAAAAGAGAGAAACGAAGATTAGGTATGTTTGCTGGAGTCACGCATTAGACTTTCTGGCGCCGCTGTATTCCGATCGGGTATCACTCGATTTACCTTGATCGGGAAATGAGTATAGAACTTTCCAACCAGGGGTTGCAGAGAACAGCTGAGAGCATCATCGTCATTCAAACCAATCCGGCACAGAAATGTCGGGGGTTACGTACGTGGAAATTAGATAGGCACTTCCATACCAGCCGATATCATTAAGAGAATTGAAATGGGAGGTAATTTGTGGAATGGCCTATATTTGTTTCCGAGCATGTTACCTCTTTTCCTTTCTTGAGTTCGATTTGTTCCTGCGCGTGACATACCGTTGCGATAATTGATCCGTTGAGAGCCATAAGGAAGGCTGCGAAGAACACCGCAGAGACTAGAATGAATAATGCGAGACCGGTAGGCTTGGAAACTTCGCCTATTTCATCTTGCTTTTTCTCCGGGTGTACAATAGGCTGGCCGTTATTGTTGGTTGGTCGGCTTGGGTCGAGAGGTGTGGGATCTGTCTCATCATTGGTACCGCTCATGTCCTTTTTTGCCAGCATCTCGTGCTGTTCTGAAGACGATGTATTTTCCATAATGTTGTTAATTTCATGTGTTCAAGGAGATATTGAGGACTATATCAACCTTTTGAGACGTTTCACTGATTGCATTTCGTACCTGTACTCCGTACCAGTCCGTCCACCAATACGAGGCTGAGTATGCTTGTTGTACGGGGTCAACGACAGGGATCATTTGCGGAATCGGAATTCCGTGTCCGCTCTTTTCGTTAAGAACAGAGCACGCCACAAGCATCCCACATTCTGTGCTCCAAATCGCGCCCATCAAAGTGAGCAATATGCTTGCCAGGACACTAGAAAGGGCCCCGAGTTCCCACGAACCCGGCCACTTGAACTGTGATCAAACTTAACAATATGTTTCATATAACTCCGACTAGCGAACCCGAGGGCGGCAATCGTGTTCCGAAGGCCTGTTTTCCATGCGCCCGTGCAAAAGTGAGATGTGAAATCGAACATGGAGCAGGTATCTGCAAACGGTATTGGATTGACATACCCTACCTTGAATCTCAATCCCGGGACGTTTCAGGCTAAGTTGTCGCTAGGTGTCAGCGGCTAAAGAAACCATGCAGTGGACAGATACCAGGCGCACATAAGCGCAAGGAAGCTCAAAAATCGTAAGCTGCAACCTTGACGTCTTTTGACCGTGGTGATTCCTTATGGCCATGGAACCCTTCCTACCATCTTCAGTGGTGGCTTCCTTAGCAGACCGTACCATTTTCAATTCGCATGAAACCTGTGAACGCCCGCTCTCCTAACACTTCATTAGTGATGTGACAAGGCTCGAGCAAAAGTTGGACGGAGTCACCGCAATTCTTACAACGTCCGAGCGAATAGGAGGACCTAGTTTCGAGGGACCAGCTCTGCTCTCACCCACGGCTAGTGTTGAGCATTTCATCAAGACCGATGGCGAAGCGGAGTTGATACTGGAGACATATCGAAGTTATATGGCGCCGTACTTTCCGTTTGTGGTCATCCCGCCCAATGTTGACGTCAACCGGTTCAAAGAGCAGAAACCTGTTCTCTTTTTGACGATCGCGATGGTTGGATGCCGACATGATAGATGGCAGCAGTCAGCACTGGGGAAGAGAGTGAGAGAGATCATCAGCCATAAGGTTCTAATCAAGGGAGAACAAAGCCTTGATCTTCTTCAGGGACTACTCGTATACCTCGCATGGTTCGTCCCCCTCTCGTAATTCCCTGACCTGGCAGATTGTTCTGTTTACTACCGAATGTCGTTGTCTGATGAAAGGCCACCAATCAATATGGAGCATCCGCTTGGATGGCTGGCGAGGGTGGCAGTATCGAAGATATCAGACTTTGGCCGCTTCGGTTTTACTGACATTGAGAGAACAGGTATCATTTCCACCTTCATCTTGGAAACCAACTCACCAATCTCACTTACTTGACAATTTCCATGATGACCGACCTCGGATTGTACAAAGAGCCCAATTCCAAGAGTCGTCTACGCTATGCAAATGGCAGTCTCAAACATTTTCGCAAAGACCCAACACCAGCAGCAACGCGGACTCTGGAAGAGCGAAGAGCGTTTCTCGGTTGTTTCTACACCAGTGCCGTGTACGTCTCGTATTTCTCTAGTTCCACGGCTCTATCTCACTCGAAAACAGCGTCTCAATATGCGCCAGAGACATTGAAACTGTCAGATATTCCAAATATGCCGAAGAATGCTGTCACATCCTGGGTGAGACGGCAGAATATTCAAGCGACCAATATCTCGTCCAGCTAATTCGATTATATTGCCTCGGAGAGAAAATCAATCGTACTCTCAATCACGATGAAATCGATACCTCTTCGGGTCTCTCGACTCCCATAGGTGCCTGTGTCAAATTATTTGAAGTTGAACTACGACGGCTCAAGGCGTCACTGCCATTGGATATGCCGCAAAGCAGTAAGTTCCATAGTTCCCAAAACCACCCCACACTCACGGAGCAAGCAATTCTTTTGGTTAATTACCACGCCATTGAGATTGTATTATACGAGATCGCATTAAACGACAACATCGATCCCATCAGATACGGGAGTCTGCCCATGACTCGACTCAACATGCTCCACGCGTGTCTCAACGGCGCAAAAGCCTGCTTTGAATTATTCTATACGACCCCGGTGTCCATCTACTTCGACCTCCCTCACACGGTGTGGGCGCTGGTCGGCCACGCGATTGCTGTCACATCGATGCTGACTGTCTTCGTCAGCGATGGTTGGGATCAGAACTATGTCCATAACACACTAAATTTCTGCAGCGCGATCGATACCATGGCGCAGAAGGTTGAAGAAGCAAAGGAGCATGCACAAACATCGATTCGCCAAGTAAATGGCTCGTCAAACGGATCGACGCCGAGAATTGCCCCTGAGATCTTCATGACACTGGCACCGAAACTTCAGATGATAAAAGAAGCGCACGAGGCGAGACGGCTTGCTCAATTGAAAACATTGGACAATTCTCAAGTCGCCACTCCCTCCGAAGGAAGCATCCCAGCTGCTGCTGCTGCTGGTTTCGATGACGATCCAACCATGCCTGGTGCAGCGGCCTTGTTCGAATTCCTCGACGACAGTTTCTGGCAGCAGTTTACATGATGACGACACTGAGTGCAGACCGTCTTTGTCACAATCAAAGGATCTCCATTGGGAAGAATTAACACGGTAGCCAAACGGTGCCCAACTGACAGCTCATAACAGGGGACGTACACATTGAGGAACTTCCCGGCATTAACTCATCGTCTACCACCCAAGACCGATCCTGCTTGGACCTCTCATTTTCCGAATGCATTTTGCGTAAGACCTCTCCGTCTGACGGTCGTGTCTTCCGGAGGCCCTTCAATACCATTATTGCTGTCTATGCCACAGGGAAGGGGCGGTGATGGGAATTCAATGGCTGCGCTTTCGCCAGGTAATCGACTGGATGGCGGGGATTCCGGAGCCGCGACGCACAGATATTGTTTCCTCACCAGTATGGCGATTGTGTCATCGTCGTGTTGACGAGTGGTTGAAGAGGTAGGCTCGCCTCGGGAGTGGAAGGGATTGGTGTTAGAGAAGGTGATGGCTCGGATTTAGTGGCTAGGCTGGTTGGATATATTGTCATTGACGTTGCTCATGATGGACATTGCATAGATGGTATACCGTACGCTAGATATCTGTACGGATATATTGAGATGCAGACGTAAGAACAAAACTTTGCTGGACTCGGATCTAGAGAACAAAGTGGTCAAGCGTTCACTTGACTCTCGGTCGGGGTAGCTCGTACGGAGATCCTGATAAAAGTCAAGCCTTGCGAAGACCTCTCTAAAGGGCATGTTGAGGGGATCCTTAGGGTCAGGATCCTTGATCAGCAACCTGATCCGCTAATAGCGGGCAAGGATTGTCCATGACATCTACCATATGCCATATCCATATTACCACATTCGACACGTCCGTAGATCGGACCGGGAAAAAGTGCACGAGATTCGGTCCAGGATCGGATGTCAGTTCAGCACTAGAGTCAGTTGTAGGATCGGGATCTATTGGATGAGTGAGATGACGAATAGAAGGCAAGTTGTCGCGAGGACTGAGGTGCTAGAGAGGCTTCACATCGGAGGAAATTATAATGTATACGCTTCCTAATAAAATATATTCTCCTTTTAGCTTGCAATGAGCAGGGCTGTATCAACCAGCTACAGGTAATTTTAATGCCGTTCCTCAACAAAACCGACAATACCGTGCATCGTGACAAGAAAGGTAACAAATGCCATGAGACATTGAGTAAGGCCCGTTCCGCCCTGGACATCGTTCCCGTGAAGTTTTGCCCACAGGATTCCAAACACAGAACTCAACATCAGACCTATAATGCCCATGATTCCAACCCGTAATCCATCCAACCCGTCATCTAGCTGCATTCCCCATCCCATGAGGACGCCACTGGTGTCGGTGACGACAAGCTTCTCCTTCAACTTCCTGGGTATACGAGCAAGGATCTTGGGATGTTGCGGACATTCATGCCTGCGCTCGAAAAAATGGAGAAGAAGATTCGGGCCCCATGGACAGAATTCTTCCCGTTCAAAGTCGCCTTTGCTCGGTTGATAATGTTGATTGTCCTCAGGAAAGTCAGGAGTCTTCCGGATCTCTACATGTTTATTGTCGAAAAGGAGCTCGAATTTGACATATCTGATCGAAATAATCTTTCGGGGTCTCAATGTTCCCCGCAACGTCCACCTCTGGTCGTTTATTATCTTTCTAAGAAGATCAAAATACTCGAGATCCGAATGAATTGATGCGGCTGGTGACTGTACCAGGGTAGGTATACGTGCATCTTGAGTCGCACAGGTGAGATAAAAGGATGTCGTTGCAGACTCACTTGAAGTTGATGGGTTTTGTTGGGCTTCTGAATCAATAGATTGGCCAGAATGACCCTGAGCCCTACCAGGAGAGCTGCGATACAGACTCCTGAACCCACGGGCGCAGACTGAGAAAAACGATCGCAGAGTTTTGCCAACTCTGCCATCTACAGTTTTCCTAGAACTGTTGACAGCTTGTCTAAAATGTCGATCTAGATGATGCTCAAGGGATTTCGCTGCATTGGCTATGGTATCTGGGTAATCATCCCAAACGACGGCCTGACAAGCGCACCGAAACCTTATTCGAATCATACCCGGTTGTAGTGGCGGTTCTTTCTGGCTCCAGGTCCAATAATTCCTCCTGTCAAGACGGCTTCCATTCTCCACGTTGTTGTAGTGTTGGCCGGTGGTCATAGAAGATGTCTCCTCTTCCTCCGTTGTCTTGCACTTACCGGACTGTGAAAATTCTCCTTGCCGTCTTGATTGAGAATATTCTTTGGAATCTGGAGCATATTCTAACTTAAGATCTTCCTTAGAAACGAAATCCCCCGCCCGCGAAGTTGGGAGCGTCTTGGAAATTGTCGCTTCGCCGGGAGATATATTTTTCTGTTCAAGGCCATCTTGCTTGTCTCCAAAAGGATTCTCCAGCTTCGTTGCAAGGTTCGGGTTGAAGAGGCCCAAGGCGTCTTGATCGACATGTATCTGTTGTTCACCCGGGTCCTGCATTGGTCTTGGTTTGGCCTTTCTCCGGGTGGTTGTACCGGTACTTTTGGACGGGCCGGAGGGGTCCGGATCGGGTCTTGGGTGTGAGGCGCGGCCCTCAAGTCGTGCGGCCCATGGGTCCACTGGAGGCGGTCTTGTGTGTTCGATTCCATCTCTTGGGGGGGTTGTTCTATATGATATATTTTCGTTGAAATCCGAGTTGAAACTACGGCTGGAATTATTAGGCTCGACAGGACATCTCGAACACCGGGGACAGTAACAAGAAGAACAGTGCGTATTGTGAGAAACAAGCATCGGCCCACTTTTACATTCACAACAATACCACACCAGAATACGCATGGGTTTTGCTGGCATTATGTTAGAGTGCCTCAGGGTGGAATCGTAATGACACAGGGGAATGGGGACTGGGAAATGATCTAAATGACAAGCGAGGCAGTCAATATAACATCGACTAATCGCGCTTTGAGAAGGCATCAAGGCAACATGCTTCTCACGGCCCGTGACACATTTTTATTGCCATGGATTTCCGCCCTACGCTCTGGCTCATGCTAGACTACATTCGTTTATGTAAGTAAAGCGGCCACCCCCACCAGAGAGTTCTAGTTAGCTCATACATTCTCTTCCCGACACTACAACCAAATCGCCAACTCAATCGTTGGTTAATAGTGATATCGAGTCGTAATTCCGTCTTGTATTCGCATTAACCTCCCTAGACCTCTCAAAAGGAAAAGATAACAATCCACAATTTTCAAAGGAATGAGCGGAGGGGCATTTTGAAAACGTCGCGTGGCAAGGCTGTCATCTGACCTTTCCCGGGGCTGTAGAGTCTTGAGGCGGCGCACCGCTTCCACTTTTGTGATTGGTGGACTGAAGCCGACCAAATGTAGCTGCGTCAAATAAGGAGAAACTAGGGGTAACTTGCGGCGCAGCCTTGGTGTGGGCTATGGTATATTCCTTTGAGTGAGGGAAAGCCAACTTGGAAAAAAGGTGGAGAGATTGGACAGAAGAATGCTTCAACTCTTCTTGACGTGTTCTTCGGGGAACCCTTTAGTGGCGAGGGTGATGCGTTACCTTCCATGAATAAGTGGAACCATGTACAAAGAAGCACGCGAGAACTCAGGAAAAGGTAGAGTCTGATATCCAGGGCGGTCCAATTCTCAGGTGGTCATTCCGCCTATTTGATCATGGACATGTCCCACTGAATCTGGCACAATTCGATACCTCTCGGACGAAAATGTGGCGACCATTGTTCTCTCAGCCGTTTGAGATTTACGTTGACTTGAAGGGTGGGCTGGGACTGCCACTCCTGCCGCCAACGATACCTTGGCCCCTGGTCCCCTCTTCCTTCAGGCCTTCTTCCCTCAGTGCCGCTTCCTGTTCTTCCGTGAGCTGGCTAAGATCAATCGTGATTTGAGGACCACGGAACCACTTGCGCGCATCAATGAAGTAGTAGAGCAAAGCACCTCCCCATACCGCAGAGTTGATCACACAAGTGTAGTTCATGCTTTCAGCATCCGGGTTGGGTCCGCCGACAGGGAACATGGAGAGGAGAATGCCGAAAATGAGAAAAGAGATGGCGGCCCACGCGATGGGAACGGAGGCTCTACCAGTGTATATGGGTCCCGGGCTGAATTTCTTCTGCCCCCATAGAACACGGCAGAGAATCGGAGTACCCCAAGCAAGATTGTTGCCAGCCACCGCAAGTGAAAACAGGGCTGCGGCAGCCGCGGGAGCAATTAGACATAGCAAGCCCAGAACTGCCGCTAGGACCGCACATCCGATTGTAGTGCGGACAGGGATATAGCCAAATCGTTTAGAGATCGGCCGGAAGAATCTGGAGAAGGGTAAAGCTCCATCGCGAGAAAAGGCCCAGGACTGGCGGGAGGCGGCCACCAGGATAGAAATGCCCATCTGCAATCTACGTCAGTGAATGATCGATCACACACGGAAACCTCGGTTCGAATGCTCACCAAGAACTGAACAATCATCAACAATGACATAAATCCCAAGGCTCCGTTTTTTCCAAGGGCATCGTAGTAGATTTGCGCCATGGGCTGGCCAAAAGGAGAGCCGAGAATGTGTTCAAGATCTTGTGACATGCATGCGGCAATCACAATACAACAGACCCATCCAAACAGCCAGCATGCTCCGATGGAAAACAAAATGCCCATTGGCGCGGCTCTGGTGGCATTTTGGGCTTCTTCGGAAATGTGGACCTAGAGAAGTCAGATATGCCAGGTGTTTCAAGATTCCTGTCAGTTTGATCCATCTTCCTTACCGCGGAGTCAAAGCCGCCTATGGTCCAGATGGGACTTAGCCAGGAGAGCATAAAAGCCCAGCCTGATGGCCAAGTCGTGAGATTTTCGACCTTTGTGAAAATGGAGGAAGCGCCATTGCGTTTATCCGCCCCGATTGGTAATGCAACGATAGTGGCGAATATCAAGACAAAATTCATCACAACAAAGACGGTCTGCAGTTTCCCCATAATTCGTGCCATAGTAGAGGCGATCAGACCGTGACAGGCGACCGTGGCCACAAAAACTCCATAGATGGTGCCGTTGCTCGGAGTCCAATTGCCGTCACGCGAGATCACGATGACGGAGAGAAACATGAGTGAGAATCCATCTGCGACTGACTTAGCCTCGAAATAATCCACGGAAACACACGCACAATCAATGGAACAAAGTCCTCCCACAAGTCCAAGGGTGTTGCTATAGCCGACAAGGAAGCTGAGAGGATTTCTCCACTTGGGTGATGCATAATAGTGAGTCCAGTAATAAAGCCTATCGCCTTGTTAGCTTCGCGGATCGCCACCTGGTTTCGACCTCGTATTTCATTGATACAGAAAAGGCGACAAGCGAAGGGAGACCGAGCTGTAAACAGTACCAAAAGGGGGTCATTACCCGCCGCTTGTCGGCATCGACGAAGCTATGTCGCTCATGGCCAGGCCAACAACAAAGATACAGCCTGAAGCAAGAAACCAGCCCCAAACAAGACCCACAGGCCCGGCAGGGATTGAATAGGCCAATGTACTGGCAATGGAAGGTAGAAGGCCCATAATGGCAAAAGCAAGGCCGAAAACTTCAAGCATGCTGAAGTTGCGACGGAGCTCCTGTTTGTAGCTTTAAAAACAACGTTAGATCTCACAGTTCGACGGAAGGACGTTGACAGAGATGGACCCACCCCATCTTTGCCAGAGTAGCCGCATCTTCCTCGCTGGCGAGGTATTTGTCGACGATTAGAGATCCACGCCGCTCGTCTTGGGGTTGAGCATCTGAGCCGTCCTGGCTCTTGTCTTTCAAGTCTGAAGCTTCCGTCATGGTTTGGGAATCAAGGCTGAAAACAAAACCCCTGGAAGGAGGTTATCAACTATAGAGGGGTAGGCACCCTGGAAAGAAAGGCGGACACAGCAAGAAGATGTCGTCCGAGGAAATTGCATCGACAAAGTTAGTAATGACTTTCCAATCGACGGCAAATGGCACCATCTTGAAGCGCAGAGTTTGGCGAAGCGCGATAAGGTGCTCCAACGCGTTGCAGTGTTGATCACCAAGCATACTGGATTTGGTTGGCGGAAAAGCTGGGCCATATAGTATGCAGTGGCGTAAGAATGATAAGGAGAGGTTCGACGATAAGCATTTTGGACGCACAAAACACCGTTCAAGGGCTTGTTTTGGCTGGGAGCCCATCCTACATGGTGCTGACATGCTTGTGCCATGCAGGTTGCTATTGAACAGGCGAGCTCTCGGTGTAGCGCCAACATGGAAGGTGATTAAATATTTCGTTCAACACTGGGGTTTCTCCGGCTGCCAGACAATGGAGAGACAGCAATAACGGCCCAACAAGAGATGACTGGAATTGAAGGAGGCTCTCGGAGATTCAAAGATAAAAGCGTGTGGTCCAGACTGAAGACAGGCGAAGAGGCCGAGATTGGAGGCTTGACAAAACCAAGCACGCACCCTAAATCTTGCCCAAACTTTACTCCCGCGCCTAAAAGACTAGCGGGCCGTCAGCTTGGACCTATACTCCTTGCGGTTTAAGAATACGAGGAAACGGCTCTAGGCAATCCCTAAGGATATAAGAAGATTCCACCCCAGGTTCAACGAATGAAGAGTTATGCTGATAGCACTGTGTATCTGAAGTCCTAGTGACTGGGCCAATATGACCATTTCCATAAAACGAATGTGTCGAACTGGAAGTGATCCCGCCATTTTCAACGTCATTCTCTCCTCCAAACGTACTTCAATGTTGCTGTCTGAAAAAACCCAGGCCGAATCCTTGACTCCTAACGAGCGTTGAACAAGAAAAGGAATTCGGAGTAATTCCGGCTGCCTCCCCCCTACGTCTCCACTAATTGCCAACCATCCCCCAGTCTAACAAACTTTGTCCGTACCCTCAAGTGGTCCGCTGGCGGAGCTCAGGTCGCAAGTAGGGTAGAAGAACGCCGCAACCGCGATGATGACGTACGCTGCGATCAGTAAGGCTCCCTCCAGGTAATTGCTGCGGCCATCAATCATCAAAAAGCTGACGATAAAGGCACTGGCAAACAGACTAACAGTCTCGAAGAGGCTGAAATACAAACTCATGTCTGTCTTGAGGATCCATCCAAGGATGACCATTAGAGGGGTGACAAAAAGCGCGATCTGGATGCTACTCCCCAGGGCAATGTTGATGGCCAAATCCATCTTGTTCTTCGCGGCCACTGTGACGGCTGTGACGTGCTCGGCTGCGTTGCCCACAATGGGCAGAATGATCAGACCGATAAATGCCTGGCTGATACTGCTGTTGGCAACCAGGTAATTGATGCTTCCCACCAAGAACTCGGCACACAGCGCCACGAGTCCTGTAGTTGCCAGTAAAAGGATCACCGCAGAAGTGCGGGATAAATGCTCCTTGACTTCGACGACTTCTTCGGTTTCAACTTCCGTCCCCCCCTCTGAATTGGGAGAGCGAGGCTGCACCGGTGCAATCGTCACAGACGATAGTCGGGGGTGGGAGATTGTGGGATGAATCATGTCCGGCATGGAAGAAGTCCGGCGAAGACCTCGCGATCCAGATCGAGGTCGGGAGACGGATCGGATAGGCATGGCAAGAGGTCTTCCCGTAGCTTGATGGTGTGGGAAGGCAGGCTTGACTGCTTCAGACAAATGGCGAATGTTGAATGGTCGTTTGGGAGTGCCATCGGCAGGAATCTCTTGAGTCTCCGCTGCAAACTCGACTTGCGGTAGAACAGTATTCACCGGTGTCAGAGAGTTCACCTTGGTCTGTGTCTCAACAATAGGCGACTTTTCCGGGTCCTTTGCCTTTGCCTTTTCATTTTTCGAGCGTTTGGTCTTCTTGAAATTCTTGCGACGTTTCTTAGATTTCTCGGACGTCTGATCTTGTGGTACTTCACTCTCAAAATCACGAGACTGGATGACCTGAGTACGTGATCGGCGACGACCCGTCCTCCCTTCGCCATCAACGTCGGCCTCGTCGCCAGAGAAGACAGGGTCTAGATCGAGAGATGTCGGAGATGTCGCCTGGGTAATTGAGCCGCCATGTCTAGTGAGAACCGATGGGCTTCTCGTAAATCCCGGGATTGAGACGGTGTCTTTCGTACTAGAAGTTGATTTGCGCCTCCTTCTGCGGAGGGCTCGTCTGATTCGTTTGGCGGTGGTATGAGAGCCAGAGCTGGAGTCAGAATCGGTGGAGCCGGAGGCAGAGGTGTCACTGGAAGAACTGGATGAATTGAGGATGTCGGCAAGGACTCCAGGATGGGACTCCTCGTCAATGAGATGTTGGGGAGTACTCTGGTACATGAACGCGTGGGATTTGAGCTGGAACAGGAGGTACAACATGTAGACCAACAACAGGACTACACTGGTCCCCCGTGACACTTTCAAAACTACGTGGTCTGCTTTGCTTGTATCGGAGAAGGAGGCGTGGAATGCCGTCTGGAAACGGAATCAGCAGAATGCAACACGGTCTCAATTTGGGGAGACTTACGGGGAGGAGCAGACTGATGACACTCAAACACAAAAGACACGCGCTCATCTGCGAGACGGTTGAGTTGTACAACTGTTCTCGGAATCTCAGACCGCCGGCGACAAAGCACATGCCCAAGATCAACAAGAGATTGGCCAAGATGGAACCGAGGGCAGCGGCTTGGACGACGCGGACTTCTTTCGCCGCGAGGGCAATGATAAAGATGATCAATTCGACGGCATTGCCAAAGGTGACATTCAGAAGCGCACCAATGGTGTCGCCCAGTCTGATGGCAACGCTCTCTGTTGCAAATGACAGGAGTGAAGCCAGAGGAATGATGGCAATGGCGTTGAGGGCAAAGACGGCGCTGGGACTTACAACATCGGTATGAACCCAGTCCACCAAGATTCCCAGGATGAGGCCAACAGGCACAAAGACAAGGAGCCAGTTGACCCAACTGGAGAAGATGATGCGCTCGACATCGCGGAGGAAACGATGGACCAAGGGCGGTTTGTCCTTGGGTTCAGTAGTCCCTATGGGGGAAGATTGCGTTCCATCTCCTTTCTTGTCCACAGACGGTAGATCTTGTTGCTCTTTATCGGCCTCGGCGATACGGTGGTCTGAAGATGCAGGACCAGCTGCAGAGGGGTCGTGGCCAGCATGGTGTAAGCGGGTGTCTGTCTCGTTTGGTCGGGAATCAGGGGATTGGACAGGGTCTTCACGGAGGTTTCGGGGAAGGTTGAGGGACGGTGCTGCTGCTGGTGTTGGTGGTGACACCTTAGTCTTAGCCCATGAGTGTAGACGACGTGACAGCGGAGGCTCGTCGGCGGAGTCGACCATCGGCGGATGAGTGGGCGTGTAGAGAAATGATGAAGGAATGTGTAACAGACTTGCTTTCAAAGCAGGTCACAGACGGTGTTGAAGAGGATAAAGCGGAGGGAAATAAAAACGCAGCGTGGGAGGCAGCTCGGTCAAAGGAGGCGATGTGAGTGGGCAGGCGTAGGTTGGCTCAACGGATGACGCGCCCGGACGATGCTTGGAAGATCTAATTGGGAGAAGGGTGCGCTCCCACCGTAGGTCCGCGGTGGCTGCAGGGATCGCTGCGAGTGGGGTTCGCTCGTCGTTTTCTCACGGTTTCCCTTTTGCTTCCGCGTACGCCCAGATGACGATTCAGTGGGAAAAGAAGGAATGAAAACTGGTTTGGTCGTTTTATAGTTGGAGATCAGAAGAATGGCCGGGTTGATTGCTTCGAATTGCTTGTTTTAACCAGGGGGCAGTTGTTTGTCTGTACGAGCAAAGATGTAATGAAAGAAGAGGCTTTAATGTTACTGAAAGGACAGGCACTCGGGACTCATGTAAACGCAAGTAGTATTAGGCATGCAGCAGTCACTTCTAAATCGGCGCATTTCACACTCACCGTCACAATTTAGCGGCGAGGTGCCTATGATTGCGAAGAAATCCGCTAAACCTTCTAGGGAGTCTTATCTGGTGCTTGGCTTTGGCATTGCGAGGCAAGCATCCTGCTTCTCCATCCAATCACCGTGGAGGATTCACTCCTATGATCCCCAGTAAAATGCAAATGGCCACTCGATTTCAACTCAACATTTTCCTACCCTGCAGTCATCAACATCCAGCATAGTGATTCCAAGTCATTCACGTCCGAAACACCCTCATACTGTGATTTCAGAGCCATTCCCGGCAACAACATGTTTTCCAGTCATTTGCTAGTGAGATGCGGAACGTACACGCTAGGTACCCTGCTCATTCCTTGAGGGGTTCGAGTAAAGCGCTAAGAGTGCTTCCACACTCTGGTCACCACTCCCAAACAATGATACTGACTACATTGTGAATAATACAGAACTATTGGCCTACTTGAATGGACGCCCTTCTTGATGACGAGGTTGCCTCTCGGCTCCAAACCGATTTGCAGGCCTCTCTCCGCCGTGCCATAATGCAAAGCGACTTATCCTAACACCCCCCTCCCAATGCTGATACGACCTAGCTTCTATCTATTTCTGATCCTGTGATGGAGATGACGTCCTCTACCAAGGGGTGATCATGTATCTTCCCACTGTCAGCCTGGAATCGGCTTAGGCCAACCGATCACGAGCTTTGATGCCCTCTATTATCATTCCACAATTGTGATTTGTATAGTGGAAGCTGGATTGCCAGAGATGCCGCCATATATTCCCCCCATGACATGGAAGCAACCACCCTGTCAATTCCGGCCACCACGTCCCCTCCCTTACAAGTCCTAGCATTTCTCCACAGGCTCCACGATGTTTCGATTTCTCGGAGCGAGCAAAACGACTGAACTTGGGTGCGATCAGCGCCACCTAGGCGCAGAAATTCGTCTGCGAAAGGCACTGGATAGGTACACACGACGAAGAGAAATCCGGATCCGGGTTGGTTGTACCATTGCTACGGTGAAAGAATCGGACGGTGTCAGGCATTTGCGAGCCCTAAGGCGGCAGGAGCAGACAAGGCTGGGAAGACCCCAGATCGTGGGCAAATGATCTGACTTGCGTAGGGGCCGGGGAATAGCAAGAGTGTGCTGCTGGAATAAGCGACTAAAGTTCTCAGGCGGCGGGATAAGCAAGTTTGCAGGCATCGATGATCTGATGTCATCCCGCAAAAGCAGTCTAGCTGCTTGAGTATGGGTCAATTAGTGGTCACCGTGCCTTGTCTCAATCGGCCACATATCATGTTCTGTGCTCATCATCAAGCCGCGTCGCTAGCCAGTGATTTTGCAAAATATAGTCCTCCAGACACTGCTTAGAAACAGTGCTCGAGTACTAGTAGATGTAAACTACAAGTTGGGTTGTGAGGGCACCGAAAGCTGCCTAGGTACCTTCGTAATAGCCTGCGACGATACTTCCTTCTCCACGACCGGTACGTATCGCCCGTGGGCATGAACTTTCCCATCCCTCTATCATCAAACACATTTCAATCCAATTGACCTTGTTCCTGTTCTCCTGTTTGTTTTCCTTTTCCGCTCAACCAGGGACAATCGACTCGCCCATCGAACGGCCGCTGTGACTAAACGTCTTTTAGCTTCCTTTACCACGTTCTCTACTAGTATCATTGGCGATGAACAGTCTCCGGGAAGAATGCTAGGGTCTTTATGACCGTCACGAGCAACTCCGAATCTCGAAACCTTCCTACTACTACCGACACCATCACTCCTCCACCGAATCACTCTCACCTATCCGCTTTCCATTATCTTTCCCCTTCTCCTAGCCTCCCTACTGCCAAGTATCCTAAACGATCTTTCTCTGGCGCATCCCTAGGTTCTGATATGCTGACTTTAGCGACCGTCGACGTGATCGGGAGGATGGGTAGGAGGATGGCTGGAACATCAGAGTCGAACCATCTGCCAGCAATCGTCCCCGATGTCTAATCACATATCTCTCCTAGAAGTAGCTGTCCCTGTACTTAATCAAGGAGACGAGTTGACTACCTTGAGAATGTCCATGGCGAGGGTCTTCAAACCCAAGGAAGCCAACGGCGTACAGTTGTTGCGTTCTGTTGCTCTCATTGAATATTTGCACCTGGACGAGCGCCCTACGTTTTGTCGTGGACATCACAGACGAGACCAACCTCACATTCTCTGGCTTGGACTTTGCAAAATCCCCTCTCAGGCTGCGAACAGCTCCTTATGATAATGTCCAAGGCACATCCAAAGACCCATACCTGAGAACACCTTTTCTCGACCTCAAAGGCTGGGCTCTCAATCCATGGTAGATCCCGACCGTTTCGATCTTTATTTTTGGAGTTGTTGTGGCAAAGTTCATTGATTCGGAAACGACCGAAGGTCATGCATGGCCGACAACATCCGTTTTCTTCTCCGGCCACAGGGAGAGCATGTGTGACCAAGTATGCAACAATACAGAAGCTTTGGCTCTGTTTCCTCATCCACCGTCTTTGGTCGTGGAGAAATGGCATCGCTCAGCTATTTCGATATTCCCACGCGCAGTGGCGCAGACATTCCCCGGACGATCCAGAACCTTGTGACTGATTCGGTATCAGAAATATCTTCCCACACCCGGGAGCCCTCTTCACCAGTGCCGGGTTGGGACATGAAGCATTCTGATCTCCTCTTCTGTCAGGCTCGTTATCCCCATCTAACGAGCAGAAGACCGTTCCATCCAACATTCAGCTTGAGTTCGAGACGGACATGGTTGGTGAAATTGATGAAGAGGGCCATTTTGATTGGACCCGCTTACCCATGTCGCCCGCTCCCCCTGCACGCGTACAGTTCGCAAGAGGGATTGATTGGGGAGCATCGAGTCTTGACCCAATCGAAGACTGGACCTCAGATCTCCGGGGAATGTGCAACGTGATCACGGCAGGTCCCCACCACTCGGCAATGTAGGGGGGGAAAGACTCAATTACAATATACTAGGGGCCGCGGACAGGATATTCCGCGGGGGGTAAAAGCGTAGCTTTCATCATCTTGACCGGGAGCCGTAAGAGACTATGAATGCTAGAGAGGGTTGCCCTTTCCGGCGCCGAGGTGTGATTTCACGGAGGACTTGGTTGGCGTTCGAAGAGGTCCGAGGGACCGTCTGACTATATAGTATCTGAGGGTTACTAGTGTGCTTCGAAGACCCCTGGTCATTACAAACCTTGGCGGACCGTCAAAAGGGTCACGTGGGCCACCTATAGTCACAGAGGTTCGACCGGGAAAGCACGTGATACGGTCATTTTCAGGCACGTGATTTATTTTCGCCCATGGTCAGGTCACGTGCAGGGGTTTCGGGATTTAGAAGAAAGCTTACGCTTTCAATAATGAGGCCCACGTACTCCTCGGCAAAAAATACCCGACGTTAATTTTGGGGGGGCCGCTATCGAGACGCATGAGCAGAGATCTGGGATGTTCTGGAGGACGTCTCCGACGATGCGTTCTAAAATGCTCGGGCTACGATGAAGGATCGTGACTGTCTCTTTATTATGTGCAACGGATCTCTGGAAGAAACTCACTTTTCCTGATCTATTATCCTGTTGACCGGAGCCGATGGGAGTGACATCGGTCTCTACAATCCTGCTTTTGAGAAGATCCAGCGAAAAGTTGTTGCAGAAAGGCGCACGTTAACCCTGCCCGAGATGGGAGAACCGACAGCCACTGCTCGACAGGTGTCTCAATCCCCAAAACTCGTGGCCTTGCTCCGATTCATCCTACTACGGGTAATCCGCCCTGGGCTTTCTAGCTCTGGGGATAAATCCGCGAGGGATCATACGACGAGGATCGTGACTTGTTTATTCAACTTCTTGGTCGACAACTTGTAACTTTTATTACATCGGCCGTCTTGTTTGAGGAAGAGATTAGGAGGGGTAAAACAGCGGCCAGCTCGCAGCCCAAGACCGAATCGAACTCAACAAGCGGTCGAGGCAGAAAATTAATTCATCCGAATGGCGGAGCTAACATCGGTGGGGATCTTCATCAGTAATGTCGGTGGTATGATCAATTTCGTGAATGATGTATGGTACAAGTTATCATCCTATTCTCGGGTATCCCAGTCGAAAATCAGTGGATCCACTACATTCACAAGACCAAACAGAAGTATTGGCGACATAGGATGCCATTTTGGAACAAAGAAGCGCAGAGTCGTTGGAATTTTGCTTCAAAACTCCTTGACAGGATAAAATGGGTAACAAAGAGCACACTTCGGTTCTCATAAGTGCTTCCCGCGCGCAAAAGTTTGCAGAGAATCTCCAGCCCCGTAGATGGAGGAGGTTGTTGAACTCAAAACCCAGCAGGAACGATATTTTGACACTGCATTCCACGAGATGCAGAATCCTCTATTCACCTTATTATAATGTTCTGATCCGCTTACCGGATCTCTCACCGAAATGCACGACACAAATCAGTTGACGAAGTCCTCAGCAGGACATTCTTGAAAACAAAACGAGGCCGTTAATAGACACTGGGCATTCCACTGCAGAAGGGAAAAAAAAAAAAAAAAAGGATGGAATAGGGAGAAGAAAAACATGACATTCGTCGCATGTGCCGTGTAGAAAATCATCCACAATTTGTTCTTTACACCCTATTAGTGGTCACGGAATCTCTCACACCCAAATACTATCCCCACAATTCGTGACATTAAATTCAACTCCAAGGCCGGCCTCTTCGCTCAGAGCACGCAGTTGGGACACAATAACCTCTCCAGGAGGCGGCCCATCTAGCATCGTGTCCTTCACGTGGATGATGTGGACTGTCAAACCTTTGAGGGGCTCGGCAAGCTTGTCACGTAATGTTATATGTGAGGAGTTGGACTGTGAGTGGTGGTGTGTAGCTGTGGGCGTCACGGAGGCGAGAGGAGTGTTTGGGCCAGAAATGATTTGACCGGTAGATTGCACCGGACTTGCGCCAGGAGCAGATTGAAACTGCACGGCACGTCCGCGAACTGGAGTTGCGGAAGGAGCCATAGCGGTGGCATCTCGAGGCGAGTGTGAGTGTTTCCTGCGGGTCGTGGAGACGGATCCGGTTCGATTTCCGACATAGGGGCTCGAGATGGGTTGTGAGGAGGACGCGTTGTCGAATGTGGTTTGCGTAGGTTCCTGGCTCGTGCTGAGGTCGCCGTTGAGGGTACGCTTGCGTTTGCGTTTAAGTTCAGAGGGAGTGGGCGGTTGTCCCATGCTCATGTCAGGAACTATGGGTGAGGAGTCAACTGATTTTGATGTAGATTGTCCGTCGAATGTCTGGCTGGCAGAAGATGGAATCGTCCCAGAAGCTATTTGTTTACGTTTGACGACGACACAGTTGGCCAGGAAAACAAGTTCGGCAATTAAATGCCTAGGGCAGAGGTGGCCATACAGATCTTCATTGCGGACCCGGTCGTCGTAGGAACATTCGATAAATATCGCTTGCAGAGTTTCATGTATAATTTTACCTGCCGCATCCTCCCAGACCACGTGGTTTCGGGGGAACATGCTAACTGAATCAGGTTCAATATCGCCAAAGATGAGGAGCTCGTTGCCGGTGACATCGTTCCGGATGAAGAAAGCAGAGCTCGACACGGGCTCGAACATGTAGCTTCCATCCATGTGAGCTGAAGCGGTGGAGCCACCAGCTATGCCCGGAGTCACTGGACCGGTCGGCACGTTCACGGGCATTGGTGTTGACCCAGAGGGGTATGCGGCTACAGTTTGCAATTGCTGGGTCACTGCGGCAAAATAACCGTGGTCGTCTGAGATACGGGACAGTCTTCGAGACGGAAAGCTGTAATCAGACTGATTCCATCCAAACGAATCACCGTGTTGGTGGGATATGCTGTGAGTCCTTCGATGGCATTTGCCGTGACTGACGCTCCAACATTTCGCGGCCAGACCATCGCAGATATTCACATACCCTCGAGACTCTCCCAACCCTAAGCGTGGATTACCTCCTTCGACCAGTCGTCGATAGGTGACAAATCCCACGCCATTTCCCTCATCGGATAAGTTGGGCCAGAGCCAGTCATTGAAGATATGGTTTTTGATGGCCTCAATAGTAGAGGGTAGAGCCACGATTTCTTTTGCCTCTCGGCCATACTCCAAGGCTGGTGTGTTTATGGCCATGGCAGACAGATGGTCAAGATGTGGATGTGTGATGAGAAAGGCATGGAGGATCTCCCGAAAGAGATACAGGGCGTTCGCTTTGGCAGATATGTTCGGAAAGCGTACACCGGCGAATGGTCCTCCTTCCAGCACCTGACAATAGTCTTTGGGAGGCAGCTTTTCTGATATAAGAGGCATATCTCTTTCGAGAATGCGAATAATGCTCGCCAGGTGCGCCCCTGCGTCAATCGCGATCATGGAACTCTTGCGCCATTCTGTCTGAGGTGCTCTAACAAGAAGTCCTGTCACATTGTCTTCGCGAGGGCCGCCCATTGATCCCTGAGGTCGCGGTCAGCATTTTGATTGAGTGTTGTCAAGCGAAGTCAACAGAACTCGAGGTATCGTAGAACAACGCGCATGCAGGTCATGAACAGAGCCATGCTCAAGCACTGCCACGTGAGAATTTCTTTGTTCTTGACGCCAACTCGAGCTCGTGTGAAACACTTACCAGAACTATAACCTGGAAAGATGCCCCGTCCTTTGTGCCGTATTCGCGAAGCTCCGGGCCAGCATCGCGTCGAGCATGATGCTCTCGCATGGATATATGTGCGTGCTCCACCCTGCACTGCCGTTTCCTATGGTATGCCCCCCTCTTGACTTACCCCGGGTTTGTTGCACAATGTCTATTGTTTTCAATCAATAGCCCACTTAGATATTGTCCGGGCCTTGAATCGACTGGAGATCGGAAATTTAAGTTCTCGCGGGCGCTCTATGTTGGAGCAAAAAGCAATCAATGTGTCCGCTAGAGGTAAACGGGAGAGGCAAATCAAACGTGGCAGACAACTCGAAGAGCTTTTGGGTAGTGAATTGGAATGATCACAGGAGCAGTTGTGTGAAAGAGTTCACTGTTCGGTAAAATAAGCTGCCAACATTGGAATGTGGAGGATTGACGCTAAAGCAGACATCTTCAGAGTGGACAGCTGTCAGAAGAAAGGGATGGGAAAAGATACTCTTCAGCTGATGGATGGATGAGGTAGAGCGTGCAGAGGTTGCTGGCGTCGACTAGGCTCAAAACTTTGGACCCGGGTTTGGTGGCTTTCCAGAACTGCGTCACATCTTGAAATCTCCAAAGAGTGCTTTGGATGCTTTTCCCGGCCCGAGCTCCCAGCTTAGGTACTTTGTGGGTTACGGTGGACTTCTGATATAACTGAAAAAGGCTCGCAGCCGGGTTACGGTATAGAGGCAGCTAGTTGATGGAGTTGGCTGGCATAGGCTGTTCCTGGCGATGGTTCATTGAAACGGGGTTGCAATAAGGACGAAGTAGAAACTGACGATTGGCCAGGAGATTTTACGGGGCAACGGCCCAGGGGGGCAGGATGGGGCCTGGAATGTTTATTCTTTTGTAAATGCTTTCATAATCCCATTCTGTGACAGCTTCCCATCGCGTATATATATGCAGTTAGACGAAGAACAGGAGCCAGGATCAGAGTCGTCCTCTTACAAAATCACATTCCATAATAAAACAATGTTTTCATTCATTCTTGCGGGGGGTATCTCTCATGTATGACTGGGTCCAGCCGCTTCACCTACAGCAGCATCATAAGTAGGGATAGGTGGTTGACCTGCTCGATTCTGTATCAATTCTCTCCTTTCACCCTCGTCACCTCCATCACTGCTCCTTCGACTCTCTGGAGGGCTACTGTATTCCGGGGGGGGAATAATTTGCTGCCCACTTGGTGTGTTCTCCACCGGTTGGTGCTGGATATCACCGATGTCGAGCACATTGTTGCCTTGATGGGGGAGATCTTGGGTCGAAATATGTGCCAGTTGTGCCAGTGATATATCCGTGGGTGACCGAATTGGTCCTGGACTACCGGCTGGAAACCCAATCCTTGCAAGTCCGCTGCGGGTTCGCGAATGACCAGGTTCGTAAGTAGGTTGTCGATTTCCCTCTCTTCCTGTCTCAAGCAAGATGCTCCCTTGCTCGCTGCCATATGGTGGAGGCGGAGCAAGACTTCCGGTCATTGGTGCCAGACCCCATTTCTTGACATTGGCTTCAATGAAGACAAACCCCAATTGACCGAAGTTGACATGGACAGTGCAGGGTCCATTGGCGCCCACGGTGGGAAAGAAGTTTTGACTCTTCAGATTATGCACCACCTCATCCAGCTTTTTGCCGTTCCGTGTGAAGAATATACTTCCGGTCCGAGGGCGATATCCTACTCCAATTACGTCGCCTTGGACATAAGGAGGGCCATAGGAAGTTGCGGTAAACGGTTGGTTGTATCGTCGATGTCCCGTTGACACATACGCTACGGATGTTTTGTGGAACCCTAGTCAATCAGTACGACAAAGACATTTCTAGGGAGAATCATCACCTACCAGGCAGTCTGAACAAAGGGTATGGCTTGGTGGTCATTCCAATGCTGATCAAGCTGGTCTCGGGTTTGTCGTAAATCTTCGCCTCCCAATAGTATACTTCGTTTTGTTTCGGTACTGGTAAATTGCTCTGAACGCTGCATTCGGAATCAAAAAACTCGATCTCCGTCCTCGCCTCAACAAAACAATTGGCAATTTCTAGCTCAGGCTCAAATTCCCAAGCCGACACCCCCTTCTCTTGGATGGCCAGAAATTGGGACAGTGAAATATCTGTTTGCACGGATTCGGGGGGGTTCGCTTGGATGAACGCTATCAAAATTGTTAGATTCCTCGACAGAAAGAGGAGAGAGATTGGATTCGTCCCACCTTTGGCCCTCAGATATTCCGCCCTTTGCAGCTCGTCCATCGTCTCCAGGGCGTCGGCCTCTTCATGTACAAAGGCTTGTTCATCATCGAATTCGCCGGGCCGGCCTATCCGATCTAATAATATTCGACCTCGAGAGGTATATTTGAAGAAAAAGAAAATGGCCAGAACTAGAATAGCGACGCCAGCTGAACCAAACGCTGATAAAATTCCGATAAGAATACCGCGGCCTGTAGATCCGCCATCATTGATATTTATGACGATGGAAGCCGGGCCACCGTCGGTTGGAGGTCGAAATCGACCTTGCCGCCAGCCATGATGATCGGCAAGGGACGATATGGAGGTCGGATGGGATGAGGATGAGGCTGGAGAGGGTCGGAGGGAGGTGTCGAAGGTCATCGTGAATCGCTCATGTTGAATCTGCTCAGCGCCGGGCCGCATCGCTCACCAGATGAAGTCCTTGATGAGGAAAAGGAAGAAGAATTAAGGATGGACGGTGGCGAGGTGATGATGTGAAGAACAAATTGGCGCAGGCGGGGTCTGGGCCAATCCAGAGAGCTAAATCGGAGAGGAGTGTAGAGATGTCATGAATCCAATAGGGATTAGAATCAAATCAGGTGCATGGCCTCCCACTAAAGGACATGAGACACAATGCCACCATTTTGAGATACCCAAAGGGTTTTGTAGAAGGTAGTGAGTGAGTTACTAGAGTAATGGTGGTAGAGAGTTTAGGAGAGGAGTTGTGTTTGGTCATGGGGAGAGACGCAGGCGCAGGTGGAGGAGACAAGGACAGAAGCCCAAACCAAAAGGCTGAGAGTCAAGGGCCCTTGAGACGTTGATGGCTCGCTAAAACTAAGCTCACTTTGCAACGAGCAACGCTGCGGATGAAACCATGGCCACTCGGATACAGACTCTACCGCCGAAGCCACACGCTCAGCCTGGCACCAACCACACACCTTGCCCGTGGCTCTCACATTGATTCAGCCTTATCACTTCTCCCGCTGAGACGAAATTGTTCTCTCCTGCTGATCACTCCTGCTTGTTCGTGGTCCGAGTGTCAATCGTTGCCTCAGCTTGATGCCATGACCGTTTCTCAACAGTCTCGCTATGGACGCGACCGGACCCCACTTTCCACTATTATCTATCTACAATCGCTACGCGGGAACAGCTCAATCATATTTTGCTGCCTTTCTTGCTCGCTCTCCAGCCGGTGAGCGTGCTCCCACCGTCAATCTCAAGTACGTTGCCGGTCATATGCGCAGCTCCCTTGCTGCTCAGGAAGAGAATCAACCCTGCGAAATCAGATGGTTTACCCAGTCGACCTGTCGGTTGTCGTTCCAGCAGAGTGTCCAAATACTTTGCCAAGCCGAAGTTGGTCATTCGAGATGGGAAGACACCGCTGGATACGTTATCATCAGTATCTCTTGTCCTAGAAAAAAGAAATCGGCCTGAGTGATGTATGGTAGAATGACTCACGGGCAGACACAGTTAACCATAATATTCATGGGTGCCAATTTCGAAGCCTGAATCTTACTGAGGTGAATGCAAGCAGCCTTGGAAGGGCCATCTGCGAGAAGAGAGGTATCAGCTTAAAATAACCAATGACGAGGCGTCGGAAATCTTACAGCTGAAAGTGCCATGCCCTGGCGCAGACAGTCCCCCGTCTCCACTCGCGGTAACATCTACCGTCGAAATCCCGGCCATGGAAGCTATGTTGATCACTCGTGAAGGCATGTCGGCGTTGGTTCCCTTGAGCAACAGCGGTTCCAACCCTACAGTCATGTAGAAGATGGACTTGACGTTCAATGCCATCAATTTATCCCATCCACTTTCCGGAAAGTTATCATACGGAGCTCCCCAGGTTGCTCCTGTATTGTTGATTAACACGGTCAACCGATCCGTCCGGTTCTTGACCTCTTTCACCAGACCATCACACCCAGCCTTGTCCTTCAGGTCGGCCACAATATATTCGCACTTGCCAGGGCCCAGAGCATTCAATCGATCGGACGTCTTTTTCAACTCGGATTCCTTACGACTGGCGATGAAGACTCTGGCTCCGTTTTGGATGAACCCTTGAGCTGCCATTTCGCCCAAACCCGTAGCACCACCGGTGACCAGGACGACATGGTTGGAGAAATCAAACAACGAGGAAACTCGGAGATCGCTCGACGATGTCATGTTGGACTTTCTTCTGACGTCGTTTGTGAAGAGGAATTTTTTGGCTTGAGGATTTTCACAGGCTCTCGATAAGTAACAAAATTTGAGATTCAGCCGCGGATGAAAGACTATTTAGGATCTGGGGTAAGGAAATCATCAACCGAGCCGCCGATGTACCCGTACAAACTTGAACCTCGGTTGTAGCGCTGGTCCCCAGAGGGTCCCTTTGGCCTACCGTAGAGAGATTTTAACTATTGCGTCTGTTGCGTCTCGGCTCCGACGTATCTTTTGCCAAGCCTGTACGTTTAGGAACCCGAGTCTTTTTTGTGACTCCCCTCCGATTTGCCATTTAACCGCCTGGAGCTGCTCAAAGAAGAGTTGCAAACGCAGGAACCAGATCTAGACCCTCGCAGCGGAAAAGATTTTCACTCCGATTCCCTTGACTCTTCATCGCGCCACGCGAGTCACGCGATGGACGTGTTTTGGCTCGTACACGCGGCAAAGGAGTGTCATGACTCACTAGCACACATCGGCCTCAGCATCGGCCACTTCCATTACCCACTCCTTCTGACTCTCACACCACAAAGCCTTGTTGCGCCTGTTTGGATGTCCGAAAACGCAGGCATACCCAACACTCGTCATACAACCTCTGCCATGATACTAATGATCTGCTGCACCGTCCTCTGTCTTTGTCTCATGTGACTCACGCCGCCGATGCCGTTTTCGAAGGAATCATTTGTCGGCGAGGACAATCTATACCTCGCTCTCCTGTTCTGCTCCCATTTACCCCCCATTTCCTCTATCCCCCATAAAACCACCCCCAGCTGGCACTCACTTGATCTCCCGACAGCGCAAATTCATCGTCAGCCTCCCTCTTCTACTTACCTTTCCAATGGCACACAAACACAATCGCAGACGAGTCCGCCCACGTGGCCGCAATCGCAATGCTTTGAGCTTGAACTTCGACATATCAGATAACCTCATGACTTCATTCGATTCATCCACCCCCTTTCCTTCTTCTACCTCAGAGATCAGTCGCAAACAAACCCCCGGACCTCCGATACCCCATAGTCTAAACAACGGCCTTGCCTCCCGACACTGGCACAACCGATACATAGCCTGGCACAACCGCGAAATGGCCCAGAAGCGGGAAGCCGTCAAGATTGAAGCGGAGCAGATCAAATTATTTGGTGGTGAACCCGGTGATGATGTCGGACTATGCTACAAGATGATGGAAGTGTTTGAAGGGATGAATTGGATTGATACTCTGGACTAGGAGGGGAATTGAATCTGAGGGACCTTTGCAACATCCCGGCGTTTGGGGCGGCTTAAGAATACCAGATGAGTACATGAATACACGAGGAAGCTGGAGGGATGATACTGAATTTCGACTCACGGGAACGGACGCAGCTCAAGCTCGACTTGTAGCAATGAAGGCATTTCGACAATGGAATGACCGGATTGGTCTCTCTATGCTTGACCCGTCACTGCTGAGGAAGATGTGGTGGCTGGTGCTCGCGCATTTCTACTCCGCCGCATAATACGGTACGAAAGCGTGTCTTTGCACTTGGCGCTTGAGCTCGTTACCGCAGGACAAGAATCGGGACATTGATACGGAACAAAGATGAAACTATCCACTCGACATCGATGTGCATGTAGTTGAATATATCACTACTCATTTTACTTGAACATTCTTACTGAGTTACTGTGCAAGGCTCGCGGTTCTGACCCTGGTGGAACTTAATAGGTAGCTGCTTACAAGTCTGCGGCCTGCAGCCTAATTGAACTGTGGCGTTGCGCCACATCACGTGGATTGCCAGGTTGTCCTTGCTTTCCCGTGTGATGGTGGGTCCTGCAACGCGTCTAGCCACTCTTCCCTCTTGAGGGAGCCCAATTTCTCTCCAATCATCCCCGACATTCTGGAACCTGATGGCTCTTTATGCCCCCATCCTTGGTGCCTGTTTTATAACTAGTTTACTGACTATTGATGAATTTCACAGTTTTGGTACGATTGCGTGGCAGGAGCGGCCATCGGTTCAACCTTCGCCATCTCCAACTGCCGTATGGTCTATCCCCCTCTGTTTGGAACTTCCATCATATCCCTCCGACAAGACACCCTCCATTCTCATACGGGGCAGGAGCTGCTGATGCAGGATGCTTTTAAAACTGCAGTCCTCACTCGACGAGCCGGTTGGGGACATGGCGAAGCTTTGCAGAGAAGCTCTCTTCGATGCGGTCCATGGTTTGAGAGGACAAGGTGCTGGATTCGGCACCGGAACTGCAGGCTTGCGCTCGAATTCCCCTCATCTCGTTGGAAAGAGAGACGGTGATGTAGAACGCAACACCGGGCTGCAGGCACAAATACCTATACAAATAGAACATCCCCTTCGCATGGAGCGTATGCCGGTAACCCTCCTACAGTAGCCGTACCAGACGGCAGATATCTCCACTATCACAGCAGCACGGAGCGTAAACTGGTTCGTACTGACGGTATGAGTTCTACCTCGCCACGGGCTTCTAATGTAGCTGGCCTTCAGGGTGTAGGGTGCTCTTTGTGAAGCAATCAGGACATTGCTCAGGAACAAATCACCAATGCTCAATGCAGGTAAATACGACCATGGTCTCGAATGAATTTCTATGACTCTAACCCATCGTCTGAGATAATACGCTTGTATTGTAGCGGGGCGCCACGTGAAAACAGACATGGGTGGGCAGAAAGCTGGGGAGTGCATCGAGTCTTTCTGAGTTGGTTCGACACACAGATACACACAGCGGAGAGACAGAACATGGAGGAATCAAGCAATTAGAGCTTCACGTGTGGTTGCTCAATGATCCTGGCACCGACATCCTCCTGTATGACAGGCACTCAAGTGCTAAACCGTTCATCACCTTTACAGTATATCTATATTTCAGTCTACCTCGTAGATCTATTCTGTCCTACCGTGCTCACTTTGGCTTGCCGTCACAATCTAGTTCATCTCCCTTCGATCTTCACCTTGAACGCCTCAAAAATAACATCCTCCTGCTCCTTCGTTGTCAACTTCAACTCGACATCCCCTTTCCTACCCGTCCGGACCTCTTCCTCTGTCACCCACACATATGCTTGGTGTTCGTTGGGATCGAGGCGAACCTCTAAATGTCCGTCTGCAGAATTCTCAACCTCAACTATGAAGTGGAACTTGCAAACGGCCCTTCCGCTCCTTGTAAGAAACAGCTTTCCCTCGCCAACGGGAGGCCCGATGCTCGCTGCAAATAGTCCGGTTTCTTCCCACAACTCGCGCGCGACGCCGTGCAAGATACTGGGGTCTTCTTCGTCGCATGCCCCCCCGGGGACTTCCCACCGCAAGGGCATGGAGTCGTGCACGGCGCGTTGGATTAGTAAGATGTGGTCGGAAGAGTCGAAGACCAGCGCACCAGTAGCGACGTGTTGGTAGTAAATAGTGTTATAGGGGTGGTTAGATGTGTATGTTTTAGTCGGCACCGAGAATGGTGAGGCTAAAGGGTGGACTGTGAAGGAGATTGTCGGGCAGGATGGTTTCTCGTCGGACATCTTTATCTTTGATTGGATTGCTTTCTTTCTTGAAGAATGTTTCTTCTCACAAGGAGACCGACATATAGAAGGCTCGTCAGACAATTAAGCTGGCTTACTATAGAATTGCTGGCAGCTCAAGCAAAATAAAAACTGCTCGCACACGTTCCTTCTGCGGCTATGGGTAGGCGAAATGATGCTACGGACGAACTATAGGTTCGAGCTGCGGTTGATAGTTACGATCAAACTTGGGCTACAGAAGCAGTATCACGTGCCAAAAGTCCTGGCATGACCCAAGCCAAGCCGCTGTAACCACTTATATCGTTTGATTTTATCACAAACTGCGACGCTAAGTCAATGTGAAATGCGGGATTTCTGGCAGGCCTGTCGTCGCGCCAATTGGGTGCTTTGGTTGTGGTGACCACAAGGCTGTTGCTGCCTGGTCACGCCTCTCTCCGAACCCTTGATAGCAATAGTAGGTAACCTCCCTCCGTCACGATATCACTTAAGCATTAGGTTGGTTTAGTCTTATCTAGGTCAACCGTGGCATACTGTTGAGTACTGTTTCTATCCTACATGGACGAGAAACCTCGTTCACATGAAGAGGCCGAGGGTCACATCAAGCGAATTCGGAGAAATCGGGGCTTTGTCGATGATGGCGAGGCCAACTTCACGAACGTTAACCGTGAAGACCTCGAGGCATCCATTTCCATGTACTATACCCATTCCTTACATTGGTCCCCCCTGGATACTTGACATATGAAGACAAGTGGCTAACTCAATTAACTCCCAGCCTCGCTGAAGGGCTCTACGAAAAGTCAACGCACTTCTTACTGGAGCTCATACAAAATGCTGACGACTGTTCATACGATATACAGACGCCCAAATTGCTGATCAGGTATTGGAATGGTCGTCTTCGCATTGACTATAATGAGGTGGGATTCACTCGGCGGGACGTTGAGGCACTCTGTAGAGTGGGTCGAAGTACAAAGTCCAACTCTGGAAATCAAATTGGCGAAAAGGGAATTGGCTTCAAGTCCGTCTTCAAAATCGCCGACGTCGTCTCGATATCCTCTGGCTACTACTCGTTCAAGTTCGACAGGACGACAACCAACCTGGGGATGATCACACCCCAATGGGACACATTTCCTGCAGAGCCACTTCCCGGGTTCACTTCAGTAATGCTACAACTACGTGACGGCTATGACCAGACGGAACTACTTAACGAGATGAGATCAATGGACCCGAGATACTTGTTGTTTCTGAGAAAATTGAAGGAAATCTACATTGCAATATCACATCCGGATCGGCCCGAGTGGGAAACCACTCTACGCCGACGCGACGATCAAGCCAGCGATGAATCTCGGCGGACGACAACCTTGAGTCATGATGATCAGTCTATGACTTACTTGGTCCGTCAATATATCGCGAGTTCACTACCGTATGAGCCAAAACGCGGTGGGCGCAAGAAGTCCTCGATTTTGTTGGCATTCCCGTATACCAATACTCAAAGGGACAAACTTGAGTCACAGCAGGTCTATGCATTCCTTCCAATACGCGATTACGGTTTCAATGGAAGTATATGGCACTATGGTGTACTCTCTGTTCATGTACTGACTGAATGATAGTTTCTCATTCACGCCGACTTTCTGCTCACCGCGAATCGCGGGGATATCGACAGCTCATCCCAATGGAATACCGCACTTCGCGAAGCCATTCTGGATGCATTCATGGAAGATGCTCGGCACTTCCATGACACGCCATTTCGCTATACCTGGCCTAGGTACATACCTGAAAACACGTCTACATTTGACTTCTTCTGGAGTTTCCGTACTGCACTAGCCGAGAAGCTTCGTGAAAGTGCCACGGTCGAATCCGAGGATGGACAGCTAAGGACACCGACCACGGTCAGATATGTACCGAAACAATTCCGCGATGAAAGCAACATGCATCTAATTTTAAGCGAAACAACAAAATCGACATACTTGTCCCACAAGTATTCCGAGTCCGATCGTAAGCGTCTCAAGAACATTGGAGTCACCACGCTATCTGAGAAAGAGTTTCTTCATGATCTCAAAGAGTCTCTCGCGGCCCGTAACGTTTCCATGTCCGAAGAATGGCACTCCAATGTCGCGAAAGCCCTGCTTCCATTAATCTCCAATTTCGAACGGGAAATATTCGATCTCCCTCTCATTCTGTTGGGCGACGGGCGCCGGGTGACAGCCTCTTCAGGCACAGTATTCTTCCCAGGAGACAGAATAGATCATGCTGTTCCACCAGGCATTGAGGTATTTGAGGTTCAACGAGACATTCAAAACGATCCCAATTGTGAGCGGCTTTACACCAACCTCCGGGTCAAGCCGTTTTCCGTTCCGGCTGTTCAAGCACTGATTTTGAAGAAGCACTCAAATAAGTTATCAGAACCAGAGCCATCTCGATCCGAGTTGTTATTGCAAGCACTCTTTCTCTTTAGGTCGGAGTGGAGGAAGCAATCCAGCGAAGTTCAATTTTGGGTCACCACAAGGACTGGAACACTACGTCGTTCACGCGAGGTGTATGTTGATACGGATGAGAATTACTCGGCATCTCGATATCTGGAAAGAAATACCGAGAAGTTTTCGTTCTTGCACAGGAGCTATTACAAAGAAATTGCTTCAGACGAACTTCCGGCGTGGATAACTTGGCTGCACGAACAACTCGGCATGTGGAAGGTTCCCCGTCTTGTCAAGGATTCTCGCAATAACCTCGACCCAGAGCTGTCAGAGGACTTTCTCTATATACTCCAGAAGCACCCTTCCCGGCAGTTTTTGGTGCTCCTAAAGGAGAATTGGTCGATATACTCTCAGGATACTCCTCAGATTTCCCAAAACCAGCTCACAACTCTGCGAGCTCAATTAGCGTCAGTGCCTGTCACTTGTCGGGATGGCAAACAGCATGTGTTAGAAACCACATCCACGGGGTACTCCTTACCCGAGGATTTCCGTTCGGAATATTCATTCCTTCAACCGGTGCTTGACATACCGAACCCGCAAGACCACAAATGGACGTTTCTGAAAATGTTCGGAGTCACCGTCAACGACGATCTTAACACATATCTTGGGATCTTAAACAACATTCAAGGCCGTGAGGTCTCGGTCGAATTTGTTCATTGGCTATACGACGGGATTCAGGGTCGAATCGAAGATAATCCAACCCTTGTGCGGTATGTTACTGATCGATCCCACTATAAAGCAGGCAAAGATTCATTCAGGGCAGTGAACTATTCATGCAGAACGACTACGTTTACATACCGTGTTCCTCCACCAATGATCCTCCACGTTGGGTCGCAGTGAGCGACTGCGTGTGGACCGGCCCCAAATGTCTCACACAGTCTCTTGAGCTTAGCAACATTCATCCAGACCATAGAATACTCTTTGTGAAGTATCTCAATGTCCAGGATGCCGGACTCGAGACTCTGATATCGGAAGCGAGAGCCATCACATCTTCGGCTCTGCTATCCCGCATCACTGACATTTTCAAGGAACTCAACAAAATCTTACCAGACTCGATTTCTACCGAGGCTACGAATGCAATCCGGAGCCTTCTTGCACTAAAAATCTTTCCGCTTGACGAAGGAGGTGATTCTGATGCAGGCTTTGATGAGCTCTCCTCTGGCACGACCGAATCTGAATGGTACATCGCCGATCGACCACACCTTCGGCAGTGCTTCCAAGGTGTGGTGTCTTTACTCGCTCTCACTGTGGAAGACGTGCAGGCAACCAGACGGCTGATAGGTACACTGAATTTACAAAATAGACTACTCTCCGAGGCTGCGAAGGAAAGTCGCAAAATTCATGGAGGTCGGGCACGAGGCAAGGAGACCGACATGGTGTATCGTGGAAAAACCAAGTTTTTCGATCGGTAAGTCCCTTCAGCGGATTTCTTAAGCCCAAGGAGGGCGTTGTGTTTAGTTTCTGGGCGGAAATTATTACTAAACCTCTACTCTGAACCAGCTTGATGCCCGAATCTATACCACGAAGACAGGAAATTCTGTTCCAGTTGGAGAACATGGAAATTTGGCACGCGGACAAGATCCTCCTAGGGTGGAGCGTCGAGACAATCGGTCCTACATCAGGTGGAGCCCCTCAAGAAAGTTTGTTCGATGACGATGGTCTCCAAGCACTGGTGATGCTTCCAACAGAAGCACAAGCGCTGAGAATATACCTCAGAGACGAGCACAATTCATCCTGCCTACCTCTAGAACTAGCGGAGCAACTAGCAGCCTTCTGCCAAGTTCCGGAGCACGTGGTGCTGATATACTTCATTTTGAGCCAAGAGAATTCCTCCCGTATTGAGGATGCTCTTGATCGCCGAGGGTTCCCAAAGACAAGAGAAATGAAATCACGGGTGGCTAATGCTACGCCATGTTCGGCCACACCAGAGGGGAATAAAGAGGGCGAAGATGGCACGAGTGAACGGAGCTCAGCAAGTGCGGAAGGACCCCAAGTTTCCAAAGCTCCCGGCAGAAATTACGCAAAAATATGGATTGGTGGGGATGACGAACAGCGGGAAGATGAGGAGCCACAGTTGAACATTGTTAGTGACGATGAGGAGGCCAAAAGTGACATTGACCAGCATAAATCTCCAGGTGAAGGTCTTCTGGCTTTGAAATCTACGGACAATCAAGCCACTGAGAGCCGGCACACCGGACCGGCGGCTTCAACAAAGCTAACGGCGAATGGCGAACATACTGTCCCTCAGTCAAACACCGCCAATCCAACACCACCCAAGGAGAGCACGTCAAGGCGGCCAAATTATATCGCTCTCGATGATGCTCCACGAATGAGAGAATATGTTCAGACTCGAGGACAGCACTCAAGACGGAAACGTAAACCACTGATTGCCGCCGATTCTCGTGGTATTGAAAAATTTGAACGGCCAAGGATTGTTAGTTCTACCATCGTCTTTGTCCCAAACTCTCAGGAATTGCCGTCGGAAAATTTCTCCAATCGAGCACCGGAAGGGATGATACTTCCCGGGCGAGCACAAATCTCCCAATCAGGAGACTGTACAATCTTTCTCGCAGTTGAGCCCGCTAACAAGATCGACACTTATACCGAATTTCTCGGAGAGCTTTACGTGAGTATCTTTTGTATATATTCATTGAGGGAACAGTTCTCACTAGTGCGACCAGGTGTCCAAACTCCTCGAGAAGTATCTCGGAAGAAAATACGATCCATATGCTCAATGGACTAGTCAATATCGCCACCTGGCAGGGTATTCGCCTTTTGAAACGGAGAAGCGGTCCATGGCGACGTTCACACTTTACGACGGATCCGCAATGACGGAATTCCTCATTCAGTCGGGTTCCGGATGGAGGTGGAATGGCAATTATCCACTTTACCACATTTTGGTAAAGACTACAAATGGTGGGCAAGAATCTCCGTTTACGATGAGTACCGAAGAGATGGAAATGGTGAGCTTCGACATCATCATGTGCTATTAGTTTTCTAATTAATGTACTTGCATACCTAGATCCGTACACATCGAGTGCCCGAAGACAAGCGCCCATCACAAGTCCTCATCCTTGTCAGGGTGTTTGACATGCGGTCAACTGCCAGCGCATCGTTCTTTGTAGATCCATGGAGCATGTATGCCTCCGGTGGGATGCAGATTGATGCCCAGAACGACTCCTATACCGCTAAGATCCGCCTAGCTTCACCTCATCTTCTATTCAACAACTTCGAAATCGGTGAAGTTTCCGTTACCCGCTCATTCAGAGACACCTTCCATTTCTTCACATCTTACTTGCGAGATTCGGGCGAGTTATGGACTCGGATAATGCTCCAGAGCGACGAACGGAAGTACACCTATAAACCCCTCCAAAAAGGCTCCTTCATACGCTTGTTGAGGCTCTATCCCGGAAATGGCCAGGAAGAACTGAAAGGCGAACTGAAACGCGTGTCGCTTGAAAGCGCCAAGTCCAAAAATCCATTCGTGGCGTTATCTTACGCCTGGGGCAATGGCTTGAAGCCCTTTGTTCTCGATATCGGAGGGACGAGAACCATAAGGATTACCGCTTCTCTATATTTCGCCTTGAAACGGCTGCGAGAAGAGAAAAGGTCCATCCTCGTATGGGCAGATGCAATCTGTATCGATCAAAACAATGACCATGAGAAAGGCCACCAAGTGCGTTTGATGTCGACCATCTACAAGTCGGCCCTGCGTGTGTGCGCTTGGTTGGGGAATGAAGCAGACCAAAGCAATTCGGCTATAGATTGCCTTTGTGCCATCAAAAGGGCATCCCAATCCTCGAATCAGGCGGCCACAGTGCCGTTGCCTTCGGCGGAAAATCCAGTGTGGGATGCTATAAACAAGTTTTTCGAGCGCGATTGGTTTCGAAGGGTCTGGATCGTCCAAGAACTCGTTCTTGCACCGCACATTATCTTGTTATGCGGTAGCCGAAAGTTTCAGTGGGATGATATTTACATCCCGGCGACGTTGTGTTCAGTAGAAGCAGAGAAGTCAAACGCTGCTCTCATGAAGTCGGTTTCTCAGACCATGGCGCCCGTGCTGAGCCTGGGGAGGTTGAGGAGCGTATGCCACGGCAAGGATAACAACACGGCCCAGCGGGGACTGCTCACCCTGTTCAAAGATTTCGAACATACGAGATCGTCACGTCGTCGCGACAAACTGTTTGCCTTTCTCGGGTTGGCTTGCGATGCTGACGATTCAGGCTTCGACCCGGACTACGTGGCACCGCTCGAGGCCGTTGTGCGAAAATATGCAGGTGTCTTTGTCCAACGTGCGAAAGGAATGGAACTCTTATATCATGCAGGTATCACCGATTTGGAATCTGCCACTCGTTTTCCTTCGTGGGTGCCAAATTGGGTGACGACCACCTACCCGAGGACGATCACCACCTGGAAGAGCAAATCTGGGCGATTCACGGCGGGTTCTCATCTTGAGGATGATATCAAAGTGTCACCACAAAACGATGCTATATTGACCGCCACGGCTTACATTGTCGACCGAATCGCTCAGGTGGGGCAGACCTCCTTTGCCGCATCGGACCGAATCATATACCTGAAAGAGGTCTTCAGTGTCATCGAATCAATCCGTACCTACCCGACCAAAGACAACCTGAAAGATCTAGTCTGGAAAGTCCCCATCGGAGACGCTCTCCATCCACCTTCAGGGAGTTGGAACGAAGTCGATTTCTGCGTGTCATACCAGGCTCTCGCCGAGTACTTGCAGCTAGGCGACGAAACCACCGACTGGAACGCCGAATTCAGCAAGATTCGCGCTGTTGCCAAAATGAAACAGTTTCTGTTCCGACCCCAGGAATTGAGACGGTTCCTGTGGCCTTATCTTTTCACCGCACAGGAGTTTGCGGAAAGGTTCGTCGACGCGAAGGTGTGCATTACAAAGAAGGGATATGTTGGTATTGTACCCGGAGCAGCCCGTGTGGGCAGTCTGGTCGCCGTGTTCTACGGTAGTGCAGTCCCGTTTGTTATTGATGAGAATGAGTACTTTCGACGGTGTTATCGGCATATAGGGGAGTGCTACATTCACGGAATCATGCATGGAACTGAGAATCGGGATTCTGGATTGTTCCAAAGCCTTCCGGTGAAAGTTGTCCACCTATGCTAAGCACAGCGGCGATAATGTGGGATGTTCGAAATCGATGGCTGCAGTGCTTCCTTTTTGCACAACTACTATGAACCTGACCATTAACCTCAATGGTTCGCCTCAAGAACATCTGCATCGACCACAACAACGGTGTTGTCATTGACGAGAATCACCCCATTTTCTTCTTTTCCTCGACCAGTTCCTACTCCCTTTGTACCAACACAATCGACTCTCTGTTGTTGACAAAACATGTAACTTCACACTGATGTCACCACCCCGTTCCCAAAAGAAGGCAAGCCGCGAGCGGGTCTTCTACAACTTGACGCACACCCATTGAAGGACTGGCTGCCTAATTACGCTTCAGCTAAGAAACGCCATTGGGGGGCTAAAATTGCCTTTTTTTTTTTTTTTTTTTTTAAACTAGGAGGCCTTTCCCCTCCGCTTTTCCTGATGAGATGGGATTCCAATTCCTTCGTCCTAGGCCCTAGCAGGGCCCTTGAGACCATCTGTCCCTGCAACTATGCAAGTTAAACCAACCGCTGCAATGCGAAGCAGTGGATTTTGGTTCAGGAAATTCTCGGTCGTCGATCCGATCAGCACCTGTGCCTCATCCAGCGTGGCTAGGCCCGCACCAGTATGCGGTTCAAGGTGATGGCCAGTAAAAAACTTGAGTGCATCGCTGAAAGATGAAGATTATACGGAACGGATGTGATCACAACCACCATCCCCTGCCAAATACGGTGGCAGTTAACCTTGCGGTTTTCGGCCCCGTGATCATCCACAATCCACCCTTGCTGGGTTACAAAGGACAGTTATCTACAAATGCTTTGCGGTTTGCTAGAAAATCCTATCAATCCCGCTTTTCGACTGCTGCTTAGACTGTCTTTTCCAAAATACCCAGCGAGATATTCCCGGCCAACGTTCTAAGAATTTCTACTGCCGTGCATCTAGGATATCTAGTCACTCTCTTAGGAACGTCGCCGCCATGAGCAATTCTCAAATACGATGGTCCCACAGAACTTCAACTGGAAGATCAACCACTTTCCAGATATGTGTCGAGTACCTCAAGGTCTTCACACGGTCTTTGCGGTTACACATCATCTGGCAGTTGACTCCCAAAAGCTTCAAGGCGGAACAGCCGAAAGTGGCTGTCTACCACGACCATAAAGCATCGATCCTTCGATCTGCTGTCCATTTGATTCCGCTGGGCGGCGCCCTGGCCCTGGTGATATTGAACGCGACTGGGATTGTTTTCAGAGATTACTCTCCGACTTCAAGCACGGGCATCCAATTTGCCGCCAAGATCTTGGAGATTTGATGCAAGGCTCCCTCGCAACCACCTTTCTCGGGGTGATTCGACACGAGCTGCTGAGCTCCAGAAGCCTGCCCCTGGGAAGCTTCTTTCGCCCTTTGCAAGCAACCGGTATCTCGTTCCTTTGGTCAATTGATCTCTGGGGAACTCTGACCGGCAAATGGCTCGGAAAGCGTCGGAAAATTGTCCTCTTTCTGGTCACATATGTCATGGTCATCCTTGCCGCCGTCGTAGGACCTTCCGGAGCCGTCTTGATGATCCCTCGCTTGATCACCACGACGGACGCCAAATACCTGGTGTTCTTCGACAACGCAACCGCCTTGCTCCCTCAGCGAATAGGTCTCTCCAATACACTGCACGGAGCTTAGAACGTCGACGCCCTTCTCGTTTCTGCCCCGTATCAATAGAGCCCTAATTGATTCATCGACAGTGACGACTCCATCTTCGAACAGGCTCTGAATCAGCTAGAAGGAAGCCGAGTCATATCCGACGGCGAGCGCACGAGCTACACCTTCTTAGATGGGCGGGGAAAGCGAACCGCATATTCGGGCCCATCCAACGTCACGGCGTCTGTAGCTTCTATCCCCGGCGGTATGATTATCAGCACACTGGAGAACTGGATCGTGGAAAAAGGCAGAGCCCAGGCTCTGGTCACATCGTTCTATCAACCACTTGTCAGTATGAGCTGTGGGTCGAATTCCTATGACACGAAAACAAGAGTGCCATTCAGAGAACAAGTATTTGCCTTTCAATTCATCCAATCTTCCAACTCGACCAGCTCATCACCTAGGCGGACGTCTTCAGCCGGAGCCGCTCACTGAATTTTAACTGCGCAGCCTCCTATGGCGCCCTGTTTGGATGGCCCACTCCTCCCTCTTCAGACCACTAGCACTCGGCCCTATTCGTCATCGGCCAGGACCGGATCACGACATAATACGGCGCCACTGCTTACACCGCATGGGATATCCAGGCTTGCATCATCGACGCGGTATGGGCCGAAGCTCACTACAACTCGACGAAAACGACCGGCTTCGTGACGACCAACATCAGCGGTATCTTCAACGATCAGAAAAACTAGCAACCACCCAATGCTCACATGTTGATCGAACCGGCATCCGCTAAAAATATGACCTAGTCGTACCTCAATACCGTTCAACCTTTGAGTCTTAACTCTAGCTAGAGAACATGTTCACTCTCACTTTGGCCCTGGGTTTGTCGAATGTCTGGCCAATCGGGGCACACCAATACGAAGGTGTTAATGGGTTGCCGGCGAAACAAGCCGATGCGATGACGAAACATCTTCGAGAACATAATTTGCATGGCTATGACGAGATATACTTCTCATATCCGCCAACGCAACCACCCTCTTCAGCTTGCCAATCGGGTCCATTCACTGACACGGGATCACAGAAGGACATGGTGTTGCCGTTGAAATTTCCGGCCTGACATCTGCAGCATCCCTGGTAGTAACCCATTCGCAGACTCTTTTCAAAGAGTTGTCCAGATTAGGGGTAAGGTCCGGAACAAACCAGCCATCGTCATCAACATTTTCGTCATCCAAGTCCAGGATTGGCCATCCCGCAGCCCCTGACATCCCCACAAGACGTTGGAGGACCCATTGCATCTCGAAGAGTTCCACGCTCGGTAACGGCAAATTTTCGGGGTCTTTGGTAGTGAGAGTAACCAGCTCTCCGGAACGAATAGCGCGCAGGGAGCCATCATCTTCAAAGCGAGTCAACCAATGTCCGTTTGCGACGACTTCCAAGCCTTCCGATGATGTGGGTTCCGTAAGCAAATCGATCCGGCTTGCCATGTCATAGTTGCTAGGAACCTGCCAGAAGAATTGAACGGTAAGCTCTTTGCGATCGCTTGAAAGTCTCAACGGCTTCAGCGCGAACAATCCCTTGGTCCACTTCACATGAACGCTGGCATCAAGGGAGATGAGATTGAAGCATCGGTCGATACCAGTATTAGGATTCTGAGAATCTTGAAAGATCGTCTCTTTCCATTTCTTGATCCGATCCTTGTCCCAGAAGAGATGTAACAACTTCCAAAAATCAGGGATCATCTTGGAGGTTTGGCTTCGGCTGCCTTGTAGCGGTGAATTGAGCATACTGTAGGGGAATATATGGGCTTCCCGAGGTAATAGCTGATTCGTCAGGACGCATTTGTAATCATCTCGCTCTTTGCACTGTATTGTTAGACGGGAGTATGCTGGAAAATATTCACTTACCTTGTCCGCCTGAATCGCTGACCGCTGCACCCATGACTGTCCGTTAGCATTCAGTTTGCGCTTCTTTGCACCCCCCGAACGTTGCGAAACTGCCTCTGACCCTGAATCCTTAAATCTCTGGCTCCCTGTTCACAGTGAGCATATCTATAGTCACACTATAAAATTCTGGCAACTCACATTTTAACGGTAGGAGAACCAACGGTTCATCATACCCAAGAACCACCTCCGGATTCACCTTGGCGATAACCAGCAATTGGTTCAATTGGTTCATATCGGCGAGCTGAAAGCAAGCCCAGAAAGCAGAGGAGACAGGAGCGTCGCCGATCGCCTCCTTAACTTGGGTCAGGAGCTGGGTGCGCTCTGGTGAGCGTATGTTGTAATCCTCACTGTTGAAGTCGATTTCAGGGGCTGTTGCCTTGGTCATTCTCTTTCTTGTTTCCTTGGGGCTTTTGGGAGATCCCTTTTTGGATCTCTTCTTTGAAGAAGGGGCCATTGTAAACTGTTTTGTACCCTTACGGCCGAAGTGGACGAGCAGAAATAGATGAGTCACATCGGAGCAGGGTAACAATCGCGTCAGGGCGTGTGGTTACAGGTGGGGTCGAAGGTGCAAGGCAGAAAAAGTAATTGATACGGTCGATACTATGAGTCGTGATTGTGTTCAAGGGTCGCAGGGCTCGCACGCGGTGGCAGCGGAGGGCGGGTGCAGGCGTAGCCGACGGTGGATGGTTCCAGTTGTGTCATATGAAGTAGAGTAGGAGCGCCGGTAGTGCCAAAATGGATGAGGGAGACGTCGACGTCGACATCAGAGACGATGGAGGAGGTTTCTTACGGTAGAGCCAGACATTTGTGATTCCGGCTAAGACGCCAAGAACGGCGCTTGTAAAAACGGCCGCGATTGTTCACAAATTAGGCTAGTCTTCAACACACTTTTTCACGCCTGTACCGCGCACAGCTGCAAAAACCATTTTCCATTCTGGCAAAATGCGAATTTTGTTCGTCGAGCTTCGCTGGTAATTTCCTCCTGCGCAACCTCTTCCATTCGTGCCTGGCGAGTGTCGTTGTCTTCAGCCTACATACTGGCGAATTCATCTGCCGATCAAAGTAGTTGCGAAGAAAGCCAATGATGAACTAAATCGGGATCGACGCCCCTATTTGAAAATGCTCCAACGAAGGTGGTGAACAGATCTGCAAAGCAGCACCCAAGCATCTCATTGTTGGAGAACCCAAGCTGGGGATAGGGATAGCTCATGGGGATCTTACATACGTGTCTTTTCATAAGGGGATCAACGAACAGGGTTTTATCTCTGAATATGTCGGCGTTCCCCATATCAACTGGAGCAACTAGGCCGGGGACCCATCGCGAAAATATAGTACTATTCTTGGGCTTTTTGTGCTGCCCAATGCCCCTGACTCTTTGCATCCTTTTCACAGCAGTTTACTATTACAGGAGTCCGCGCTCACCTCATCTTAATTTCTATGCGCGAGTCTGGTATGGCGGACACAGCCGTTTGCAAGATTGCGATTCCATGAAAAGTAGTGGTTCGTTCGTGAAGACATGAACTCCCGGGATAGGTGAGACCTCATTCGATCGAAGAATTTTCCAATGGACATATTTCTTCCCTTTCCCTCAGATCGATTGTGTTCTCTGGAAACTTGCGGTATCTTCGGCTCTCCGTTCTTGTGGTAACTTCCAGGTCCCTACCAGAAGTTACGGATGCTATTTTGGGAGCCTGGGTACATTGTCTATTGGAGGACGAAACATGTAATGCTGACTCATTCGCTGAGAGAATTTCTTTGACTCTTTGAACCAACAAAGTCGAGCCAGACAGGTTCACAAGATTCCGACAACCAGATCTCCATTCAATGATGCCTGTACGCGCAGGTCGACCTCGAGATTCAACTTGACATGGATCTTGAGGCTGCCAGAGACTTCCTCCACTTCCTGTTTCGTCAGGCCACGGACTGGTCGTCCATTACCTCGATCGCTGGGATTACGAATCTGTTGAAGCAGCTGGGAATTTGTCGGCATTGTTCTTTGCGGCGCTCTGTCAACTGGTTTGTTGTGGACATCCTCGTTGTCGCTTTCGGCGGCTTGATTGTTTTGGCGACCACCAGGAGCGGTGTCAGAGAAGCCACTATCGGATTGCCTGGAACCAGTAAGCGATGATGCAAATACATCGTCATGCAGCGCAGAGTTGGCAAAGCAAAATAAGAGAAAGGGGACATGGTTTTAAATAGGCTCTGTCACAGAAAGGGACATACTTATCCTGATGATCTGCCATGATCATTGAAACTGCTCACGCAATATGTGCACGTAGGATAGAATTATTTTTAAAACAACCTATCCCTTTTATTCTCTTTCGCTTGTGTGAGGTTTCAATATCGGTCCCGGGAAGGAGAGAGGGGGGGAGGTATTTTGCTATTCTGGCATAGAACACGACCGGTTTCGCAAGTCGGCTAGTACCACCTGCATGACAAAGTTTGATGTCATTTGACCTCAACTATTGTCCCATGGGTCTCGGTCATGCAGGACCTCCCACTTTTTTGACGTTAAATTTACGTCAATCCATGGGGTACCTCTTGTTGAAGAGTAATGTTCCAGCCCCACTTACAAGAATTTCAGCTCCACTGCACTCGAATTCAATAGTGTTCCCGGTTCAAGGCTGCTCCCGGTGAAACATCTAGACGGGAGATCGCCACATCCAGATCTAGATTCGAGGTTCAAGCCTTCATATCCCCAGCACTTTCCCTCCCGTTCTCTTCAATCTGGCCTATGTGCGGCCGGCCTTCTCTTTGTGATCCAGGCGAATCAGCTCCACCTCAATGACAGGTTTGCCATGAGCTTTGTCTCCTAGACCGTTATCGTCCCTGTCAAAGTATAATGCCCATTGACCAGGTTCTTCTTCCACGACCACAAACCCTTCCCATCCTTCAAAGGACAGGCGTTTCTCGCCATCTCTGGAGAAAACTAGTCCCATAGGTCCGGTCAGTTGGGGTTCTGCTTCTGCGCGGATGCCGTGTTTGACACGATGTGTTGATGATTCGATATACACCCAGTTTAGGAAGTTTTCGTCATTGACGGTCGTAACAAGTCCATCGTATGACTTTTCAGGATACGGTAGGAAGTATGCAGTAAACGGATGGTAATCCCCGTATAGCTTATGGTCAAGAACAAGCCGGCCGTCTCTGAGGACTAGCACCCTGTCCGCGAGCTCTTGCCTTCTTTTCGGGCTCATCCTCCTCGACGCCCTAACAGAAAAGTTGCATTTTTGTGTCTTGATCTCTGTTTCGCCTCGGCTGGAAGTGTTGTTTGCTTGATCTGATAACTGCATTGTCGATGTTGCGAGCAATGGCACTGTGGCCGCCAGGGTGATGAGTGAGAGCACCATCTTGGGGACTGTGCTACTATCATCGATAGTAACTCAAGCAGAAAGGACTGGCTGATTGGGCACCCTTAAGCCAATTCTTCTTCCCCCACCCCTTGCATATTCGGCAAAGGTCATCCTTCCATGACCCCAACACACGGCAGTGGCCTGGTCCGTAATCTGCATGACAATGCCATACGTCATAGGTGTCTTGTGATCCTTGATGTCCCCTGTCGTCCACTTCCGTTGTCATTGACCAACGGCTTGGTGCCTAGAAGACCTCTCCTCCTAAGTCCATGTTTCCTCATGGTCCACCATACGCCCATTCAGAAACGGACCACTGTATTCGGGACTCCAGTCCCTCTTGTCTGATCTGACAAGTCCTTATATGTACAAATGGGCTCCTTTTGAGGAAACTGATCTTCATCTCGACAAGCCCAAAACAGAGTTACTTCGACTAAACATGGGCAAAATCTGTACTGGAAATACTCCAGGATCGATGTCCTTCTCGCATTTAACTACGTTACGGACCTAGCGGAACCACTGTTCAAGAAGCCTCAGCATCTCCTGTCATCTCATCGTGCCGCCGAGAATCCAAGAGGACCATTCCTACAGACGATATGACCTCAAAGAGAGTTCCAAAGAATGTGAAAGGACGTACCAACATCATCATGTGGAGAATTCTGAGTGCTTGTCAGTCCTAGTTATCTCCCAGTTCCCCAAAGAGCAGCAGCTGACACCTGTTTCCGCCTCCAAAACAGACAGCCAGAATCTCAAACCCCGGTAGCGCCATGCCTGTGGAAGCCGGGGATGAAGGAGATCTACGCCGATTAGATCGACATCTACTGTCTCTAGCCCGCTCGGCTGGGCTAACGATGCGAGTCCAAGGGGACATTGTGAACAAAATCCCATGACCCCAGTTTGAACTTCCACTGAATCAGTCAGCTACTCATCTACGATGAGTGATGTTGTCACAGTTCGGATCAATGATCCTATTTGTGGATAATGGGATGTCGTCTCGAAAACTATATAGTCTGACGGTCCCCTGGACCCCTTTGAAATAGGACCAGTTCTCCGTAAAATCACAGGGGACAGATTAAGTAACACATCTTCAAGGACGTGGATTCCCGGCATGTGAACCTGACCCGATGTACTCAGCCACGCTTCGCTTGTGCGACATCTTCTGTCAAAAATTCAGTGGTATACATTGATTGTTGTCGAGTGTGTTGAGTGCTCTGTCTGTTTGACACTGGTCCTACCAGCATATATACACGTTTGGCTGGCTCCTTTTCTACTCCTGTTCCTACCCCTATATCCCGAACAGGAATAATAGCCCCCTTCCAATAACGGGGCACTTAGCAACTTGTTCAACAGTATGTCCCTTCTATTTACGTCTCCAACAACAGACAACGAGCACGGCGACGGCATGGCTCTCTTGTAGATTGATTCTTCTCAAAGATCGTTGAGTGTGTGTGGTCTCTCCATGCATGTGATGGAACGCTGTTAGGGGCGTGCGGGGCTTTGGGTGCGTCGAGTGTTCAAGGCTGGATGGGACTAGGGGTAAGTTAGAGCGGCGACGTTCACCCGCTAGAACGGTAAAGTGGGCCGAAGTTCCAAGAAATCTGGAATGTCGTTTAAATGTAATGTTACGGCCAAAATAGACACTAGAACAGCGTCCATGTTGGTATCAAATGCCTCATGGTAATCCTTCCTTGAGTTTTCCATTCATCTCAAGGAGCATACATGAATGTGAGAGCACCGTAGTGCAGCTACGGAAGGAGCCTGAAAAGCCGGTTAAACCTGCCAGGTAGCCATTCAAATTCAGATTCTGGCAGGATCTTCCAAAGACAGATATCGTCTAGTTCTTCAATGCACGAGAAAGAGTTTTACTGGTGAAGGCTCTCATCAAGGCTGTCCGCATTGTCTTCAGGCGTGGACTCTCCCACAATGGCAGAGGATGCATCCCAAACTCACTCTTCGGACCCGTCGGTCGACCTAGAAACCCCAAGCGACAATCGACGAAAAAGAAGAAGGACTGCTCATGCGGTGGGTCGTCTCCTTGGTAAAGAGAGTCACTCTAACGTGATTTCAGTGTGATCGTTGCAGGACCAGAAAGACACGGTATGAGTCCAGTCTCTGTGCCGAGTGCTTGATTATAATCTCAGGCTGTCCAGATGTGACGGGCGAACCCCATCATGCTCCACCTGCAAATCGTCCAACCTGGAATGTACATACGCCATGGAAGCCATATCAAAAGGAAAGAGTGATCTCATCCTGGCCTCCGTCCTCCGTATGGAGAGATTTCTGAAACAGATGGACTCCAAAATAGTAAGCCATAGGCTTCAAAATGCCTTTTCCTTCTACGAAAACTGCCTAACAAGCGACAGAACGGACCTGGCCAATTTTCTACCTGCCGGCCCCCCAACGGGGGGATCGGAGAGATCGGAGAGGTTGCATCCCCGATGGGCCCTTACTCGATGACCTCCGGGGGCGGCGGCCTTCGCGGCAATCTCGAATTTCCTCTTCATAACTGGCTACACAATGTGCAAAACGCAAGCATCTCTCGCTTGCATACGTCAACGGCAGAATCCATCCTCGAATGGCCTCATTTCGACGCCTACGCCGCCCTCCGCCCCCGAACATCAGTTTCGATTTTCAACCTGGAGCAAGCCCGGACGCCGCTAGGGGCCAGTTGGCAGCTCCCCATGTTGCCCTTCGCCAGCGCCAGCGATATCGACAGCATCATTCAAACATTCCAACAGAACATCAACTTCTGGTACCCGACCATGGCCATCAGCGTTCTGGATCCGCTCCGCGAGAAAATTTCAACCGGCGATCTCGGCAACGATTGTGACTCATGTCTTGCTCTTCTCCTGATGGCTCTTGGATGTGCCTGTCAGTCAACCGCATCGGCCTTGGATCACGATGGAGAAGTGGCACGTCCAAATCTACCACCGGAGAGGAAGATGATGGGTGATATGTACTTCAACTGTGTCATGAACAGGATGCACGTCGCTTACCAAGAAGTCAGTCGATCCGCTCTGCAGTGCCTACTATTCACCGCGTGAGGTTCTCCACTTTTCCCATCGAGGGACCGTAGCTGATGCAAAATGCTTCTCAGATTTTACTACGCATTCTCGCAAAGGCCCTTACAAGCGTGGTCCTTTGTCAACATGGCTGCTACAAAATGCCGGGTTCTCTTATCCTACGAGCCGATAGGCGCGACGTCCGACGATCGAGAATGTATCCGCCGCGTGTTCTGGTCCTGCTTCATTTTGGAAAGGTGCGGAAGCCTCTTTGCATCCCCTTCTCATTCCGGTATGCTAACCACCGACTGTCCCATTTCAGCGACTACCTCGCCGAGCTGTCCGCCCTGCCCCTTTCTGGCATCTCCGACATGGAATCCTCAGTACCCCTCCCCGCACAGTGCCACACGCACGCCAACACCATCGATGAAGAGCGCTCTGCCCTCTATTTCCTCGCCTGCCTGTCCATCCGTCGGCTCCTGAACCGAGTACACCACTTACTGTACAGCAAAGACACCGGCGCCTCCCTCGACGACCACCGCTTCCCGAACATGGTGGCGGAGCTCGATCATCAGCTCGAAGAATGGCGGGAGCTCCTCCCGCCGGCGTTCCAATTCACGCTAGACACCTCCCCATCACCCAATCAGCAGGCGGGCTTCCTCCGTCAGAGATACTTAACGTGCCGGAGTGTAATCTACCGTCCGTATCTCATGTGGATGCTAGCCGCCCCCCGCTGGGTGGACCAGAGCGTCTGTGAGTTGTGCAAGAAATGTCTGGACGCGTGTATCGAGCACATTCTCAACTTGCGGAGCTTTTTGCACACGGTTTTCGTGGATACCTGGATTTGTTCCTTGTCGTGAGTTCAAATCTCCTTGCCTCGTCGCCATTTATTCTCTCAAGGCTTGGTTTCCCATCTTCTCTCAATCTCCAGGCCAGGCCCACTACTGACTGTCAGTTATCAGTATGGCCGCCGCTATGCTCATACTCCTCGCAGGCTATCGGGTGCCTGGTGTGAAAGCGCATATTCGCCCGGAGGCGACAATTTTAGGACAACACCTCAAAAGCCTCTTGACGAGATGGATCACCATCACCGGCGAGAGCCCGTCGCCGAGCGTACAGCAGGCAATTCAATGGATTGAGATTGCCGACGAGTTGATTAGAAATGAGGCTGGCAGGAGCGATATTGGGAGGCGAGAGTGCTGAAGCTACAAGCTGCACTTTCTTTGACGCAACTGACCCGATGCCTGTGGTCTGAGTCGTCGCGCTGAATTCGCATGACTAGTCTGAACTATGCAAGAGGACAAAAAGGATGGATGTTGGGCTGGGTGGACAAAAGGGAGAAGGACCTTCACATACGCAGGTCATCACACAACCAAACTCCCCTTGCCATATCACGAGCTCTTTGGGGGTAAAACACGGCGAGGCCGTCGGACTCCGATATCCCCCATCCCGCTGAGCTTTTTAGTGGTCGCGGCATAACTTTTCGATAGCACTACCGCATTCCGCCCTGGTCGCAGATTGGGAATTGTCCCGAGTGGGCGGCGAAAAAAGAAGAGGAGGAGGAGGATCAATTAAGTTTGAGCCAGGTGGCTTAGGGACGGGTTTGACAATCAGCGATTCTACGATATAGCAGTATCTAGAGATCATCAAAGTGTGTGTCAATTTTAGAATCAAGCCACATTAGACTTGGGTCAGGTTGGACATCGTACAAAACACTCACTGTAATCATTCAGACGAGGATGTCTGCGAAATCCGGTCAGTATTCTTCTAACTCTATCCTTCTACCAGTCCTAGCCCTATTACTTTCCACGTGGACTAGGTCCCACAAACTCCCTACGTAGAAACCGGCTCCAGCAAGAGCTCAAACTCGTAGTCCTCACATTTCACGAGATCCTCATCCTTGATGCCCGGCCCACACGCCGCGGTGCCCACACCAGACACATCGGCATCCAAACGCAAATAAACTGCATCCCCTTCGACTAATTCAGGCGCATGCCGTGCCCGCTCCAGCTCCGCCGCCGAGTACCTTGACACAGCGAAGTGGAAGAGGGAACCGGCCGAGCTTTTCCTGGCAGTAGCATCGACACCCGTCCTCATTGTAGCTCTGACGCCATGAGCTCGCTGGTCGAGAATCTTGACCCACCGCGTGTCCATGCGGTTTCCGTTCTCCTGGGGAACCTCGTAGGGCGTATGGAGGTCGTCGAGGGAGGCGCAGTAGATGCCGACTTTCTGCGCGGATTTCTTGTCGCGGTAGGATTCGCCAGGTCCAAGACCAAACCAGATGGCGTGGTCGAAGCCTGCCTTCTTTGAGAGTTGTATGTCCCACCCCACCCGGGGAAGATTCTTGGGAGAAGGCCCTTTAGGTTTGATGTGCGTCTTAATCGAGACGGCCCCGTCATGGCCCGAAACGCTGTATATCGTCTCAACGTGGAAACCCCAGGCCAGCATGGGTGGGCTGGTGTACGTCACCGCCTTCAGCTGCATGTCACCATTGCTCGCACGATGGATGTCGAGACTCCGCTTCTGCGTGGTCAGACGATGCAGGCCCCAGTGTTTCCACGTCCCGGTTTGCCAGGCAGCATCGTTGTCAGTCGGTGGGCGCCAAAAGCCAAGCTGGAAAGGCGACTCGAGGGAAGACCTCTGAGGGTGGTGTAAAAGCTCGACTCCCTTGGAAACCCATGACGAGATGTGCCCGTAGCTTTGGTCGAATGTGATGGAGAAGTCTTCGCCATGGACCGTAAGACTTTGACGACAAGTGCTCATGGTCAACCGGGACGTGCCGACCTGATTGAAGTCGAGGTTTCGGAGGAATGGGAGCGATGTTTTCTCATTCAATTGATGTTGGAACCAGGCCACCTCGTGGCCCACGTCTGCCCAAGCACAACTATTTTTTAGAGTAAAGGTCACTATAATCCAGCATTGGGACCTGGCATAAGATCGATATTGAAGCGCGGTCTGGGGCAGAGCAATGGTGCCTATGTGACCAGGCTTGATGTTACCCATTTCAAGCTCCCCTGCGGCGAGCAACTCGGGACTGTCGTAGTTTTCAGTATGCAAGAGACGAACATGGCAAACCAGAGAATGTTTTACCTACCTCTCCTGAAACGCCTCCACCTCAAAACGGGCTATATAGTCGTCCAGGCCCTTGAAGTGAAACCCGTTTTCGATGACAATTGCGTCGCCACTGTCATCGACCCACGCCCTGATTGGGGCAAATACCTTCTTGAGCTCGGCCAATCCCGGGGTCGGTGTATGATCGCTGTTGCAAAGACCATCCATGACGAACGTGCCGTCGTTGGGTTGATCACCAAAATCCCCTCCGTATGCATATATCGACTTTCCATTATCCTCAGCCGAGGGCTTCAAGAGGCCATGATTGGCCCATTCCCAGACGAATCCCCCTTGTAATCTTTCATGGTCACGGAAGGCCGCTTGATAATCTTCCAGAAGCCCTGGTCCGTTACCCATGGCGTGTCCGTACTCGCAAAGAATAATCGGCTTGTCGAATGAACCATCAGGTGCTACCCCTTCGTTCTCGGCTAGGGAAATCAACTTCCTGACAGATGGATACATGTAGGAGTACATGTCTGCGGAGAGAGCCGCCATGTCGCCTTCATAGTGCACAGGCCGTGACGGGTCGGCCATCTTGGAGTAGTCGTACATGGCTTTGTGATTACAGCCATAGAAAGCCTCGTTCCCCAGAGACCAGACGATGACCGACGTGAAATTCTTGTCTCGCTGCACCAATTGTACCATCCTATCGAGATATGCCGCTTCCCAGCTCCGGTTGTCCGATGTAAATGCAGCTGCTTTGGCAAAGGTAAGCACCTTTCGTTGTTCATAGTCCATTTCCTCAGGTATGTTTAATGGCCTGGCCACAGCATCATAGAAGCCGTGGCATTCAAGATCCGCTTCGTCCAGAACCCATAACCCTATTTGGTCGCAAATTTCGTACAGCGCGGGATTGGATGGGTAGTGTGAGCAACGAACAGCGTTGATGTTGTGGCGTTTCATGAGCAACAAATCATGTCGAAGATGTTCTACCGGGACCGCACGGCCGAAACGCGGATGGTGATCGTGACGGTTGACGCCGCGAAAGAGAAGGCGTATTCCATTGACAGTCAAGAGACCGTTCTTGATTTCCACCTTTCGAAATCCAATCTGATGCCGGATCCGTTGAGTGCAAACTCCCCTAGAAAAAAGACATAGTTCGACTTGGTAAAGAACTGGTGTTTCTGCCGTCCATGGGGAGGGTTCCTTGATAACAAATTCCTTCTTCAAGCTAGATTCGTGGACGGCAACCTGCGATCGATCGGCGATGAGGATGGAACTTCGATCGGGAGACCGAAGAGTGATTTCGACTGCACAGTCTTCCTGGAGAGCCAGGTCAAGGTGCACACGCAGGATTCCATCCGTATATGCGCTGTCCAGGTCGGCCTGGAGGGAAAAGTCATCGATGCGCGCCTTCTCTGGGAATGCCAAAAGGTGAACATCACGAAAGATCCCTAGGCGCATCCGTTAGTCTGCACCACGACACGTACAAACCGATGGGTTGATGAATACCGGACAGCCACCATTGATCCTGATCTTCGATGTACGAACCATCGCACCATTGATAAACGCGGACAAGAACTTGATTTTCTCCTGTGCGGTTCACGACAGGGGAAATGTCGAACTCTGATGGGTTCCGACTACCTTGAGAGTAACCCACTTCGACGCCATTAACCCAGAGATGAAAGGCGCTGTCCACTCCATCAAAGCGTAGGCGTATTTGGCTCTCGGAACTCCAGTTTTTCGGAACGGAGAATTTTCTGGCATAACTTCCAGTCGGATTGTCGGTCGGTACATGTGGAGGACAAACAGGAAAAGGATAAACGACATTGGTATACTGTGGTCTGCCATAGCCTTGCAATTGCCAATGGCCTGGAACTGTTATGGGCTGCCACGAGTCATGGCCGTCTTCGGGGTTGCCTCTTATCTCGTTCCAAGAAGGAGCGAGATCGGGAGTTGCGGCATAGTGGAAATCCCACAGTCCATTCAATGATATAGACGTCTCTGGAATATGATATGCTCTGGCCCGAAGTCTGTTTCTTTGAAAGATTTTTTCATTCGCGTAGTCGGGCTGACCTGACTTGCTGCTATCGTTTGCTGCCACTGGTTCGACTGGGTCAGAACTTGAGGTGGCTTCTAACCTCATGGTGTTCGTTATAGCGACACAGGACTTATCAAAACATAAAGAGATGAAAAAAGGGACGAAGAACTCTTTTGGCTGATGAGGACGTTCTTGAAGCGGGTACCTACTTAGGGATGACGGTCCTTCTTCGGAGGACGACACGAGACTCTCGTGACATTTCTCATTGGTGAGGAGCAACATGAATGGAGTTGGGAGGTCGGAAAATGGAACGTGATCTGGGGATAAAGATGGGGAAATCCTCCATCTCATTGCATTTCGTGTCGCGCGGGAAAAGTGGAGCCTCACCAGTCCGTCTCTCTTCCCACCACTCACCACCAGGATTTCCCCCTGCTCCAAGCTCTGTCGCGGCTACCGGAGTCCGAGAAAAAGCCAAGCTGGGCATGCGACCATGTCCTTGCCGAGCTCACACTGGACTTTTACCGACAAAGGGTTTGAGGATACCCCAGATGCCCGTGCTTCGAGAGGCATAGTCGCATCCGGGCACCAGTTAGGTAGTATATTCTACTTGTCCCCGCAGAATAACCCAATAGACTCTCATTGTTGCTCTTCTTGCCTTGCCTAATCTAGCTTGACGAGGATTTGATATCGTCGGCACTGACACAATGAGATCCAAAGGGGAAAAAGATAAAAGGCTGCTCTTCTTCCCCATCAAAAGCCACCCTTTCAATGCCTTCTGCAAAGACAACATTGATCTGAAGACTCGATCCAAGTTTTCCGTCTCTCTTCAGTCATCATCTCCATAACTTTGGACAGGATGGCATCCAAACTCGCTGAATCCAAGGTTGCCCGGCAAGTCCATGAATTGAAGAGCGCGACGGACCACCACGAATTCCCAGACGATCTGCAACAGGCTAGCCATGCCATCCAGCTCGCGGAAGATGCCGCCCAAGCAAAGTACAACCCCTTAAGCCCTTCTTTGCTGCGACTGTACGGCTGCCTCGCCATTGCCTATTTGTGTGGTTGTCTCAACGGGTATGATGGCTCCCTTATGGGTGGATTGAATGCCATGACCACGTACCAGCAGTACTTTCATATGTAAGCACACGCCAGAAAGTATCTCCACAACTGGATCGCCGAGGCTGATTTGCCATGTCTACAGGAAGACTGCTGGTTCTAGCACTGGCCTCGTGTTCGCCATGTACAATATCGGATCGATTCCTGCAGTCTTGTTCTCTGGGCCCGTCAATGATTACTTTGGCCGTCGCGTCGGCATGTTTACCGGTGCCGCCATCATCATCATCGGCACATGCGTCCAGGCTCCTTCAACGAGCCGGGCAATGTTCTTGGGGGGTAGATTTATTCTCGGTTTCGGGGTCAGCTTCTGCTGTGTCAGTGCTCCATGCTACGTCAGCGAGATGGCCCACCCCGTATGGCGTGGGACGTTGACGGGCATGTACAATTGCACCTGGTAAATTTTTCTATTGTGTGGGGTGGGATCATTTGACTGATTTGAATCGTACAGGTATATCGGCTCGATCGTCGCCAGTTGGGTGGTCTATGGATCGTCCAAAATACCCCACTTGTATGGCTTCCGGATTCCCATCTGGTGTCAACTTGTCTCCTCCGTCATTGTCGCCGTTGGAGTCTGGTTTCTCCCGGAGTCTCCGCGCTGGCTTATGGCGCAAGACAGGGAAGATGATGCGATCAAAGTTTTGGCACGATATCATGGCGAAGGCTCCGAAACCCATCCAATGGTGTCTCTACAGCTCCAGGAGATGCGACAACAGATCAAGACCGACGCCTCGGACAAGAAGTGGTGGGATTATCGTGGACTCGCCAATACGCATGCCGCTCGTCGCCGACTCATCTGCGTTCTCGGTATGGCCTGCTTTGGTCAGCTCTCAGGGAACTCGGTAACCTCGTATTATTTGCCGGTCATGTTAGAGAACGCCGGTATCGCATCGGAGAATACCCAACTTATACTGAACGGCATCTATCCGGTGATCTGCTTCTTCGCTGCAATATTGGGCGCTCGACTTCTCGACGTTTGGGGACGACGCCCGATGCTGCTGTACAGCACCGTCTTCTGCTCTGTGTGTTTCGCCATCATCACTGGTACATCCAAGCTGGCGACGCAGAATTCCGACAATAGCTCGGCTGCCAACGCCACCATCGCCTTCATCTACATCTTCGGGATCGTTTTCTCCTTTGCATGGACTCCGCAGCAATCGGCCTATATTGCCGAAACTTTGGACACCACCACTCGCGCCAAGGGCACGGCATTGGGCAATCTGGCCTCGTCCATCTCCAGCACGATCATCCAATACGCTTCTGGGCCCGCATTCTCAAACATCAAATACTATTTCTATCTCGTCTTTGTGTTCTGGGATCTTATCGAGTGGACCGTCATGTACTTTTTCTTTCCCGAAACCAAAGATAGAACCCTGGAAGAACTGGCCGAGGTGTTTGAGTCTCCAAACCCCGTTAAAAAGTCACTGGAGAAGAGGACTGCAGCAACGGTGTTGCACACCTTGGATGTCAAGGGGGAGACAGAAGTGCAGGAAAAAGAAAAGGTATAGGGATACAGCAGACCACGAACGCTGATTGGGAGATTCTCAGCCTTGGTCGTTTCATTATCCTTAACCCCCACCATGAATTGCTCAGATTTGCATTAGCCTATGCTCCTTAAGCGACTCAGTGGTTATTAGCGTAGCCTCGGCCGCGATCCATCTCAGTGGATGCGAGATCGAGATTATGGATGGCGACGAGGACGAGGTAGTCCCAGTGAGTCAGGTTGAGGGTATACGATGGTTTGAGATAGAAGAGAGCAATCTGATGCCGGCTCGCAGGTGGATACTGTTGGTCGTGGTCAACGGGTGTACCACTGAGAGGGCCGGGGTGCGAGCGTATCGCTGCGATCAGAACGCTCTGGTCCCCGTTGCGTGACGTGTTTACTTACTGCCTAATATCCTCTATTGATCCAGTGAATTGAAGTAAATGAACCCACTGATCCACGCGACGAACACAAGATCACTACCTAAGAAGCAGTTGGTTTCCTCCCTCTCCCTCACCTTCTATATGGTATAAGTACCATCCTTCTCTCCCGTTTTCTCTCATTCTACTCTTGCTTAAAAATTTGCTCCCTGTTCCTCACACCTTCTTGCCCAACTCTCTTGCTCGACTCCCGCCCCTCTTCTCTCTTTGCCCAAGTCTTCCGAGGTAAGCGCAAAATCTGAGACGTCTTCTTCCCGGGGTAGGCCGCTGGTTACTAATCTCCATTTTTCGTTGGCTCTGGCCACCAGTTAACCGGCTGGCGCGTGGAAGAAGGCAGATTTGGCTGGAGTGCTACGGAGCCGGGTCCCCCGACTTCGGCCTTGCCATTTGTCCTCTTACTGCCAGCTGTATGCAGACTCATCATCATCTTCGAGCTTTATGCTTGACTTTAGAGAAGAGAAGGATAGTAGGGTGGATGTTTTAGGGTCGGAATCTGTCAACTGTATTGTAGACTTTGTTGAATTTGAGAACCGTGGAGAGGCAACAAGGTCGACATCGCCGCAGAATCATCCTCCACTTGTCAATCAAACAACCGCAGTTTCGACCGACTCTAGCTCGCCGCGAGTTGTCAGTTCATTTTCTCTTCACGCATCCCGAAGCGTAAGAGTGTATTTCGACATAACCTTATCTGACACAAAAAGCGACCAGCTCATCAACTCGGAGGAGAGCAATGATCTCAACCCGCTTGAAGACCAGGCTCCTCTCCTTCTGACTCGGAAGCATATCATTGTCCAGCAGCAGATCGTCGGCGAAACACTCCTAGCCAGGAGCGGCACACTCTGTAGAGACCACGCATACTACCAGAGCCTCCTGTCCAGCGCTGGAAGAGATGGATTCAATCAAGTGATACAATACAACACATATGCAAAACTTGAGAGATTCAGATCATTCAGTACATAAGAGGAATCGAGAGGGAACTCGATTCCATCAATGCATCCTAATAAGCAGCGAATTAGTCTTCTTTAGGACCGCTGCGACTATCTCATTTCAGGGGAACGAAAAAGTCCGCGCCAGGCAAAGAATGAATCACATATTTCAACAAAGCAAACATCACAGCTCCAGCTTACAAATAAGAGGTCGAGAGATGTGTGCTCAAGCAGCATTCCTTGTTCCCTCGGCCTTGTTCCCTTCCCTTCCTCAATAGCCTGCCACGTAACAAAAGAATCGCACGGCCAGAGTCAGCGATCCGGCTGTAATGACAATGCCCAAACATCTCTAAGCAGTCCCTTTAGCAGGTAGCGAGATTTGACGCCCGGAGCAAATTACCAATAAGCCGCGAGACTTAGAATCAACAGGTCAAGGACAGAATGCAAATTCCATGGGAAAAGATGTATGTGGCATGCTTCGATTTGTCTTCGGATTTCGAAAGGACATCCCTTCTCTGTTCGACGTTGACTAGCTTTGTCAACACCTGGAGGGCAAGAATTTACACGGCCTGGAATGGATTCATAAGACTGTACTTGCCGATGATGAAGCCTCCGGATCTAATAAGGGCTCCAAGAGCAGAGAGCGCAGGTGGTAGTAGTCACGGAAGTGACATGATTGACTGAGGTTAGGGAGGACAAACTTGACAGTTGGGCGTGGTAGGAGTACAAGCTCGAAAAATATCCTCGTTACCCTTGGTAAGCTCAGTTACAGCGACATTGACGAAACAAGTGAACGTTGTTGTTCTCCTCTTGGATTCCCGGAGTACTAAAGACCGATAGTCGAGGATGTTAACAAGAAGCCGATCGATATCACATCCAACTCCCTGCATGAATACGAAGTACTGCGGTGCATTCACCCTGGATTTCCGTCTTCTCCAACATCGGACAATGGGGAATTCGGCTTTCGGGAAGAAACCTCATCGCAGAAATCGACCTACGTGCCCCTCTTTCTTCGCTGACCATCATCTAACAAGCAGGAAGCAACTTGCTAACAAAAGATATCGGACAGGCCTGATATCTGTAGTGTTTTACGATTCTCCTTGACAAGGTTTAGTTTTGAAACAAGATCCAGCTTGAAAAGAACAGCATACACGTTATAAACATGTCCGATTCCCACCATCATCCTCACGACCACAGCCATTCACATTCTCACCCACCTCACCTCTTCCAAGCAACATCTTCAACAGATCAACCACCAGACGCATGGAGAGAAAGTGGCGTCCGAGTCATCCCCGGCGACAGCCTCGATACCAATACTCCACAAACGCCTGGAATGAACCGAGCTGCCGCAATAACAACGGCCCGAGTAGGAGCACAGAAGTTGTGGGCGGGCACCGTTAAGATCCACCCGAACGCCAAAACAGGTGCACACCATCATGGACACCTGGAGAGCGTGATCTATGTGGTCAAAGGCAAGGCACGGATGCGATGGGGTGAGAAGTTGGAGTTCACGGCCGAGGCGGGGCCGGGCGACTTCATCTATGTGCCTCCGTACGTACCACATCAGGAGATCAATGCGAAGGAAGACGAGGAGTTGGAATGTGTGCTCATGAGGAGTGACGGAGAGGCTATTGCGGTGAATTTGCCTGATGTCGTGCCGGTTGAGAATCCCCAGGGCGTCAAATGGATTGATCCCACGCATCCGACCGGAGGCGTGTGATCTGCATAGTATATGTCAGTTGAAAAGAAGAGGAAATCCTCCATATGCACTGCGTAGCTGGGTTCAAATACACATATTTCAAGCCACCCACCCCAACCCCTTATGTGCAAACAGATCATGTCACGTTCCAGGTTCCTTCTCCTTATCCGGCTGATTCTCTTGGGGTTCCATTTCTTCCTTCTTCAGATTCTTCAAGCACGGCGCATAAAACAGTTGTCCGGACCAAGCACCTTTCGCCGTTCCCGCTGCCACCACACACCACAGCAGCACGACGGCGACACTGAGAATCGTGCCTAGGACCTTGAAGAACAAGCTAGGCATCTCGACCCCGAAGGTCATGGTGCTAATCGCATACACGCCTAGCGGAAACGTAAACCCCCACCAGCCCATGTTAAACGGGAAAGGACGCGTCGAGTAGATCGTCGCCAACGCGAAGACGAGCCAGCACAGGCCAAATCCCCACATGATTAGCGCGACGAAGACGCCGAGTACATACGCCACATCGCCGGCGACAGAGAGGTTGTGGAAGAAGTGCACCCGGGAGAATACTTCGCGCGACACCCGGCCGAGGTACATGATGGTGTAGCCGCCCATTCCGAGCGGGCCAAGGGGTAGAAATGAGCTAACGACTACTTCGCGTGAAGGTAGCTTGTGTAATGCTAGACGTTGATAGTAGATTACCAAGACGGTCATGGCGAACGGCGTCGCCATGCCCCACATCACATAGGATATGAGGAGGGTGCTGAGGGCGTGATTGGGTTCTGTGAGGATCTCGGCAACTTCGCTTCCTGCAAGGTCAATGTCCCCGTGTTAATTATTGCTCGAAATCCCAAGTTTCTGTCAGAGGGCAGGATGATGAAATGAGAGGAACACTCACCTGTACCGGCCGCGACGATCGTAGCGGCAATGGGAAGCAATTGAGCCGCTGTGATCCGTTCCAACGAATGTTGATGGGACTGGGACATGAGCAGAAAGGGAAGCGAAACAGTAACTGCGGCCGCGACCATGGCATCAATCATCCAACAGACCCACGCGACCGTGACGGACCAAAACCCCCAATACGGGCAGCAGAGGAAAATCCAGCTTTCGACCAGCGTCGCAAAACCCATCGGTATCGTTCCCAGAAACAACGAATTCGTCGAGTCTGCGATCATTACGGCCCAGATCTCCGGATAGAGCGTGTAGCGAAGGAAGGAAGTGATGAAGGCTAGCACGAAGAGCACCGTGTTCAGCACGAAGAAGAAGACGGAGAGCCAGTACAGCCAGTCGGCTTTGAAGGGGATGGTGATGAGAAGCAAGGACACAATGCCAGTGCCCATTGTTACGGAGAACCAGGAAGGGGAGAAGTTGCGGACCACGCGACGCCAGCCAACGTCATATTTCGATGGACGTTGTCGTCGTGATGCAGCCGAGGGAGACATTCCTTTGTAGTGGTTCATTGATCCTGCGTCGTCGGACGGGTCAGAGGCGGGCGTCACTGTGGCCTTGCTTCGTGTGCGGACGAGCTCGAATGGAGGTAGAGATATGTCCTGGTTGAGGGATTGACTCGCTGGGACTGTCATGGCTGGATTGTTGGAGGCTAGACGGAGCAGTTCGTGGTCATCTTCTTCGGCGTCTGGCATGTTGGACTGCGCGGGCTTGTTGTACGTATGAGGATCGGAGAACGAATCGCGCGAGTGGTGATTGAAGGGCGAGGGATCTTTCAGTATTTGAGGCTAGACATAGAAGGACAATGCTTCACCAGAGCCTACGGAAACGACAGCCTTGATATTACCTCGCGGAAACAACTCATAGACAACATCGAAGCGTAGAGTCATGGTGGTTGACTGGAGATTTATTTGATGACGTCTTTGGATGAAAGCAGCGAGGAAAACGGGCCGAGTGAATCGGCCATCCTGCCGGTCGCGGAAGATTTGGGTGGCGATTAGATGAACTAGCCCGTTAGAGAAAGTCTCCACAAGAGCGGCGTTGTAACCAGGGCTTTGTTTCGTGAATGGATATTGCTCAAGAAATATCCGAAATACATTGATGTTGACGAGATTATCATTGGGAGCGCTTAGTTCAACCTAGCAATCCACAAATATGCTATCTGAGGCCCTTTTGCAGGTCTTTTTGCATACTGGCTCTTGATCAACGCCGCAAGCAGAGCCCAATTCCCATCAGCAATCACACAGTTCAATCATACTGAAAGGACCGTTTCCAAGCCGGTCAGAGGTAACAACCTGTGCCACTGATTTCCTTTCGTCGCTTAAGCACGAGGTTTCGTCATCCAAAGTAGTCATCACGATTGTTGCTTCAGGATAAGGTGCCAGATTTTGTAGGAACCACTGTCCTTGAACGCGAGTGGAGAGTTTTGCCCTCCACTCTGTCTCTCGCTTGATTCTCCTTCTGCTAGATCGGGTCCAAACCACCTCATCCGTGTTTTCTGAGTCAGCTCCGAGGTCGGCACTGAGGTCGACAATGACAGACCGCGTCCTCCTTCGAGACGACCGCAAGTCCATGCCAGTTCGATTATCTGGCGACTCTGTCTCCCAGACCTGAGTAATTCTCCTATTCGGTGACCAAGAGGGCATTGTTGCATTCTTATTCCATTTTGATTAGGTTCAGGTCCTCGATTTCCTCTGCCTTGACTTTTGGTTCAGGTTTTCGGAGCTCTTCCAACTTGAATTGAGGTGCTGTTTGGAGGCCTCTGCCTGCTGTCTGCATGAGACACACATTTGGGTCCCGTTCCTTGACGGATATGATCCGATCTGGAGTAATAAGCTCCTCACGACAGGTCTGTTCAAGCTTTTCACTTCTCTCCTCCCGCCGCATCATCTCGTTGGTGTGTGATCCACCAACACCAACCATGTCTTCATAATCAAGGGGTTCAGCAGCGTCCGTATCCATTTCTTGAGCTCAACCTATGCTGACTATATCGCCTTTCTCAACTTCATTTCGATCTTCTTCATCTTGCTTCATTTCAGGCAGAGTAGCTTTCACGGAGAAAGCTCTCTCATAGACCTTTTGGCCCTTATGGTCCTCGGTCTTTTCCGTCGGAGCTGGTGGCGCTGGCGGTTCGTTTAGATCAGTGGCCGTGATTACAACCGAAACTTTTTGGGGAGCGTCCCTTGAGGGACGTGTTCAACCAATTCTACCCAGAAAGCAACTTTCTCGAGACTTCTTTCCATTTCTTGGAGAATAATTCGACGCTGTCTGGTGCATGGTGCTGCGATATCAAGTCTTCGCTCTTGGTCCTACGAGCTTTCCTCTGTCCACTCGGCGCCATTGTAAAGTTGAAGACCACAACTGAAGAACTTGGATGACAAAATGAATTGAAAAGGAAGGCATCAGGAAGTGAAGGTTCTGTTGGCGTATTGATAATCCAAGCCGGATCTGATCTTGGAGTCTTCTCTATCCAAGTTGCTTAGCCTGAGGCCGAAAAATGAGATCAAGATTCCCGTGATTACATCACGCGGTCTGATGAAATAGTAAAAAGCTGGAGAAAATCGGCGACTGAAGTCAGAGGTAGTTGAGAATGAAGATGATGTGTATGACAAGAAAAAAAAAAAAAAAAAATTATCGTTTCTCGCTGTTTAAGATGGAAGAAGGAAAAAGGGTTGGAGATGAAGAAATGAAGAAAAGCCACGTGACAGGACGGAGAGCGAAATGGGCGAATCTCGAACTGGTGATGGTCGACGTGTGAATTTTTTGAGATTCAAGTCCTCATTCAGCGATATGGGGTTCTTGGCTATCGATGTCTTCTTCAGAGTCGGTCTCGCTTTCGTATTCTTCCTTATCGCCAACTAGTGGAACAAAACGAAAATCAACAAAGGCAACGCTTCCGGGAGACGGTGGAGCCCCAACAGAACCATTGACCTCGTCTTGACGTGGACCAGCATTGGCACCGTCACCCAGGTCAATCATGAATTGGAGACTCAAAACTCCTTGCTGGTCTTGACGGATACTGACTTTGCTTGCCAGCGCCATGGCTCTCCCTGCTCTTTTGACCATGTCAAATTTGTACCTCTGTCTGATTCTGTTATGACTTCCGGACGGAGCAACCACCGAGAAAGTTTCGGTGACGAGGGGTTGTCTCTTCCCTCTAGGTCCACTCGGAGTAGGCTCGGTCTTTGAGTTTGGCATAAAGTCCACGGTACTGTCTCCAAATGGACCTCCTTCACCTTCTAGTGCAAAATATGGGGCGGAGCGGCTTGAAGCGCTGAGGACAAGGACTGACGGATTGGTGCCCGAAAGCTCTGAAATTGCATCATTCAGCCAAGTACTTTTCATGATCACTTTCATGCATAGAGCATTTCGATCGAGAGGTATGTCACCATCATCGTCATAGGTCTCGTTCGTTTCGTAGGTATTCATTTCGCAGGTTGTCGTGACTGAGCCATCTTCGATCGTGATAGTGAGAGGTGCGCCAGCTTCTTGATATGAAATTCGACATGTTCCACCAACTGCGAGAGCGGGAGCATTGAAAGCGTTTCCATAAGAGGAAGAAAACCCCCCATAGGGATGTCGTGAAGAAGAATTGGCTTCGGCTATGCCAAAGATTTGAAGTGTTTCGAGAAGGGCAACGATTGAAATCGAGAAAGGAGGCAATGAATGCTCTTCATCATCAAGATTCAAATTGTATGTCGAGAACAGCGCTTTATCGAGAAAGGTCAGACCTTGGACAACTCGAGCTTCCTCCACAGAGAATTTCATGCCTGACTGTGTAATCTGCACCTCCGCACGTTGAGAGAAAGCAATACATCTCAGGAGCAGGTAGAGTTGTCTGGCATTTGTGGAAGTCGCGGAGAAAATGGGAAGGCCTGCCATTAGACTGTTTGAATGGTGGTTTTGGCCGTAATTGGTCGTGCTGAGATATGGCAAACTTCATGTAGGCTGGTCAGGCAGAGGTTTAAACATAGACGCCAAATCCACAGATGGTATAGACTGCGCCGAAACTGGGAAGATATTAACTTTTTGGTACGGAACCTCGCCTCTTTCCAAACATACCCGAATGCTAGAGAAGCCGGAATCCCAAAGACAGGTATCGAGAGAGGAGATCGGCCTTGCAAGCATTAGCTAGTTGAACTCTGTAACCAGGAGGAGTAGGTACTCAGTCCAAAGAGGCCGGTAAATATGAAGCCTGTCCATGTGAGCACAAAATCCAAACAGTTCCCCACTGCGACGGTTCTTACCGATGAGCAACAAGATCAATCCTACAGACAGCTGGCTGTCCTTCCCAACCGCAGGCTGGTAAGGGCTGCTTGCAGCGGCTTGCCAGGCTTCGTAGAGAGACATTGACGAGAAAAGCTGAGATATGGTAGACCCGAGACGGAACAAGTGCCTGTTGTCGCGTTGAATAGAGTGCAGGTTGTCAGGATGATCGCAGTTACTATGATTGTTTTGACGCCCGTGTAGGCCGCTCAGCCTATTTGGAACTAGCGCTACCACGTGATGTCCATCCCACAGTCCTCCGTGACCAGTTCCTCGTAGTTAGTAGTCGTATACGGAGCTGCAACCTGTCAAAGTGGTCTGTCAGGAGAATGCGTCAAAGGATAAGTACTCTGAATCGGGCATCCCTTTAGGGAGAGATCCCTGCCGCTTTGATCCCTCCCTTCTTCTCGACGCGCCTATTTGGCTGGTCCAATGATCGATATTGGGCCCGTTTTACTCTGGTACATTCTCCCGTGTATAAGTCAGATTCGCCGTATTCCCTCGATATCCTTAAAACTACTGACAGGAAGGCCGAAATATCTGAGACATGATGCTCTGATGGACTTTATCAAAAGCACTTTAGACGGCGACCAAATTTGTCGGCCTTTCAACAACCTCAGAGCTGCTCTTCGGCTGTCGTTCATCCATCGAAGCCGCAGGGACCCTTGCAGCCGAGAAGGACTTGTCCATAGAAGCATAATCGTTCATGGATCCAACGTACGAAACATATTGATCAAGGCGAACGATAATGGCAACAACCTTCTTCGCGATTGATTCCGTAGTTCTCGTAGATTTGCCCGTAGGGTTCGTGATATGACTGGTCGTCCACAAAAATCTTCCAGTAGTCCCAGCCTTCCTGCTCGTTGTAGTGGCGGAATACTTCAGAGAAGTCGAAAATGGTAGTCTGCTGACAGCGCCCAGTGTGGACAGCAAGGAGTTCCATAAGGGAATCATATTCGGCATCACTGGGCGTGAATCTTCGAAAAAAAGAGTTATATGTGCCAAGTGTCTTTCCAACTTCAACGAGGGCTTGTGTGTGTCGAGGTATGCCCTAGTCATCAGTGCCAAGTTCGGATAATGTAAGCCTGTGTTATCTTGACTTTACCCCTACATTGGGGATTTTCCCGATTTTGAAATTGCGAAGCCCATTTCAATACCGAAGTTGAATGCTAGAAAGCATAAGAACCTGACATACGATCAATATCTTCGACTTCCCACTGTTGCACTAGAATTTCGCGCATTTGATGCCTGGGGATGCAAGCATAGCAACTGTGTTTGCAGGCAAAATCCCAGTGACTTTTAGGCAGAGGAGAAGTTATGTTGGAAGGTGTCCCCAAGGCTCTCTTGCAGCATTGCTGGTCCAGGAATCTCGTGAGGCATCCAACTATCCACTGGAGGGTTTCTCTGCCGTAACAAATGAACTGTGGTGTGTAAGTATGAAGATGTGCGCGGGATTCTCGGACATGGTCGGGATCTTGGACCTCGTTTGTCAAACTTACCAGAAAGTGTAGATATGCATTTTATTTTCCGCAATCTCATTCCTTACTTTCGCACAAAGAACTTGGAATTCGGGAAGTGACCATTTTCCAACTTCACAAAGCAGCTTGAGTGAGTAAGCCTCGAGAGCGCTGTCCAGAAATTGACTTCGAAAGATTTTGCCAATGATCTTTAGTGATTTTTCTCTCGGCCACGGCCCAACCGGAACATGTTTTTGAATCATGGATATATTTGTGAAACCGGCGTCCTGTAGCTCTTGTGGGACTTTCGGAATATGATCAATGTCGAGACCGATTGAATGAGCCGTGCGATGGAACTCGTCAAGCCATTGTCTAGTATAACTTCCAGGAGGAAAAGTATCGTCGTCGCAAAAGAAATTAGCTCTGCCCTCAGATACCTCAATTTTTCCGCCAGGTTTTAAGTGGGTGTGACATTTGGCCAGAAGTGCCGGAAAATCTCTGATGCCAGCACATACGGTGCGGGCATGGATAAAATCGAAATGATTCTCAGGGAATGTCCATTCATCGTTCGCATCATCAACCTCAAAGCGGACATTAGGAGGGATCCATAGCGGCTGAATAGGTGACAAATCGGTTCCAATCACAACTGCGGAAGGATGGAGATCTCCCATGTCGATGGCCCATATACCCGTGCCTGTTCCGATGTCAAGAATGGTTTGTGGATTATTCAGTTGAGTGACACAGTATTCTCCCTGCAGGACAAGGGTGAACAGATGGTGGGTGAGATCGAGACGGTCTTGCTCTTCTTCATCATTTGGAAGCACATATTGCGCAGGACGGTAGCTGTGATAACGTCGACCGTTTTCATAAACCCATTCAAAGACGGAGGAGCGGATGGATGTGGTGTCGCTTTGCTCCGTGTTCGACTCGTAACCAGGATCATCCTCCTCTTCTGGATGAGTATCTGGCACCATCGGCTGTGGCGACGCTTCCGGAGATGTCATCTTGCTTCAATGAAGGAATGCCGGGACGAAATCCAAAAGAGGTTCGAACAGGAGGAGGGGAATATTCCAAAATGACAACGTTCGCCACCGATCGACGAATTGGGCCCATTGGGCGAAGGAGTCTAGAAAACGGCCCAGCAAAACAATAGCGCGGTGGTAGTTTGACAAGACATGCGGGCATCAAGTCCCGAAGCTTTAACCTTTAGCCGCCAACATCCTCTCCAACCCCCAAATGCCAGCTATATCAGTTATCACTCCATCAATTCCTTCACATTCCCGTGTTGCATTTTCATTCTCCTATTGTTGAGACCTGCTTCCGATCTCGGAGGCGTCTAGATATTCAGCATGGGGCAAGTGGGCCTCGTGACGAGCTTGATCGTCATTACGACCGGATTCGGCATCATATATGCTGCTTGTCTGATCCTATATCGACTCTTTCTTCACCCTCTTGCCAGGTTCCCAGGGCCAAAATGGGCCGCTGCTACCCTGTGGTATGAGTTTTATTATGATGTTGTGAAAAGGGGTCAGTTTACATTCAAGATCAAGGAGCTGCACGAGAAGTATGGTAAGTCGGCGTTAGTGACCCTCATCTGCGGTTCTCAACAAAATCTAGGACCTATCATTCGGATCAATCCACACGAAATCCACGTTTACGACCCCGCCTTCTACGACGAGATCTACGTCAACCCTCCGAGGAAACGCAATAAGTATCAGTGGTGGGTGAACCTAGCTTCTGCTCAAGGCTCTGGATTTAGCACTGTACCACACGACCTCCACCGAATGCGTAGGAGTGTTCTGAATCCTTATTTCTCGAAGCGAAATATCGTCCACCTCGAGCCAGTGATTACGGAGAGAGTAGAGAAACTGTCGAAGCGTTTATCTGAAGCCGCATCACAGGATGAAGTCGTCCGGCTGGATGTTGCATTTATGGCTCTGACCACCGACACGATATCAGAATACGCTTTTGCTCAAGACACTCTCTTTCTGGATGAACCAGACTTCTGCCCCATGTGGAAAGACACCATCCGAGGTGGCTTCGAGACCGGGGCATTGTGTCGGCAATTTCCGTGGATAGTACCTACCATGAAAAGATTGCCGCCAAAGCTCGTTGCCGCCATGAACCCGCAAGTGGGCTTTTTGATGCAGTGGCAGAGTCGCGGAAGGGCAAATGTTGAACGGATTCTCAATGAGGGCACTCAAGAACAAAAGGATACGTCCATGATAGGACGGCAGACCATGTTCCATGCGCTACGGGATAGCGGCCTGCCAACTTCCGAAAAGTCCCTCCAACGTCTCTGCGACGAAGCAGAGATTATTCTGGGCGCTGGCAGCGAAACCACTGCTGCAGCACTCTCTCGCATCTGGTTTTATTTGCTCTATTCACCCTCAATTCTCCAGATTCTGCGCGAAGAACTCCGTACCATTATCCCGTTTCCGGACTCACATATCCCGAATCTTTCAAAGATAGAGAATTTGCCTTACCTCTCAGCTGTCATTAGCGAAGGAATTCGCATCAGTTATGGTGTTACGACCCGCACTCCACGTATCGCCCCCGACGAGGCCCTTCGTTACAAGGAGTGGACAATACCACCGGGGACACCGATCTCGATGACCAATTCACTTGTCTCGATGCACCCAGACATCTTTCCAGAACCGGAGACATTCAAGCCGGAGCGCTGGCTTGATGATGGTCGAAGCCTAGAGAGATACCAAGTCGCCTTCTCCAAAGGATCTCGCCAGTGCCTGGGTATCAATCTAGCTTATGCAGAAATGTTTCTAACTCTGGCCACCCTTTGGAGCCGATTTGATTTTGCACTCTTTGAAACCACGTTGGATGACGTCCTGATGAAGCACGACTTCTTCACTGCCTTTCCAGGCGACGAAAGCAAAGGGATTCGGGTTCGAGTCAGAAGAAGAGTGAGCCAGAGCACTTAGCCATCAGGTCACTAGATCTGGTGAGGCAGGAGGACGTAGCTAGTACTCTGTGTGTCACAATTTGGTCCAGGTAAACAAAATGAAGTTGAGTATAGCTTCCAGGCACTTGTAATTACGTGTTACGTCAGAGCTTTTTTTTTTTTTTTTTTTCCAAGCTCATGTCGCCGCCCTAAAGGATGCTCCAAAGTTCAACCATGGGGACATAAAAAAAGCGTGACGTACTTCTAATTCAGGTAGCGATCGCCACATCCTCCGCATATGTCCATCCTTCAGAGGTTCATTTGTCGTGATCCAAACCAACATCACGACTTCCGACAATCGTACAAATTTGGACCGCTTTGCGTACCTACAAGGGCCCATGCCGTCGAAATGGCGCCGGTAAATGGTGAACGTGAGTGGGGCAGCATACCCATGTACAGTTTTGCTAATTCTATCGCAGACACGAAGAGAAAGGCGTCTGAAGACGCATCCTCCTCGCGTTCAAAGAAAGCCCGCACTGAATCTCCTGCTCTTGATGATGCGGCCAAGCACGAAGAGGTTAGTTTATCTTCCCTTCATTCAATCCTTCAAAATGCCTGGACGACTCCTTCCTAGGGGAGGGGTTTCTTCCCGCTAGACGAAAACCTCTATCAAGTTCATTTGGATCTTCCTTCACATTCAGATACCGCTCTGTCTTTTTCTTCGACCGAAGCCTTCTACTTATGGCGAAATACATTACTTATTTCTCAAAGTTCTAACATTGTCTTGCTACAGTCTAATTCGACGACTGCGCAGTCTGAATCAGATCCCCTAATTACGCCTACCCCAGTCGATTTTCCAGAAAAGCCCGCAGTCTTGGAGGAGAAGCAAGGTCTAATCGAGTTTCGCGTGGTCAACAATGACAATTCAAGAGAAAGCAACATCATCTTGACTGGTCTGAAATGCATTTTCCAGAAGCAGCTTCCCAAAATGCCGAAAGATTACATTGCTCGTCTCGTGTATGACAAGACACACCTTTCGATTGCTATCGTCAAGCAGCCTCTTGAAGTGGTCGGTGGCATCACGTACAGACCTTTCAATGCACGTAAATTTGCCGAAATCGTCTTCTGCGCCATTTCGTCCGACCAACAGGTCAAAGGCTATGGGGCTCATCTCATGGCTCACTTGAAGGACTACGTCAAAGCAACTTCCCCGATCATGTACTTCCTCACTTACGCCGATAACTACGCGATCGGTTATTTCAAGAAACAAGGATTCACAAAGGAGATTACTCTGGAGAAGTCTATTTGGATGGGCTACATCAAGGATTACGAGGGTGGAACAATCATGCAGTGCAGCATGTTGCCAAAGATTCGTTATCTCGAAGTTCCGCGTATGCTCCAAAAGCAGAAGGAAGCTGTCATGGCAAAGATCCGAGCAGTTAGCAAGTCCCATATTGTCCACCCCCCCCCGGCCCAGTGGAAGAACGGCATTTGCGAAATCGACCCCATGTCGATTCCCGCGATTAAAGAATCAGGGTGGTCGCCATCTATGGATGAATTGTCTCGTCAACCTCGTCATGGTCCCAACTACAATCAACTTCTCCATTTGCTCAACGACATGCAAAACCACACCGCTGCGTGGCCGTTTGCGCAACCGGTCAACAAGGACGAGGTGCCTGATTACTATGAAGTCATCAAAGAACCAATGGATCTTTCTACAATGGAGGATCGCCTTCAGAATGACTTGTATCCGAGACCAGAGGACTTTATCAAAGATGCCAAGCTCATCTTTGACAATTGTCGCCGTTACAACAATGAGACCACACCCTATGCGAAGAGTGCCAATAAACTGGAGAAGTTCATGTGGCAACAGATCAAGAACATCCCAGAGTGGTCGGTAAGTACTTATTTCCTGAAATTCTAGATTGATCAAATGTTCTGACGCCGTCCTAGCACTTGGCAGATTGATCGGTTAAGATCCTGTGGTTGGTGGTACATAACGATAGACGTGAACAACTAGGAGTGAAGGTTGAAAATGAATGACTACTTTGGAGCATCTTGGACGGCGTTTTGAAGGCAGGCTTGCTTGCCGTGTTATCGGCAATTGTGTGATACTATGATACCCTCGGTGCGTCGGAGCCGTGAATTGGCTATAGGGAGATGAAAGTGTATCATGGGAACCTTGAACACCCTTGACAATGTGGTCTTTGTATGGACTTTGACCACATCGTTGTCACTGAACTCTTATGTTGAGTGGCCGGCCGCCTGCAGATTGCGAGACTAATGCGCGGACCAATGAGCACGTTTGCTGGCGTTGCCCAAGGCGCAGCCACTTCAATTGAATGTCAATCAAAGAATCAAGCTCCCTCCCTCTCCATCGCAATTACGACACATCGAATTGTATCCACCATTCATAATCTTCTTTCGCTGGCGGCTTCCTCTCAATCACACTTGCTATAGCGAACACTCGTGTGGTCGCAAAGTGAAGCAAGATTCACCGCTCGTCGTGTATCGTTTTCACCCACTTTTCACCCCATCCCTCGCCTCACCTCCTGCCTCGGGCTTGACAGATATCAGCTCGTCTGATAATTCTCAATTCGGTGCACACCTCGGTCACGGCCAGACAAGAGGGACAGACAGGATATAAGTGTGTCAAGAGAATACCTCAGATCCTTCCAGTTTTATGCCAGTGGTAGACCTTGTCCTTTAAGGCTCTCGTCAACATCGACTTCGTGGGAAACTGATCAAAAGAACAAAGAAAATGGCGAAGGCAAACCCGGATCAGGAGCCTGAACAGCGCAACCGATTGCCAACACTAATGGAAGTTTTGGGACGAAGGACATTGGCACCGGTTGACCTGTTTTCATTTTACATTTTCATGCGTGATCAACAGCGTTCGGTGGATTACTTGGATTTCTGGTATATTTGGATTTAAGAATGGCGTAAAATCGTGTGCTGACCTTTTTTTTTGGGGCAGGCTTGATGTGTCACAGCACATGTCACTATGTCGACACTATGTTCGAGAGCTGCGACGGTCCATGCTTGTTGACACCCCCGAGATGGAAAAGGCTGCAAGTAAAAGGTCTTCTGCTCTTCCTGAGTCATTCGATCTGGGCGAGGGACTTGACTCGAGAAAAAGTGGGCAAGAATCAAGAGTATCTGCCATCTTGAGATCGGACAATGGTCCAGCACGCAAACCTGGCAGTAGAGAAGGCGGTGTAGATCATTCTCCCTCTCACAGCATGGGATCAGCGCATTCAAGAAATCTCAGCCGACCATCAGGAGATCGACCCTCGCCTTCCGAACCACCCCAAACCAGCCTTTTGACCCCTGAAGTGCGAACGGATTCAAACTCTCCCGGTCATAGTGTCACTAGGGCCGATATCAAAGCAAGTGCGGAGAAGATCCTCTATACATTTGTTCTACCGGGCTCAGAGCGTGAAATTGTTTTGCCCGATTCAATGCTAAACAAAATTATCAGAGCGATTGAAGAAGAAGGACGTGATGACCCAGAAGTGTTTGACGACGCAAAGGATTATGTCTTTCAGGCCATGGAGAGAGACGCGTTTCCAGGGTTTCTTCAGGCCAAAGCTCTCGGCAATTTGGTTCCCCTGAGTGTTCTAATCCGACTGATAGTTGGACTTGCGAGTTTGATGGGTGGATTTTGGGGCGGATATTACATGATCTTGAGAGATGAGTCAAGACGAATTCGGTGTTGGGTATGAAAATCTGCCTCCTTATTACCCGAGTTTTTGGATGATTGCTGACTTATGATTTGTAGCTCATCCTCCCGTACACTATCGGAACGTACTTCCTCGTCTCATACCAGTACAAGCTCGACATCATTGCCGCATACATCGGTTTCAGCGAGTATACTTGGATGAATTGGTCGCGGGTGAGGGAACCGTTTGTCCGGCGGCTACTCTTGACAAGAGCTACCATGGCATTCCTCATGTTTGCAGCAGCAGCTGTCGCGCTGAGCGTGCTTTTTATCTTTGTGCCGGGAACGAGGTTCTAGTGTGCAAAGGCAGGTCGGCAATGATGTTATGAAATGGGATGGAATGGGTGAATGTCCGGCGTTACGGTTCACCCAAAGGTCCGATATACCTTTGATTTACCACATCTACATCCGATGAGCGAAGGAAACGGGAGTGGACTGCAAAAAGGGAGATCGGCAGGTGTTAATGATCTTTTATGAGTTGCTCCTCTGAACGACTCAAAGGTATTGGAGCTGGAGTTGGAGTTTGCGCCGGACCTGTCCCCAAAATTAATGAAGATGGGAATGAACGGGCTACAGCAATACGGAAAGGACATGGCAACCGTACAGCTTTGAGTGGGAGCTTGGATGATGCTTTTAGATTTTTTCCCCACCGTCTTCGGTTCAATATCTTGACTCGAAAGACCGGGGGAGGTTGAGTTGGTATGTACAACCACTACCTACCTTCCCCTATTAATCGCAAATATCAGCGAGTTGTGAGCTTCTTCACATATTTTTGCAACCTATTTCCATCTTCTCATTCTCTCCCATTGTAGCCCCATAAAAAGAGAAGTTACAATCTGAAAAGGGACTTCGTCACTCGTAATCATCGCAAACCATATTTTCATTACATGGCGTAGCCCGTGAGTTGTGGGCCTTGCCGATATCAAGAAACCCCATGACGCCTTTGTAAATGCACGCTGGGCCAGGAGTTTCAGCGATTTTGCAGCAATGGTGCTCTAGTTCATTTCAATTACTTTGATCCGCGTCCTCGATTCCTCTTTGCGCCTTTTGAACTCCCAGCACCGTGTCCACCGCGTCCACCACCACTGTGCGCGGTCTCACCAAGCCCTTCGTCCACGTCCATCCGTCCATCTTCATCGCTCAAGTCGTCTAGCTCGCCCTCCATTTGCTGGTCGAGATCTCGCTTGCTTGGTAATCGCTGTGCGCCACGCATCATTCTTCCCATGTTCTTGCGCTCCGCGTCTGTGTTCTCGTTCGACGGAATGTCTTTGTCATTCAGGACCGCTGCGTCTACAACCTCTTGTCGCTTTCGCTGTGTGGCGGTGCGCTGGGCCGCTGCGGCGCGGACGGCGGAGATTTGTGCTTCAAGGTCGTTGACCATGGATGAACATCTCGATTCCCATGTCTGGAGGATCTGGAGGAGGGCGGGGAGGGATTGGGGTCGCAAGTCGCGGAGAGGCGCTACGGAAGTAATGTTGACGATGGGCGGGTTGGACGTAGGGGAGAGACGGGCGGTGAGGAGGCCAGAGTAGATGGATTGGGTGACGAGGGATTCGAGGCTTGCTGCATCGGGTAGGTCAAGTGATTTCAATAGTGATGGATAGGTGAGGGCGTTCGTTGTGTTAGTGCGACTGCGGGCGAACGGCGAGGCCAGTGTGAGGAGGCTCAGTTGGCGCAGCTTGAAGGTTTGAGGTTCGTCGAGCTCTGGAAGGCCACGGATGTCTACATAACGAGAAACAAAACATTGTTAATCAGACCGTCGTTGCTTGGGCCAATTCGAGGATGATGGTCTTTGTACCTCTGTATTCTTCATATGTTGCCCAGCTAAAGATCTCCAACAACGTCAACCATGACTGTGAGTCCGTGCCCCGAAGACTCTGACAGGCGGGTGTCTGAAGGAGTTCGGTAAAGATATATGTGCCTGGTGCCGATATGGCGCCTTTGATGAGTTCGACAACGAAGCGGGGAGAGGTGGTTTTAGTGGTGGTTGCAAGGTGGACGAAGGGCTGAATGGCGGCCAAAGCCTTGATCTGAGATTGATCCATGATCGAGAGCTGTGGGGATTGTGACTGCACAGCTGTATCTGCAAGAGAGGGTGAGTTATGTTGTCTGTATAATTTCGTTTAGAAGCGGAATTATCCCAATTGGTCTTGGGCCTCGCGAGGCTGCCAGTGTTGCTTAAGGCTGCTCGGCTACACGCTTGGCAGAACCGGAGGCTACGTGTCACGTGTCACGGTAGTGCGATTCAGAGCACATTCAGTAGTAATTGATCATAAGAGTAAACATGTCGTAACACATCGTGGCCTGACAGCCAATTTCTGGGGTCGAATTTGGCATGTCAAAACTGGGTTCCTGAGCGACTAAGACTGTAGCGTGGCATTTGGCTGAGTGGCGCAATTTCTGGACTCTGTGGACCCCTTTTGTTCCGCCAGAATTGGAATATCGATATCTAAGCAATGACCTAGCGAACTTCTTCCCTCTGTCTCACCTGCCGCTACATCTCACGTCTCACACTTTGCTGTTCCGGCAAAGCCACTTCTGCCCTCTGGGGTTTCAGTTCGCTCATTTTTTCCCTTGATTTTCTTTCCTCTGTTTGTGGTCTTGTCTGCTTTTTTTTTTTTTTTTCCCAACCACGTTGCGACTCTTCCGAAAAGTGTATCCTCTACCATTCCGAAACGCGTCTTCCTCCGAACATGAAATCATAACCCCCCTCTCTGCTGCCACTGCATCGTCTCTCAAACACTCCGTCAGAAGCATGAGTGCCATCAATGGCGGCCCCGAGCCGCAACAGCAATCGCCTCCAGCGCATATGGCGACCACGACATTGAAAGTGGACGGAATGACCTGTGGCGCCTGCACTTCGGCCGTCGAGTCCGGATTCAAGGGTGTGGACGGCGCCGGTGCTGTGTCAGTCAGCTTGATGATGGGCAGAGCTGTGGTACATCATGATCCGGCCAAATTGTCTCCCGAAAAGATTGCGGAGATCATTGAAGACCGTGGGTTCGACGCCGAAGTCCTCTCAACCGACATGCCCCGACCTGCTCCTTTTTCCACAACACAGAATAATTCCAAGGAAGCGTCCGATTCGGGACCTCAGATCACCACTACAACCATATCCATACAAGGGATGACATGTGGGGCCTGTACATCCTCTGTGGAAGCTGGCTTCAAGGATGTGCCAGGTGTAAAGAGGATGAATGTGTCATTGCTCGCCGAACGAGCGGTCGTTCAACATGATGCAATTGTTATCACCGCCGATGCATTGGCTGAAATCATCGAAGACCGAGGTTTCGAGGCCACAGTTGTGGACTCGAAATTGCAAGAAACTGCGAAGTCTGCGCGCGCGGGCACTGACGATCCCGGGCACGCTACGTGGATGACCACCGTTGCAATTGAAGGGATGACTTGTGGAGCCTGCACCTCCTCCGTCGAAGGTGCTTTTAAGAGTGTTCCCGGATTGGCGCGGTTCAATATAAGTTTGCTCGCAGAACGGGCAGTCATTGCTCATGATCCTGTGGCTTTACCCTCCGAAAAGATCGTTGAAATCATTGAAGATTCCGGATTCGACGCCAAGATCGTGTCCTCTCAGGCTGAAACCACGATGCCAAATATTTCTGTTACTTCGCAACAACTAAAAATCTATGGCCTTCCGGATGGCCAAACTGCAATCGACCTGGAGAACCAACTGAGATCAAAGCCCGGAGTCAAAAATGCCGTCATCACTTTATCCACATCTCGAGCCACCGTCACGTATGACCCTACAATCGTGGGTCTTCGACTGATTGTCGATACTATCGAAGCAGCCGGCTTCAATGCTTTGGTGGCGGACTCCGAGGACAACAACGCGCAACTAGAGTCCTTGGCCAAGACCAAAGAAATCCAGGAATGGCGGCGAGCGTTCCTGACATCTCTGGCATTTGCCATTCCGGTGTTTTTAATCAGCATGATCATACCCATGTGTTTCCCCTCGATCGATTTCGGTGCCTTTGAAATCATACCAGGCTTGTTTTTGGCCGATGTGGTGTGCTGCGCTTTGACAGTTCCTGTTCAATTTGGCATCGGAAGGCGATTCTACGTCTCAGCATACAAGAGTCTGAAACATAAATCCCCGACAATGGACGTTTTGGTAGTGCTCGGTACTTCGGCGGCATTCTTCTTCAGCTGTTTCGCAGTCATTGTAGCGGTTTTAATTCCTCCTCATAACAAACCGGGAACAGTCTTCGACACCAGCACAATGTTGATCACATTCATCACCCTAGGCAGGTGGCTGGAGAATCGAGCAAAAGGCCAAACATCAAAGGCATTGTCCAACTTGATGTCTCTCGCACCCAGCATGGCCACCATCTATGAAGATCCATTATACGCAGAGAAGCTTGCCGATGCTTGGTCGGCCCCCTCGTCGCCCGTCCTCGAGAAAACTCCCACGGGTGATGCTAGGAAAGAAGGGCATTCGGGCCCTGCAGGCCCGTCCGCCATTGAAAAAGTCATCCCGACCGAACTGATCGAAGTTGGAGATGTCGTCATTCTTCGGCCTGGCGACAAAATTCCCGCCGATGGAGTCGTCACGCGTGGTGAGAGCTTTGTGGATGAAAGCATGGTCACGGGAGAAGCCATGCCTATCTTGAAAAAGAAAGGCAGCGCCCTCATGGCTGGAACAGTCAATGGCGCTGGCAAGGTCGACTTTAAGGTTACCCGTGCTGGAAAAGATACACAACTTAGTCAGATTGTGAATCTAGTCCAAGAGGCGCAAACTAGTCGAGCCCCGATTCAACGGATGGCCGATCTGGTCGCCGGCTATTTCGTACCCATCATCGTTTTGCTCGGCCTGGTCACCTTTGTCGGGTGGATGATCTTGAGCCATACCATGCCCAATCCTCCCAAGATTTTCACTGACAAACGAAGCGGTGGAAAATTCATGGTCTGTCTGAAACTTTGCATTTCTGTCATTGTTTTCGCCTGCCCTTGTGCTTTGGGCTTGGCCACTCCAACCGCGGTCATGGTGGGAACCGGTACTGCCTCTCAGCACGGAATCCTGGTCAAGGGAGGTGCGGCACTGGAGACGGCAACTCGAATCACCCATATCGTCCTCGACAAGACCGGAACTCTTACATTCGGCAAGCTTAAAGTGGCCGATACACGGATCGAGTCTCTTTGGGCCTCCAACGATTGGCGGGTGAAATTGTGGTGGACCCTTATCGGCCTTGCTGAATCAGGCTCTGAACATCCCATTGCTAAATCGATTCTCGCTGCGGCAAGGGACAAGCTCAATCTGGACCCTGAGGAAGCTCTCCCTGGCCAAGTCGGAACATTTGGAGTGACGGTTGGCCAAGGTGTGTCGGCCATTATTGAACTCGATACTCCCGGAGGCGAGAGCCGATACCAAGTTTATGTCGGAAATGCGACCTTCCTTCACAGGAAAAATATCGAGATTCCGTCTCATGTGGAGGATGAAGTCAACTCTGCCTTGTCACCCGTGACGAGAACGAAGTCAAAGACTGGGATTACCACTATCTATGTCGCCATCAATGGCCAATATGCTGGAACCCTCGGGCTCTCAGACACGTTGAAACCTACGGCTCCGGCCGCGATCACTGCATTACATAAGATGGGCATTAGGACATCTTTGGTTACTGGTGACACTTACAACACAGCTCTCAGCATTGCACAGCTTGTTGGCATCCCCAAGGAGTCAATCCGAGCGTCTGTATCTCCGGGTGACAAGCAATCAATTGTGGCCGACCTGCAATCTCAAGGCGAAATGGTCGCCATGGTCGGAGACGGTATCAATGACTCTCCAGCCCTCGCAACTGCAAATGTGGGTGTCGCTTTGGTCTCAGGAAGTGACATCGCCGTTGAAGCTGCCGATATCGTCATCATGCGATCAGACGACCTACTCAATATCCCGGCTGCCCTACATCTCTGTCGTGTCATTTTCCGTCGTATCAAGATGAACCTGATCTGGGCATGTGCATACAATGTCATCGGTCTCCCTTTCGCCATGGGTATCTTCTTGCCTTTTGGATACCACATGCCACCTCTGATGAGTGCAACCGCAATGATGTTCAGTAGTATTAGCGTCACGCTGTCCAGCCTTGCACTCAGATGGGCAGGGAGACCGAAATGGTTATCTGTCGAAGCGTTGGAGATGGAGAGTCCAAAGGTCAGCATACCTACTCGAGGGTACAGCAAGAAGCCGACCAGCTGGGTTAGCAAAGTCGGTGACACGGTGTCTGATATCTTTGATGGCGCCATGGGCAAGAGAAGGAGTTGGCTTTGGAGAGTGGCAGAGGGAAGGGAAAGGGGCAATTATGTTCCTCTTCGGCCTGTAGAGGTTGGAGAGGTTGTCTAGCCTTCCACATGATTGCTTCTCCTTTTCTTCCTAGCTCTGAATTATATACTATACTCCAGCGTGATGGTCTCTCCTCTAACACACCACATGCCCAAGAGTAAATATACAACGCATGCTTTCCACAACATTTCAATTTCTGAGAAGACGAGTGCAACGTCAAAGAAACCCCTCGAATCCTACCGTCCTACCGATGAAACTACTTCTTAACATTGAGTAGCAGGTGGCAGGAGGTTTCTCACCAGGTTGAGCCCCTGAAATACTGGCTTTAACTACCTTCCCTACCCTGACTCTATGCTGACAAGGCCCGTTGATGACACAGGGCGGTTCTCAATTGAGGTAGATGGTAAGGAGGTCCCTATAATGCCACAGTATTATTCTATCTTACCATTCCACCAACTGCAAGACTCAAATCAAACACAATGTTCCGTCCACATAGGTATGTCCCATGATTGAATTCCGTCGATCATCCTGGTTGACAAGCTAATCGCTTTCCGCCACTACGCTCTTTCCATTTATCAAACAATGTGATTCCTTGTCTCGCGGCAGATGTTCTTCTCATCCTCAACTCGGCTCTAAATTTTCCAAAGAGGCCATGTCCGCGATTCCAGCGACAACAAGTATGATTGGATTGAGTCGAGAATGGTGGCGCTGGAAGGCTTTGTTGACAATGGAATGGAAAAGTCTGGCTAAGGGTAGATCGTTCATGTAGTAGTCGAGGGCATCTTTGTGGGTGATTGAGACTGAATCGGAGTTCCAGGCGGACAGGATGAGTCTGAAAGAATCAGGCCGACTTTGGATGAGATGATCCAGGGGAGTACGTGTCCACACATGGGAGATGAACTCGTGTCCATGAAACTTCGTTTGAACTGCTAGCTCCGTTGACCAGGATCGAGCCAGAGATTCTGGCGCAATAGTAAAGACTTGAAGTCAACCTTACGCGTAGGCAGAACTCATTCACCACGCACAAGAAAACTTTGCTTTGAACGAGATGAGTAACGACGGTGTCCAAGAATCGAGGTAGAGAAATGAGAGCGTAGAATTCTCTGTAGCCATACAGGACAATATGTCTGACTGTAGAAGAACGGGAACAGACATGAAGATGATCCAAGAACAGGTCACATCCCTTTCCAACTACCGTACTATATTTTGAAACGTCAACATCGATTCTCCTTGGAGATATTCTCCACCTCTTCTTTTTTCACTATTTGTTCAAGCATATGGTGTGAAGGAGGAAGCCAGATACTATATAGCTGCACTGCCTGTCCTTGTTTCGTGTCCTCTTCGGAATACGCTCCCCAAGCACAATGCTCAGTCGATCCCGATGTCTCCAAACCCCCCCAACGAGCGTCGTGCTGGTGCTAGTCTCATATGTTAGCGAGATTTGTGGAGGAAGCGACGTAGGAAGTCTTGATACATCTCAGAGCGCTGGCTTTGATGCACTTCCTTTGATGTTGTTTCCGATCCTCCTATGCCGCTGTCCATATTCCACTGATAGGAATTGGCTTTCGGTTGGGCATGTGAAGCCTTATATTTCACAGCTGGTCTCTCCAATCGACCTTTGGTGTTCTCCATTCTGAGGAAATGAGTCAGGCTCCCGTAATCTTGAGGCATTCTTCTCGCGACCTTCATAGACTCCATAGCCACAGTTTTTCAGAATTTCAAGCATTGTCTTGGCGTTAAGATCACTCTTCTCTTGCTGCTTGGCCACCTCGAAGAGGGTTACCAATGTTTGGGTGTCGGGGTGGTATTTCTGTAGAAGAAATTCCAAGACTTTGAAATTCCTCGACAGCCCCGATCCGATCAAGCACGAGCTAACATGACAAGAGCGATGGTAGCTTGCGAAAAGCTCGAGCATCTCAATAAATCCATGGCATGCGGCTATCTCGAAAGGGGACTCACATCCTATGCGAGCTTCAATCTGAATATCGACATTCGCGCCCAGACGAATAAGGAGTTTCGCAACGTGAACTTGGTTGTAAGCCGCTGCCACGTAAAGTGGTGTGGCTCGCGGCGCTCTTGAGTTTGGGTTGGTGTCATTCACAGGAAACGTACCATCAATATCTGCTCCAGGGTAATCCATGAGCAGTCTCGCCAGGGTATCTTGACCTCCCCAAGCCGCAAAATAGAGTGCTTTGGAGAGGACCCCAGTGCTCCTCGCGTTGAACGATAAGATACGGGTAACGGTCCTGGTTTGGCCCTCCAAGGTGGCGAAATACAAACACATTTCATCCATAACAAAGCCATTTTGCCCAAGCAACATTGCCGTCTGTTCATGTCCAAGCATGTTGGCGAGCACCATAGGCACGTTCCGCCACGTCTGGCGATTGTGGTTCATAGGAAGAGAGTTCAAAGTCACTCCTTGTAAAAAGGAGAATAAGTGCCGAACCTTGTCGGGACTTTCGCCCGATTCTCTCCTCCGAGCAACGAGGATATCATCACAGGTCGGATGACTCCACTCCCAGTCATCTTCAGCGGCCCCCCACTCCAGTAGAACCCTTACCATCGTGGGCTGGTCAAAATTTGCAGAGACGGCAGCGACAAGTGCAGAGGCGGTGTGCGTCGATAACCAATATCCATGCGGAAGTTCAGAAGCTTCTTCAGTGCGGCAACGTGACCATGCCTCGCCGCAGTGGGCAAAAGTCTTTCGACATCCAGCGCACTAATGCCACGATGCAAAAGTTCGTGCACCACAGCAGGTCTCCCTCTGTTTTCAAGTTCCAGCCGGAGGGCTAAGCTCAGTCCTTGAAGGTCGGACAGAGATGTAAACGCGGCCCCAGCACCTTGATCGAGAAGGTGACGAAGCACTTGTAACTGTTATGTACTGGTACGCCGCCAACTTGGTAATGCATCGGTCCTACCTTCAAGTGAGGATTGCTCGACTTCGAGGAATGATTTCAACGTGATATGGAGCGTCCGCCGCCTCAACCGAGCTGCCTTATAACGGAGCTCGGCGAGTTTCTGCTTCTTTTCAACTATTGGGAGTTTTTGCTTCATGACATCGTTAGCGGCGACCTCGAGCATTTTGCCATTCTCAAGTGCGACCTGCAAGAAAAATCCATTGTCGTCAAAAGGAAGTGAGTCAGGCGTTGGGTCTGACGATGGCGTTTCATCAACGAAGGTCTTAGCCTGCGTGGTCAAACGGGAGGTAAATAGCGATTGCGGTCGTAGATTTTCAGAAGAATCGATAGCCAGTTGTGGCGAGGAGCCTTGATGATATTCCGTTAGTCAGCGGTAGAGAGAGGGTGGGTCGGTAAGGCTGCGGCCAAAGCCTAGAAGATGCTCATCGCCGTGATGAAGAGTTGGAATGTGAGATATTGAGACGAAGCTGGAAGCACCTGGCACCATTATGTCGCTGGCACTTAGCCGCCACCGTTTTGCGATTCAGCCCCGGCAGCGGTGATTTAGGGGGCAAGCGATCGCAAAAGTCGGTTGCGGTTCGGAAGTCACATGCTGAGACCCAGGTCACGTGACAAGTTGCGGGCCTAACCTACGTCCTTTTTGTGTCTTGCCCCTTTCACTCTTTTTGCAAGGCACGGGCGTAAGAAATAATCAATCAATCTTTTTGGCAAGAGCGCTGGAGTATGGCGTTGTTCTCGGATTCTGATGTCAAATATCTTGACACCTCTTTGATCGAGACGACTAAGGAGAACAGTCTCGAATTCAACGTAGAACTGACTTCCCCCGGCCGTGTGAAGATGCAACAAACACCCCAAGTTCACTCGAGGCCTTTGGACGTGGGGGACTGCAAAGCCGATCGCCAGGGCTGCCAGTATCGACGCAACTTACGTCATTTCTCAAGCAAAAACAGATGCTCCAGCACACGGTTTCCAAGCTTTTGTGATTGTAGATCGTATCCAATCGTTGAAAGCTAACATCGTTGGACGGCTGAGTGTACTTGAAGCAGTTGGGACATGGCGACAAACGATGTGCGACTAAGTGATACGTCGACACCATTCACATACACGTTATGAGAAGCAGGATCAATTCCGGTCCCTCCTTTATGCTGATCACAACCTGGCGTATATATTGTCAACAATTCTTTGGGTACGATAGGCGGTGACTAGAAGAGAAGCCAAGCTCCCAAACTCGAACTGGGATGGAAACGAACAAGCCAGATTGGGACAAGGGAATGCTTGACCTCATGGCTCGCAAATGGTGTTCATCTCCCAGGCTGCCTCGAATATTATCTGCTCGTTCCAATTCCAACTTCTGACCAATGAAGGCCCGTTACTTATTCGAAGCACCTTCGTGCAGTCTGCACCCGGGGGTGAGGAGGTTGAGGTCGGCCGCGACTATCCCAACTGGGAAGCCTACGGCAAGCCACTTCGGCCGAAGAGCTCCACAGTTGATCCACAATACCTGCACGATGTTCATATGAATACCAGTCTCCCAAGACATGGCGGGGAAAATGATCTCTGAAACAGTGAGTGTCTCCCGGCCGATGACAGGGGGATACGCGAGAAGGCTCGAGTCGGTAGGAGATTGTACCCCAGCTCCGTGACTGGCATAGCATATATTAAAGGTGAACATGTCGTGAATGCATGACTGTATAACAGGACCAGTCTTTGACTCAAGTTCTTCCCCCTCTAGAACTCACACAATCCACAGACTTCAGACCACCTCGATTCACAACTACCATGGCAGCAAAATCCGTCGTTTCCCCCCTCGCTCGTTATCGTCAGTTGGCACCATCGGCATCCGTCTTTGTGTCTCCACTAAGCTTGGGGAGCATGAATTTTGGACACCTTCACCAACCTATGCTTGGAGAATGCACCAAGGAAACTGCTTTCGAAATTCTCGACCATTATTTCGACCAAGGGGGCAACTTCATTGATACCGCCAACGCTTATCAAGGCGGAGAGACCGAGAAATGGCTGGGTGAATGGATGGCCGCTAGGAAAAACCGGGATCAAATTGTCCTGGCAACCAAGTACACTGGAATGTACAAAGGCTTGGAGCCGGATCTCAAGATAAAGTCCAACTATGGCGGAAACGGCGCCAAGTCCATGAAACTTTCCTTGAACGACTCGCTGCAGAAATTGCAAACTGACTACGTCGACATCTTGTATGTTCATTGGTGGAATTACACGACCACCATTCCTGACAGTCCAGCCTGGGTGGTTGCTAAGGCAAACCAGTACGCCCGAGACCACGGACTGCGTCAATTTGTCGTCTACCAAGGCCAATGGAGTGCCGCTCTGCGCGATATGGAACGTGAAATTGTCCCCATGTGTCGAGACGAAGGGATGGGCATGTGTATCTGGGGAGTGCTGAATCAAGGGAGATTCCAAACCGAAGCCGCCTTCCGTGAGCGAGAGGAGAACCATGAAGGGCGAAATCATGGCCCTGTGTCTGAAAGAGACCGGCAAGTGTCCAAGGTTTTGGAGAACCTTGCAGACGCCAAAGGTGTAACCGTCACCAATGTGGCGCTGGCATATATCATGCAGAAAGAGCCGTACGTTTTTCCCATTGTTGGCGGAAGAAAGTTGGAACATATCAAAGGAAATATTGATGGCCTATCGGTGGCATTGACGGGGGAGGAGGTGGTCCGTATCGATTCAGCATACATGTTCGACCCGGGCTTCCCACACATATTCTTGAGCGGATCGGTTTTGAAAGGAACAGACGCCCCTCAAAAGAACGCCTCTCGCCCCAGCGAAGTATGGTTGACAACCTTTCAGGGAACGTTGGACTGGGTGGAAGCTCCCCAAGCTATCAGGCCTGCTCCTTCTTGAGACTGCTTTGATTAGGTGAGGAGGTGATGGGATACGGATGGGGTCCTATATTTCATCTTGCCAACAGACTGGACGACAAGAATAGTGAAACACTGAGATTCACCTAGAAATCCAGCTTTCCCCATCATTCATTTCATCTTGCTTCAAAAAACTGCTATGAATCATCCCCAAACCGTCGATACTCTCCGAGATTGAGTGACCTTAGGGGCTCCTTTAGCAGAATCAATGTAGAAGTGTGCTAATTACAGAGAGTTTTCGGCCGAACGCTAGGCTAGCGTCGCAGCAGAATGCAGACTCATCTGCCGTCAACGACGTTCTTGATTATCTTCACTTACTCACTGACCGCGACATTGAGATTTCCCATCACAAGGGAGGAAAATTCGGCATCACTGGAGACTCGCGTCGTCAAGACGTCGCACACAATCTTACCGCGAGTCCGTAGCCCCTCCAGCTCATCGCCGGAAGAGACGGATCAGGGCGTCAAACCATGGCCTGACATTGCGCGCCATATTATCAAAAACATATTCCCGACATCGCCATGTCACGGAGACCCATCACTTCTTGCCTGGAATGCTATCGGAGAAAGCAGAAATGCAATCGAATCAAGCCTTGCAACCAGTGCTGTGCTCGAAAAGTCCCAGAGAGATGTTTCTTTACCCATGACACCACTAGGTCAAACGAGACATCCGCCTCGCAGCATTTGTTCTCCGCCACCCAGGGCACGGAGCCCACGAATGATTCGGACGTCGATACAGAGGCTACGCCAATACCGTCTAGTCTTGTCAATCGTGCGGGCTATTCGGCAACGCCTGACAGCAGCACATTTCTTCGTTTCAAAACCGAAAATTGTCCAAATGCTTCTCGAACCTTTTTTTCGGGACCTTTACTGGTCCTTCATGGCGATTGATGAACATCACTTCCAGAATTTATACCGCTAATCGATGACCATACCAATTGCCGAATATGTGAATGGCAGCACAGATAATGTTCAACGCGAAATGCTGTATTTTCCTGCACTCCTCTTCCAAGTACTTGCACAGATTCTACAAGCCCTCTCACCACAGCATGCCGCCGCCGAAACTTTGGGGATCAGCAATTATGCTGACTGCGATCGCCTATCTCAATCATTTTACCTGATCGGGAATAAATTAGTATCCATGCTGGGTCGACACCATCCAACATTGTGCTCGATAGAGCACGATCTTGTTTCTTCCTGCTGGTTGAAGAATTCTGGTCGAGGTTCAGAAGCCTGGTATCGACTTGGAAGCGCAGTCAGGTGAATTTTCCGAATCATTTACAAAGTATTGCTAACTGACATTCTTTCCTAGACAAGCTCAAGAACTAGGGTTGCACAGTCTACCTCAAAGTATTGAGCAGACACCAGAAGACAGTCTGGAGTCGAATCTACTGAAGATCTGGGCCCTCGAACACCGGAAACGTATTTGGGCTCGGTTGTTTGTTGTAGACAGGTCTGTGTATTTTGAACTATGCAGTCACTTGGCTGACGATGACCAGTATTCTGGCTCTAGCATTAGGAAGACCTCGACTTCTCCATCGAGAGGATTGCTCAACTCCCGCGCCTCTAAACTGTGAGTATCCCAAAGATCCAGCAAGGACAGTCCCGTTGTCCCTGGACGACTCACCATTTACTACCACCCTCCCGTTTCTCACATTGGCAAACAAAATACATGACATGTTATCTTTCGTAGCCAATGGAATTTTCACCCGAGACTATACCAAGGTGTTATCAGTTCATCAGGATGTATATTCACTTCGAAAAAAACTGCCTCTATCATTGCCGGGAAACTTCCCAGGCCCATGTCCGGATCCGCGGACCGCGCGGCTGACCGTGATACGTCTAAGCATACTGAACTCGATCAATGTCATTCTTGTCGCCTTACACAGACCATTCCTCCGTACTCAACCCTCCAGCCGAACAGCAGCCGTAAACGCTGCATTAGAAGGATTAGAACTGCAAAATTCCATCTGCGATCTCATTCCCTATCCTCAGTCTAAAGCATACGGAACCGTGTTCTACACCATCGACGCCTCCGTTTTTCTTTGCGGGATCATGATCGAAATGCCGCCCACGGATCCCGCCGAAGACCGTCGAATCAGACAGGCTCTCCTCGAAAGTATAGGTACGTCTTGCAGCAATCAAAGACAGGAGCCCTTTAGCAGAAGCGGGTGAGCAGATACTGCGACATTTTTGCCAGAAAATCCAGGTTGCTCGCCGGAGTTCTTGGGAGCCAGTAGACTGTTTTCAGCAGGCTGATCAGCAACCAGAGGGATTGGAAAGGGACAGCCTCGGGAATATTTCTATTCCACCGCCTCAGCAACACCCATACGAAACTTATCAGTCACTATTCGGCGAGGGTCAGAGCTCCTATGAGCATTTGGACCCAATTCAAGATCAATCTCTGGGCTTGGAGGACCCTTCTTCAGGTGATATTGGAAATTTCTCGCCGTCGCTTCAAGTTCTGAGCCAGAATGGCTATCTATGGTCTCCCGAGTACAATTTCTCCTGATCCAGGCCAGACAGCCAACTGGCCCTTGAATCGTATTTGCTTCAAGAGCATCATATCTTACCATACGGCACATCAACGCTTTCTCGAGTCAATCGATAGTAAGCCCTTCGACAAACGAGCAGTGTGCCCGGCCCACAGCATCGCCTAGGGATCCGTACCAAAGGATTCTCTAGCCGTTGGAATGGCCAGACGAAATGTGGAGGCAAGGGCAGGTTGTTTAGAGCAGGGTGATCTTCATGTTAGCCTGTACGTCTACGAACTGAAAGAAGCGTTTACGCTAGCTCTTCGCCTGAGACGCCAAGTGTGTAAGTTGAGAAGTGAGGCCCAATTGCTTCTTGGAAAAAAAAAAAAGGACTATTCATATGCGAAAGTCTCTGGCTTGTCACCGTATATGCAGAAAGTCATCGAATTGCAGATATCCCATCCGCCTCTCAATCAACCAGCGATCATATATTGAAAGATTGCAAATATAGCGGCGTCCGATTATCCATCTTTGCGATGATACCGAAAAAGGTAATCGAGGCCAATTTCGTCCAGGCTCGCTCGGAGTCCTTCAACGTATGGAATTCTCCCGCCAAAAAAGCGACACGATGCGGCTGCAACCATTCCAGTAGTAGCGTGTGTGAACGGAATCTGTGTAGTCCCCAGTTTCTCTCCCATTTTTAGGAATGGTTCAGGCGTACCATGAAGTCCTATAATGACAGGCTGCACAACTGGGAAATATGCTTCATTCGGCTCATCTTCTATCCTTTGCAGAAGCCATGGCTACAGAAGAAAAGTCGGTTTTGGGCACGGCAGAGGAATTTGTCTATTCTCCTTTTGACTTCACCGTCGCGGGAGGTGGTATCGCTGGACTGGCAGTTGCAGCGTGTCTGTCTGAGAATGAAATATTTCAAGTTGGCGTTCTGGAAGCCGGTGACAATAGGGTTACAGATCCTCTGATGAATATTCTGAATAAAATCGCGCGCGATATTGGCGCCGTCGACTTCGAAGCGTTTGTCGATTGAAAGGAGGGACATCATCGTCGTCCAGCCCACGTCCCGCAGCAGGGTGGAGAGGACGACGGTTTCGATGTCGACGGTGGCAGAGATTTAGATCGGAAGTTCTGAAAGCTGAGCGAGGTTCAGCCCGTAGTCCAAGTGAATCGCAGTCCGACTGGTCGTGGATGCCAAAATATCCTCGAGTCCACCTGGTCTTCACATATCAACTCGGTGGCCCCGGCCATGCACTGCACCTACACTGGGACAGGATCTCGACAGTCCAATTAATTTAGGTAAATCGATCTCGCACAACGCGACCAGTTCATGCAATCAGCCTTTTCCGGAAGCACCACGGTAGTACTTCCATCTGATTGCGCCTTCTGCTATGATATTGTTCGTCATCATCCTGAAGGCAGCCGAGTTATCCGTTCAATCACGAAGAATCGATATCAACTCGGTTTGTCGTCATATGAACAGTCATCGCTTGGATAAGGAATGCATATATTAGACGAAGCGTCACACAACAACGAGAAAAACACTCTGCTGCCCTTCTTGAATTGCACTTTTCGTTTATCTCCGTACCGCAAGGAGTTGAGTTGTGCATGGAAACAACATCATTCTTGAACGGCCTCAAGAGAAGGTTGGTTGACGTGTGTTTAGTGAGCTTTCGCGCCCAGGTGGAAGAGCATCGAAAAGACTCCTGGAAGAAGCATGGAATGAGTCAGCACCCTCATGCTCTCGTTTTGTCCTTGCGATACCCGTCCCTGCGATGCTCTTTTCTTTTCCAAGATCAAGTGGTCGGAATGACTGGTGCCTGGATTGTGTAACACCTGCCAAGGGATCGGGCCCATTTTATTTGCGGATATTTCTTCCATAATGCCAGGGGTGTCATAATTTCTCCGCATTGGTTTTTCCTGATATTGGACGATGAACGTAGAAACCCACCATGACTCCCCTCGTCGGATGGTGACAACATTCCGTGTTTCATCACCAGCAAGAGGCTTTTCGTAAACACTCCTGTGCCTTTTCGTCTTTTTCATATCAAAGTATATCAATATCCGTTCATCTATGATCCTCATACTCGGGGTATGCTTGAGGGAATTGCGTTCTGAATTCTTTTCAGCACCCACCTCCAAGTTTGACATCACCCAGACCCAAAATGGGACCATCTCAGTACCGTATCCTCACCACCCTCACTCTTCTTACCAATATCCTTCGGGGGATCTTAGCGGACCAAGTCCCTATTCAAGAACCGTCCAAGGAGGCTCTTGATATTCCACCCATCGGCCTTGGGTTGTGGAATTCGAAGGGCGAAAATGTAAGTCAATTCGAAGAGAGTCAACTCTCCCGTCGAACTACGAAGGCTAAGGACCATGGTCTTTACCAGGCTACCGACGCCGTGAAATATGCTTTCGACGCTGGATACAGACATCTCGACTCAGCAGCCGCATACGGTACGTTCCACACTCGGATCTCCCATCATGTCATTCCATTCCTGTCTAGCTGGCGTACTGACAGTTCCCAGGAAACGAAGAGTTCGTCGGCGACACTCTCGCATCTTCCAATGTTCCACCCCGACACAAATACTGGGTGACATCCAAGCTATGGAACGACATGCACCAGCCGAAACTCGTCGGGAAGGCCCTGAACAAAACTCTCAGCGACCTCGCCATCCCCTACCTGGATCTCTACCTCATGCACTGGCCGGTGGCATTCCTCCCCAACACGGCGCCGGGTCGGACGATCATTGATCAAGATACAAGCATCATGGACACGTGGCGGGCCATGGAAGACCTCGTCCGGGCCAACCTGACGAGATACATTGGAGTGTCCAACTTCAGCCCACGCCAGCTAGACGAGGTGCTGAAGGATTGCGAGATATGCCCGTTCGCACACGAGTTCGAGACGCACCCGTACCTGCAGCAGCAGCAGTTCGTCGACTGGCATGCCGAGCAGGGCATCAAGGTCATCGCCTATAGCCCGCTAGCCAACATGAACCCGACGTACAAGAATCGGTATCCCAAACTGGATCCTATTCTGCAGGATCCGTTCTGGACAGATATGGCCGGCAAGAAAAATGCTACACCGGCTCAGGCGATCCTGGCTTGGGCCATGCAGAGAGGCACCGTGGTGATCCCGAAGAGCATCCATGAGAAAAGGATCGTCGAGAATTGGGGGAGTCTGAAGATTTGTTTCTCCGAAGACGAGATGTTGAACATCACGGAGCAAGATAAAAGGTCGAGGTTCAATGATCCGAGTAAGAGCTGGGGAGTGGAATTGTTTGAGGGCTTGGATGATGGATCGAACAGGTTCCTCTGGGGTTGAGAAGGACTCGGAGGTGGAGGTTAGTTGGGTAATTTGGAAGAAGACGTGTTGGAGAATACCGACAGGAACTGAACGGAGAAAAAGGATGCCATGTATACATCTTACGTGATAGGTGATAGGCCGTCTAATTTGATACCCCTTAAAGATCGCTCTGCCTGCCATCACGCATGCCCAAGCCATGCTACGCTCACCCAGGCTGGTAACCATATTGCCCACTCGACGAGTGCATCACGACTCTGCACCAACACCCGAGTTCTCAGCCAATGCCAGGGTGCACGTGAACGTCATGTCCATCCATCTCCAACCCCAAAGATCAAAGACTGCTTTATCGATCGTTGCATAAATTACTCGTCAATATCCTGGTGACGAGCCAGCACCTTTCTCTGGTATTCCTCCGGATCCTTCTGGTGGAGTTGAGCGGCCTCATTGTTCAACGGACTAGCACTATAATCCACAATCAGTATGTCCCATTTATCTCCATGTGGACGGCTTCTAACTTGTTGGGTTCACCCAGCAAACTCTGCAGGCTCAGCAACACTGTTTGAACGTTGTAGACCGCACTCCACTTGTCCTTCAAGATATCGAGGCATATTCGGCCACTGAAGTCAATGTTTGGATGATAGATCGGTGTCTTGAATAAGACTGTCGGGGGAGCATACGGATAGTTGCCGGGGAATTCAAAGCTCAGTCTGAGGTTGAGGTCCGCATAAGGTGTTTCTTTTGGTCCGACGATGGTCGCAGTCCAGCGTAGAAGGTTACCATCCGCATCTGGGAAGGCCGAGATTCCTGGGGTCGGAGACATCATGAGGGTCATGAGTTCTGACTGAAGCCTACGGGAGCAGATGAGAAAATTTCCGACCCAAGAACAAATTGAATGGTCAAACCTCTTGGTCACACTTTGCGTGTCTGCTTTCCGTGGTGCCGTGTTCAATTTTTGTTGTTCAGCCATACTGGACAATCCTGGTGCAGCATTCTGTGTGTCCTCGAGTGAAAAGTCCATGCTCATACCGTGAATCGGGAATAAATGGGCTGTTGGGTGGAGGCCGTTTGCGATGCTGGAATGTGTGAAAACGGAAGAATGGTCTAGACAAAGCAACACCGGGGCTGGAGACCCGCAGTGATGGGAAAATGTGATTGTGAAAAGGATTTAGGAAACAGAGATTCGAGGGGGGAATTTATGAACCGGAGGCAACCGATGTGTGCTGTTCAGGGTGGTCGCGTGCTGCGAGACCAACCATGGGAGTAACTCGGTGGTAATAAAGTCGCCTTGTTGACGTCTCTTGTCACTCCAGTAACTGGACTACAAAACCCACCTGACGCCAACCCCCCGTTTCACCGGCCATGACACGACGCGTCTCTTTGGGACGCGTTTCCCAATCGTTAAAGTCGTGGTTGCTCCCAGGATGTCCACCACATCAACTTGGACGAAAAGGCAGCCTGCGAGTGACCAACAATGGAGGGTGTCCCTCACTCACAATTGGCACCTTTGCCAGCCAAAGTACCTTTTCGAATTGTGTCTCCCACAATCGGCTCGGGTGCATATGCATGGTAATTCAATCTTGTCCGCAACAATCAACAACTCGGTTGAACCTTTCTGACTGAATACAGCATCAAGAAAGCGGCACCCCTAGAAGCCGAAACCCCGGTCTTCGCGGTCAAGTTCATCAATAAACTCTATGCTCAAAAATATGGCCGAATCAAGCAAAAGCAACTGGAGATGGAGATCTCTCTACACAAACACATTGGGCTACACAAAAATATCATAGAGTACTTTGCTCATGGCGATGACCCCTCTTGGGTATGGATAGCCATGGAACTGGCTGAAGGTGGTGATTTATTCGACAAGATTGAAGCCGACGCGGGAGTGTCAGAGGATATTGCACATGTCTACTTCACGCAACTCGTCAGTGCCGTCAGCTTCATGCACTCCAAAGGAGTGGCACATCGCGATATCAAACCGGAAAATGTGCTCCTTTCTGCGGACGGAGATCTCAAGGTCGCAGATTTTGGTATGGCAACCCTGTTCGAGTACCACGGGAGGAGGAAAATGGCGACGACTCTCTGTGGGAGTCCGCCGTATGTCGCGCCCGAAGTCCTGTCGTGTAGCACACAGGCCGGATCGAAAGGACGTGGTTATGCGGCAGACATGGCCGACGTCTGGTCTTGCGGAGTCGTCTTGTTTGTCTTGCTGGCTGGAAACACCCCCTGGAGCAAACCTGTGGAGGGTCGGGATGAATATGGGAGATTGAATGAATTCAGTGAATATGTCGAGAGTCATGGGAGACCACGCGATGAGCTATGGGACGCTCTTCCCGCTGAGGTACTGTCGCTTCTTCGTGGCATGATGCGAGTGGATGTTCGATCCCGGTTCTCCATGGAGGATGTGCGACGACATCCTTGGTTTACCAAACCGAACAAATTCCTAGACCAGAAGGGTCGACTGAGTGACCCCATTACCTTGGCCACCAACATGTTCGAAGCTCTCCATGTCAGTTTTGATGCGGATCCATTTGCTGGCACGCGGAAAAACAAGACCCCAGATGAAATGGACATTGATGTCCCAATTACCTCCAAATTATCGTCGACTCAGCCAGACATGCCCATCGAAGACATGCTCTTTGACTGGGAGCGACCGAGACATCTCGTCGTGTCCCACACCCAACTCCCGAGTCTTGCAGGCATGTCGGCCACACAATCCATATCGACGTCCAATTTCCTCGCTGACGAGCCTTCCATGTCACAATTTTCAGCAATGCCGAGTGTTCCTCTGACCAGAACACAGGCGGCTCGGAGGTTTCAGGACATCTTACCATCTCAAAGCTTGACCAAGTTCTACTCTACCTGGACCCTGAACCTGCTGGTCCCTCATATCTTAGAGGCCCTCAGTCGATTGGGAGTGCCCACTCCAGCCATCCCTCTCCCGACGGCGCAAGCCTCGGAATTTGTGGTCAAAATGAGAACTCACGATAGTCGAGGATGCCCATTGAGCGGGAATATTGCCATGGAAATAGTCAGTGACGGAATGGCTGAGGTGTGTTTTGTCAAGGCCTCTGGAGATCCGCTTGAGTGGCGTAGGTTTTTCAAACGAACGGCTGTTCTGTGTAAGGATGCAGTGTGCAAGCCAGAGGAATGATGGGGATACTGCACAAGCATTGCCTGGTGTTTGGGGACGAATAAACAGCACAGATACCCACGGTTGCACAATTCAACAGTGACTAAATTGTTCAGACCTCCTTTGGTGTTTGGGCCTTGCCTTCGGAATGGGCTCGCAACATTGGCCGTGTAAGGTTTAAGTCCACAGAAAGCGAGCCCGGTAAAAGTGGATGGCTATACGAGATACGGAGGATGAGATCTGAACCTCGGTGAACTTGGACAGATTTCACATGTTCCGTTGCCCAGTCAGACTGGCCGATGACTTCATGTTCGGTAAAGCCATTTGCACCGCGCAGAGAAGGGGTTTATTATTTTTCTTTGACACCCATGTGATCACTGTCATCAACTCTTAATTCTCCCTTCTACCGCTTTATCCACTGACTCCCGACATCGACATACCAAATTCTCTCTCTCTCCCCCCTCAGCCACCCCCAACAACCGCCCTTCTTTTTTCTCAGTCTCTAATTCACCATGTCTCTCAAGAACGGTATTTCACCATCTCTGCCGAGGAAAGGTCCATACCATGACTGACACTCAATCGCAGACGCCTTTCCATCCTCGGTGGCCTTTGACGCCATCAGCGATGCCATGTCCGCCAACGAAGCCGATCGCAAAGACGCGATCGAGAAGACAGGTGCCATTTTCGCCTTCAAACTCACAAACAACAAGGGTCAAGAGGAAGCCTGGTATCTCGATTTCAAGAATACTGGTCTGGTAGGCAAGGGAGAGGCGCCCGAAGGCAAGAAAGCTGATGGTAGGTTCCAATCTACACCGAGGAGAGAAAGATTGAGGGCATTCTGACTGAGGCTGGTTTAGTTACCCTCTTGCTGTCTGACGAGAACTTTGGCAAATTGGTCGCCGGTACCTCGAAACCACAAACACTATTTATGAGCGGAAAGCTGAAGATCAGGGGCAATGTGATGAAAGGTACGGGCTCGACTGTTTCGCTGGCCAAGAGTGGGAACGCTGACGACAGGCCACAGCGACCAAAATGGAGCCTATCCTCGCAAAGGCCAAAGCACAGTCGAAATTGTAAACATGCAAAGGATATAGACAACATCGTCATACAAATACACCTACCTTGTATTGCTTTGAGAGCAGCTGAGCCGAGCGATTCGCGGCAAACTTCCACAGCAACTATCTATCGACAATATCTCCCACAATGTACGAAACCAGAATCCACGCAGGGAGGCTCAGTCCCGATACATGTTGTCCGCCTTGTGCACGCAGATCTTTCCACTACTGTTACTCTTGAGCCCGATCTGAGAATCCCTTTGACTAGCCTTGGCCTGCTGGCTATTGTTGTTTGAATTGAGGACTTCGACAACCTTTCCATCCACCCAACATGGCATCGCCTTCCCATGCGCAGTTTGTCCTTTCTTCGGCAGGCGGCCATTCGACGTCCGTTGGGCCAGCGCGTCTGCTTTGTGATGTTCTGATCTGACTGATTCATTGGCTTTACCTTTGGGTGATCCCGAGTTGTCCTTTTGTTTTCTTGCTCGAATCCACATTCTCCTCGTCTTTGCCGCGACTGTGTTTCTGGCCTGCTTTTCCAAACGGCGACTCTTGACCCCGCTTTTCGTCTGTTTTATTGGGATTCTTTTTTGTCTCCCTCTGGCTTGCTTCTTTCTTTTCTTCCATTTTCTTCCCATGAGCTTGATCATCAGCCTTGTTTGCGTTCTTTCTCGCCAGCTTTGCTTTAGAGGTTATTTCGAACGAATTGACTCCTTTTCTACTTCCCTGCTTCCTGTCTGTATCTTCCTTCGCTTTTTCGCTCATTTTTTGGCAAGTAGAGCTTCTACGTTCCATCTTCCTTTGCATTTTCCCTTCACCCCACTCGTACAAAACCTTTACTGGCCCGTCCCCCGTATTCCCTCGGCCATCGTTCTCGAGCCTATAACCATCCGCCAATCGGGACGAACCAGCCAAACACCCCCCAATCAACGCTCATTACCCGGCCCAAACCATTGGTCAGGTGCTTCCTTGTCGGACTGGCCTATGGCGGGCCCTCCCTTTTTCTTCCCCACCCAGGGGCCCATTGGATCCACTCCTTCTCGAATCCATCCAGCGATTATGTCAATTCTCACAATAGTCGAAATTCATCTTGCAAATGACTGACACTTTCGTCAGATATTGATCTCGTTTCGAGAAACGACATGCTCTTCACGGTTTCTAATGTGGCAAGCACATACGACCGCAGTTTTGTAACATTCCTCCTTGATCCGGTCTTTCCCACGTTGGTGCAGCGTCACTCTCGTTGCTGTAACCAGTGGTGCGATTCCAAGTCGAGAGAAGTGACTTCTCGCCGAATCAAAGCCCTCTCCATACCATAACAGAAAATTATCGCAATCGGGATCCTAAGCAGACACGATAGTGATCATGTTTGCATTCCTTTTGGCCTCCCCTTTCTGTCCAAACCTCTCGCTTTCCGCAACGTTTCCCAGCCATAGTGCCTCCGACGATGGTAACCTGATCTCCCTCCAGCCACGGCAACAGGGATCTCTAGCTCTACGACGCCGCGCATCGGACACAGGAATCACAGATGTATAAAAGGCATCCCCTGTCCAGGTAACCCCTACCTCACCCCTCTGTGCGGTCACAAACCGGGGTGTCGCATTAAACACACTCTCCGCATGGCTCTTGATCCACGCCCTGGCCTGTCGTAAGACCCTCTGCTCTGTTCTCAATAATCGTGCCGTTAGCTACCGAGCATATGTCCAACAAAAGGTTGCCGTTCTTGCTCACTATATCCACCAGGCTCATGACCAACGTGCTGGCATTCATGTACCCGCTGTTCGATGTCGTGTGATCATAGGCGTAGCCGAACGGGCCTATCTTAGATTGCTCTCCCACTTGCGCCGCTGCACGGCGCTGTATCACGCGTTCATGGTGACCTGTCGACCTTGGGCTATCTGCGTGTTGAACCAGATTGCTGCCCATCCGGCCCTGAGGTTGGACCCGCCGATATCGCTCCAGATAATCTCCGCACCCATATCGGCCAACATGCTCATGTCCAGCACGATCACGTTCCGTGACGTAGTTGTTCACGAGGACGTAGCCTGTGTACGGGAGGGTTCTGTTCGTGAATGGGTTCGTAGCATTCCCGTCGGGTCACTTGCCGAAGCTATACCGGCGGTAGTTTGGATGGAATCACTCCATGAGTGAGGAGTTCGTCGCTTGGTGTGGGTAAAGTTGATATTTGGCAGTGGAATTGAAGAGTTCTTGCTATAAGTTCTGGCACAGATTCTGCGCTACCAAGGCTTCATTCAGTGGCGTTTTCTAAAAGGCCAAAAATAAAGTCGTCATGATGCTAGGGTTCGTTAGCCATGGTGAGTATAGAGATATTAAAATAATAGGAGGAGGGTTTTGGATACTTGTACGAAGTGCCGAGCTCCAGAATCAGTAACAGATCCACCTAATCATGGGGACTGAGGACTGAGGCGTTGAAATTGGCGATAAAGCCGCCGTATTGGGGTGAAGTGGTGAGGTGGCCCTCATATGTTCTCTCATATTGGACTCTAGGCAAATCAGAGTCCAAGAGGTGCAATTGCACAAGCTTTCTTCGCCACCATCAAGGTCAATGCGGAGGTCTCCCAAAAAAGAAAAGAGAAAGAGAAATTCTGTTTCGGTGTCAAACAGTCCAGGGGTCTCGCGCGCTTCAGAAAACTTTGCGTCCCCATCTCTTCGGGTATTGGGCTTCAAACGAAAGTCAGATGCGACAAATGGGTTCAAGATGTAAGAATGTTCTCTTGCAACCCTCGAGTTCTGACCTCTGGCCCAACTAAGGAAGCTGCCTTATTGAATCAATCAGACAAAGGAAGTTTTCGCGATATTTCCAGACCAGCTCAATCTCAATACACCCTTCCGTCTCCGGGATGCTCCATCGACGCTCTCAATCAAGGTGCGCCACTGCGTCTCCGTCCTCTCCATGCTGGAAAACAAGGTCATCATGTTGATGTCGAGGAGGCTGGGATAGAGGGCCGCTCCCTGGTCTGGGAGGATCCAGTCGTTGATGAAGATCCGCGAGTGCCCCCTGGTCATGGCGGGACGAATCTGGGCCAGGATCTCCCTACACTTGGAATCCGGCCAGTTGTGGAAGATGGAGCGAAAATAGTACGCTCGCACGCCTCGGATGGGCAGGCTAGGCCTGTAGGAGAAAGAGGCAGAATGCCAATGTGCAATGGAAGAAGAAAGGGAGGAAGGTTCACCTTTGATGGGCTGCAGGGTGAAAAAGTCATGCGCCATCTTCACTATCCCTTCATCCAGGTCGTCTGCAGCATCAATCACGTCGGGCAGATCTTGGAGCACTAATGTCGTGGTACGAGTGTCGTCGGGGAACCGAGACCGGAATCTCTGCAGCCTATGGCCACGTCCTCCGCCCACGTCGACGAGGAGCACGTTAGCCCCGTCGAGGCCCTGCAACAGACGGTCCTTGACCGGAAAGAAGTCAAACCAGTCGATGCGGTTGAACCGCTGACCTGCCATGAGATTGTTGAAGTCGTTCAACGATGAAGGGTGGTCCAAGAGGTATTTAAAGGAGTTTGTATCCGCGCCGAAGGCGTGTTGAAACGCACCCCTCCGGTCCCGACGGGTTTTCGTATTTGACCTCCCCGAGGAACGAGGGAAGCTTTCATCACCACATTACCTGAGAGGTCGAACCTGCGCGGGAAGAAAACCATCGAGTCAGCTTGTGGAATACTTGGGAAGAGGTGAAGGCGGGTCATAGGTACAGACATAAACTTTAACCCTCCTTCCATGGCCGGGGCCTGCGTCAGGATTGCGGACACGCCTGCCAACCCGTACGTTTCGCGTGCCGTCTCCGTAAACATCCCATATCGACGAGAGGGCGCATGATGCGAACTTGGACAACGTCAGTGTGTCTTTGGCTCATCCCTCTTCCGCTTGTGGACACAAAGAACAAAACGGTCAATACCGATGACGAGCTCATCTGCCTTGACTGCATTAGCCAGCTGGCACGCAGTCATGGATGACCCTCCAAACTCCCTTGGCGTCTCCGCCGCATAGGGACCACGAGGGTGAGATGGCCAATCGGAGTATCCTTGCCATCCTTACTTGCCGGAATTTTTGCTCGCGAATCACCAAATCATCCACCGGCTTTGGTGACCTCGTATGCATTACGCTCATCAGGATGCAAGTGTTCAGCCTCATAGAAAGCATGATAGGGTGGATTGGAGAAATTTTGAATAAGTCTACCCGCCATCTCTGACTAGGAAATTCAAATCACAGAGGTGATAACTTGGCAACATTTCGCGCTTTTGATCTCCTTCAGCAGGACCAACTCTCGGTGGTCCTGCAGTCTCTTGCTATGGCCCTACTGCATTTGCATGAACAGTCGGGTCATTTTATTCTGCGATGGAGTGGGCTCAACCATTTCGGTACATGAAGCTAATCGACGAACATATTCTTCCAATCAAGGATGCCGTTCGAGACAGCGTGATCTGGGTCGCCGCGGTCTTTATGATGACTGAGGACGACAGCTCTTCACCATGGCAATTGGGGAGGAGAGTTCTAGAAACGTCGAAATAAGCCAGAGATATTTTTGGGACGGAGATCTCAACCAGAGATTAGCCGCGGTTCAACGCACGCAGAGAGTTGTTGGGCTCGGTATTCAAGTTTGATTCGGGCGGGCGGTTATACAAAACGACAGATTATAAATTTTGCACTAGTTTTGGCGAATCTTTCCTGTGCGATGCTTAGCGGTGATATTCTGTGTGGCTACAAAGACCAGCAAGGCGCCTCCAACACTTTGCCTTCTGTCTTCTTTGAATCTGGTGAGATGCAATAACCCTCCAGTATCCAATTGGTCATCACAAGCTTTTGGGAAGGCCTAAATATATATCTCGGCTAAAGGTCCCCCGGACGAATGCCGGTAGGGTCCGCCGACTCATACGACCCCTGGATCTTGGGAGATCGCCTGCCCCTGAATCAGGTGCTGCGATTTGTGATGAACAAACTCATTGTATTGTGGCATGCTCAATGTGATGTGTACCGAGTAAGTCTTCACCTGCAAGACTACTTTTGCATGAGGGATACGGAATAGAGGTCACCTGCACTGGCAAGGCTGTGGCTTAGGAACGCATGCTTTCGGCGGCTGGTCCCCAAAGAGTGCTAGGCCTACCCACCGACGTCCATAGCGTGATCCCCGTCAACCATTGTCCTCTTTCTAGCCAGGATTTCTTCCGAACCCTCATCGGGGGTTTTTTCTTTTTTCCTTATTTCCCTTTTCTTCTTCCCCGCGGGAGACATTAACTGATGGATCCAGCGTGAACAGGTTAGAAAGGGGGGTGGGCTGGCTAGTTTGTGGCTGGAAGGATTCAGGAGCGGGAGGGGCCTCGGGCTTGTCATGGGGCGAATAACTAAGGGGGTGTTTCTAAAGTGTTTCGTTTGTTGTTGTTCGCTGATCAAAGCGCCCATCCAAGCCTCTTGAGTCAACACATTCAGCGCCTCCCGGAAAAGCTACACGGGTATCCTTCTATCACAACTTTACCCGAGCCAACGTCAAACGTCACGAGTCTCACATTTCAAACAGGAGAAAGGCAGATCTGGGCACAGTTATCAATTTGCACTCTCAGTCCACGGCTCAGCGATCTAACTCGCCACATGCTCAAACGGTTTGTGTTTGGCTAAATTTGGCAAAGATCTTTGTAAATGGCCCATGGGTAGATGTGCTTTGCTGACCCCTTACTTTCACACCGAGCGGGAAAAAGATATATAAGTTGACTTCGAGGTCGTGCGAAAGGTCAGATCTCATCTCCTCACCCCCCAACTAATACGAACAGACCAAAACCCTATCTCTTCTCTTTTCTTACGACCTCCAGTATTCGCACCTCCTTCTCAGGAACAGAACTATTACAGTTTGACGATATATCACCATCAGAATGTATTCAGTACTCCCATCATCCGCCCTCATCCTCTCTGTGCTGGCCACATCCACCCTTGCCTCTCCTCAAAATGACTACGGCTCAGGGTCCTCTTCAGCTACAGCCACAGCCGCCACCGCCTCTGCCTCGGGCGTGCACTCTGTCCAAGTCGGTCCAGGCCTGAGCTTCACCCCTGACACCGTCACCGCCGCCGAAGGCGACTGGGTCGAATTCACCTTCGGTTCAGGCCACTCTGTGGCTCAAAGTTCCTTCGACGCACCCTGCGTGCCCCTTGAAGGCGGCGCGGGTGTCTATTCCGGTTTCCCCAATGACGGCGACGTCTGGCGTATCATGGTCAACAGCACCGATCCAATCTGGCTGTACTGCTCTGCTACAGGCCACTGCGAAGGTGGTATGGCTATGGTGGTGAACCCTCCGTAAGTTTTGTCAGCCTTGTCTAACTTAAGATTTGTGTAATACTAATTCTTTTCAGATCCTCCGGAAACACTCTCGACGCTTACATGTCCGCTGCCGCCAACGCGCAAGGCTCTTCCCCAGAGACCGTGCAAGGTGGCGTCTTCGGCGCCGCTACCGACGACGGCGGCTCATCCAACAGCAGCAGCAGCAGCAGCAGCGCCAGTGGCAGTTCTTCACCTACTGCCAGTTCTACCGGTTCGAGCGCCAGTGCTTCTGCTACAGGGGATTCTGGTGCCAGTGCTAATGCAGTCCGAAATGGACTGTTGCTTGCTGGTGCCGTGGCTGCTGGCGTTGCCGCTGTTTTGTAAGTTTGATTTGTCGAGTTTGGAACGAATAGCAAAGGCTATCAGTATAGGCACGCTCTCAGCACCATCATCAAGCCGTTTTTATGAGCACGCAGCAAAAATATTTAAAAGCCTCGGCGAGCATGGAGTAAGAATTAGTTATTGAATACCCTTTTTGATTCTTATGTAAAAAGCTGAATGAAAAACGGGTTTGAAACCATTCAACTCAAAATATCCACTCCGCGTTCCCGGAGCTTGTACAAATGACAAACCAGATATTTTTGCGCAGTACTAATGCATCCGTAAGTTCCATGGGGGATTTCCACCCGACAGGGTTACCCGGTACCTGACTTAGATAATCAAAAAAAATCCACCATCAGGGTCTCGATGGTTCGCCGATTACATACCTGTTTCACGCAACGCGCTTTTAGTAATTTGATCCAGACATTCTGAAAAGACCTCTCGAAGGAGCTAGCTCATCCAATCTCTCGGTTGGACCGCCACGTCATCAAACATTGCGGAATGGATAATAGCAACAAATACGAGGGTATTTGCCTCGGGTGTTTGAAACCTTTCGTCGAGTCAGCGCAGCTGACCAAACCGAAGAATTTTTTGAAGTTCATGCGTGCTTGAACAATTAGTTTTTATCCCTCGGGCCAGATTTCGGCATTGGCCTGTCCAGTGCGAGCCTCCTCGGTGGTTGCTCCTTGATGACCAATCCAAACTTGTGCAATACTAGTCTGATCATTGTCGATAAACACCAATATCTGGTCCGTCACAGCCTTATGAACTCCTCCCGTCCTGGCTGACTACCTCGGTTAGTCCAACCCCGCTGAATCGCAAGCTGGGGAACTACCCCTTGATCTACCCAATCGTGATGTCCTCCATCCTACTGTTTGTCGTCGTATCGAGTGGAAAATCAATGCTCGTCAGCCAAAATGGGGTAGGTAAACCGCGGTTCAATATAATGGTTGACAGAATATCTTGAGTCGGTGGAAGCATAGCCGGATAGATAAGGAAACGTCTTCCGTGCTTCCCTGCATTGTAAGTACTCGGCTACTCTATCATTTTCGCGTCCTTGAAGTAAGGAGTCAGACATGCCCCTCATCAACGAAGCCCCTTACGCCGCAGATGATGTGCCGGACTACCCTCAATGTACCCCCCGTCATTTGAAAATCATCCACGTTGGGGCCGGTGCCTCCGGCCTGCTATTTTCCCACAAAGCTCACAGAGGCCTGTCAAACTATGAACTCGTCTGTTATGAGAAGAATGACGTGATTGGCGGCACATGGTACGAGAACAGATATCCGGGATGTGCCTGTGACATCCCCGCGGCGACCTATACGTTTCCCTTCGAACCCAATCCCGACTGGAGCGGGTATTACAGCTACAGCGACGAAATTCAAGAGTACATGCTCAAATTCGCCAGGAAGTACGACGTGGAGAAATACGTTAAATTGAATACCGAAGTGACCGCGGCATCGTGGGACGAGAACGAAGGGAAATGGCATGTTGACCTCAGACGAAAGGATGGAACCTCTTTCACCGACACATGCGACGTCCTCGTCAATGGCTCTGGAATTATCAACAAGTGGAAATGGCCCACGATTGAAGGATTGCATCACTTTCAGGGGACCCTGGCTCATTCAGCAGCATGGGATACCAGCATCGACTGGGCCAACAAAACCGTCGCTGTCATCGGGACAGGATCGAGTTCTATTCAAATGGTGCCCAGATTGGCCGCGACGGCAAACCACCTCACCGTCTTCATGCGCAATCAAACCTACGTTGGTCCACAGTTCGGGGCGAATGTCTCGAATAAAGAAGCAGACCCGGAAGCGATGGAGCCTAACGCGGCTGGAAAACATCAATATACTGAGAAAGAGAAGCAACGATTTCGAGATGATCCCGAGTATCACTTGAAATACCGCCGTGCCGTGGAGCGGTCTGTGGTCAGCGGATTTCGAATGTTCTACCGAGGATCGGAAATGAATGTCCAAGCGAAGAAAATGATGCAAGAATCCATGGCACAAAGACTCGGCAGTCGCGAAGACCTCAAGCAACACTTCATCCCCGACTGGAGTCCCGGCTGCCGTCGCTTGACTCCTGGAGAAGGCTACCTAGAAGCACTCTGTCAAGAGAACGTATCCTGCGTCTTTGACGACATTGTCAAAATCACACCCTCTGGCGTCCTCACCCGCGACGGCTCAGAGTATCAAGTCGACATCCTTGTGTGTGCTACTGGCTTTAATGTCCAATATTTCCCACACTTCCCCATTACCGGAGTCGGCGGCCAGCTCATGCAAGACGCACCGGAACCCTGCGTGTATGCGTCAATCGCGGCACCGGGGTTCCCTAATTATTTCGTTGTCAATGGGCCGAGAGGTAATTGGGGCCAGGGCTGTGCACTACCCAGCCACGAGGTCCAGACAGACTACATCGTCCAGTGTTGTCGGAAGATGCAGGAAGATGGGATCCAGAGTATGGTGCCGCGACGAGAGCCTACGACACAATTGAATTTGTACATGGATGCGTGGCATAGAAAGCACAGCGTTTGGACTGAGGAGTGTCGGAGCTGGTATAAAGTGAGTGCCTATTTCGCCTCCACCCAATCCCCGTATCCCCCACAACAGATGATTAATATGATGTGTGTTTAGGATAATAAACCCGATGGCCGCGTCTACATCTGGCCGGGGAGCTTATTCCACCACCTGAAATTTTTGAAGCGCCCGAGGTTCGAACATTACGATATCAAGTATAAGGATCCAGGGAATATTTTTGCGTTCCTGGGGAACGGGCTGACAATCACGGAGACAAAGTACGGACCAGAGGATATGCCGGTGCCGTATATAAGGAATGATGAGGATGAGGTTTGGGATATTGAGTAAGGTTGGGGAAATGCGTCTAAGTTGATGGAGATGCGGGTGTAGATGACCTTGACGAAGCCTTCTATCGATAGAATTACTTCGAGCGGTAGCGTGGACGTGGGTTCCTCAGGCCAACTCGGTCCGAATGATGTGCACTTACCTAGACTAAAGATCAATTTTGCGGCAATTTCGGATCATATCCATGACGATTTGTGACCTTTTCCGAGTGATTCAGGGATGGGCGGACTAGAAGAATAGGGGAGTGGGTTGATGAGGCTGTCAACTCACAAGGCTGCGCCAAGCGAATGAATTTTTCCCCACTTTTTTTTTTGATGCGCATGTCTCTTAGGCATTTAGTGATTCTTTGTCGACGGCCCAAAACGGCCCAAGCAACTGAATAGTCTTGAAGCGAACCCTCCTATTCGCTCTTCTACAGATCCTCAAGTCTACGACGCATGACAAATTCGTCAAAATGTCACATGCACGAGTCGAAGAGCTCTCCGATTCAGATCCTGATATTGACGACCCCTCCAACTTCCTCCCACAATCCGACAACCAAATTATCCGCCCAGCAAACCAACCCTCTCCGTCCTCGGTGCCACAGTCCATCCCCCCCTCACGTCCAGAGCCTCCTCTCTTCCCCCGTGGCCCTCCTCCCCAATCCGCCCAAGTGACCCAGCAAACCCGTGAAGCTATAAAGAAATACCAGACCATCTATCCGATCTACTTCGACAGCACGCGGACACGAGCCCAAGGCCGCCGCGTAAGCGCCGAGCTAGCGATTCCCAATCCATTGGCCTTCGGCCTGCTTGAGGCCGCCCGACATGTCCTCCAAGAAGTCCCTGTACCCATGGCCTTCGAGCCAGACAAAACACACCCGAAAGACTGGGCGAACCCAGGCCGTCTGCGTGTCCAGCTGTTTCATCCAGAAACACATCAGCCATTACACCCAAAGATCAAGAACAAAGCACGCCTGTACACGTTGATAGGGCAATGGTTGAAGGACCACCCAACGGCGAAAGATGATCCGCTCAAGCTCAAGCTGCCGGGCCTCCCAATTCCGGAGAAGTTCCTGGAGGCGGAGATCCCCATTCCGCGAGGGTGGAAGATGGGGTCCATTTTGCCTGTACATTCTCCAGCGGTCAGTGGTGGCGGTGTAAGGGACGATTTCTTCAAAGAGGCAATGGAGGAGATCAGACAGGCGCAGAGTCAGGGCCAGTTACCCCCTGGGATGGGTATGCCTGGTGGCGCTGGCGATGGTGGGGGAATGCCTGATATGAGCGCGCTGCAGGGAATGATGAATAGTATGGGTGGGATGCCGGGCTTGGCAGGGATGGGTAGTGAACCGAGCGGTGGAGGAGGGAAGAAAAAGAAAGATAAAAAGAAAAGTTGATTGACGAAGTCATGACTTGTGCTCGAAGTATAACATACCGGATGTGTTTCAAGGTCAAAATTGATCGGGAACGAGCTATGAAGCAGCATAACTTGAACACCATCGTCGATTCTCGATCTTCAGCTCAAAGGCATGTCTGCTCCTGGCCATAAGATGCCGAAAGCCCGTCCTAGCATCCATGTGGAGCCCATATCACGATTTCAACTGTTCGAACACTTCCCCGAGCACTCTGTTGGTACTGTCTTGATCAACCTTGGTGACTTGTATCGGCCCTCTCCCAAATCAAGATTCTCCAGCTTGCCGAATCATTCCATCCCAATGTCCCCCGAATAAGACAATCTTCAACGCTGAAACCTCGAAACCTCGTTTGCTATTCCCAACACGGCATGAAGGGATTAAAACAGGAATCTGCGATTACTTCGAAATCCACGAAGTATTGTGAGACTCGTCGAGTGAATTTCCAGGCTGGATACTGCATCTTCCAATACCTCTTTCATATCAATACTTTCCCTTCCCTTCAACGATTTGGCTAAGGAACATCCGGGCCAGATCGAAGTAAATTTGGGTGAGTCAGCTATTTTTGCACATATGATATGCAAAGCGGACTCCCAACTATTGAACTCGACCCACAGTTGCAGGTGTTGACCATTGTTGTCAATTGCAATCCTGGCCGTGTCTGGGCTGACCATGACTTTGATTGTGTATCTGGACTGTATTGTTTGTCAGAGTTAGCAACATAATGGAGTATGCAGACGAGGACAATTCCCCTGGAGTTCTCAACGCGGATTTTTGCACTCCTCGCAATCCTTATCGGATAGATTGTCGACTCCTCGCCCTGGGCTCTTCGAGTGCGCCATTTTCTTTTCAACATTGTGTATTGTTGGTGAGCAGGAACTTTGATATGGAATAGAAGCGGAGAAGAGATTGCTACCACGCAGCGAGAACTTATTTTGTCCAGAAATTCTCAAACGTGGTAAAGTCACACGTCCAGTGTCGCCGGTGCTGCATAAATAGGTCTCACTGCCCGTGATGCGGCCAGCCATTTATTTTCATCTTTCTTTTGAGTTGAGAGAGATTAGAATTCTTCACATGCACTTCTCAGCCTGATCTCCTCTCTGTGCATCCAAATACAACCCTGTGCTTTCCCTCCTCAACCATCTACTGATGCCGAAGTATGATTGAGATTCATTACTCTGACTTTTAAGCAAATATGATGGCACATACACAGTCAAGAAGGGAACAATTTGGAGCGGGGACTCATTCTCTCAAAGTAGAGCCTGTATCTCTGGTAGAGAAGAGTATACATCCAGACGGCTTCGGACAAGGCTACGAGGCTGAATGCAGCACATGACATATACGAAGCCGAAGGTCACGTGAGCGGCGATTCGGCAGATCAAGTTCCCCTGCATTAAATGCTCAATTTGATCTTCTCCTACGCTTCCCCGGCGTGCAATGTGATACATCTCCTTGTTAGACTCCAATTGGACGTGACACCCTTTTCCTCTGTTATGTGTGAACCAGCCTTGTACACGAGCGCTCTACCGTACTCGCAGCATCGACCATGATGCCGGTGGACGGAAGCGATCCGACAGAAGGCTCAGCAGACGACAACGAGCCTGTCAGCTACCAAAGTTCAAGACGACCGAAGATATCGCGAGCTTGTCTTGCCTGTCGATCCTCAAAAACAAGGTGTATCCCTGTGGAAGGTATAGAGTCTTGTGAAGCCTGTGTCAGGAGAAATCGACCATGCCTTATACCTGGTCCCGCAAAACCACGAGTCAAAACCTCACAGAAATTCTCCGAGCTCGAGAAGAAGATTGAATCCCTCACAACTGCCCTTGCTGCGAGATCTCATTCAGGTCAACTAGAAAGTCATGATGCCCCAGACACCACAATTTCCTCAATGTCGTCCGAGCCCTTGACAAATGTTTCCAAATCTCCAGAACACTCCGGCAGGTTTCGATATCGGAATGATTCTTCGGAGCCGCTTCAGGATTCGTGCTTAAAAATTAGCGGCCCTCGAGAGTACGTCGATGTTATCGATCGAGGTCTGATCGATATACCAACGGCCGAGGTCTTATTCAATCACTGGGATCTCTCCATGCGCCCCATATTACCACTTTTGAATCTTGCAGATACTCCCCCAGCACGGATCAGGGAGACGAAACCAACCTTATTCCTTGCCATCCTTGCTGTCGCAAGTGCCTCCATCCTCCCGGCGTTCGAATCGCCTCTCGTCACGGAATTGAATGAGCAACTTGCTCGTCAAATCCTGATTCTCGGCAAGAAGTCCATAGATCTCATCCAAGCCATCCTTTTATACTCGCAATACTACATTCGGCCATCGGTCTCCAACAACTATGCGTGTACTCAATATATCTCGGCAGCCATTACCATGTCCTGTGACATGGCCATTGGCAGAAAGGTCCGAGGAGGGTCCAGGTCAGACATAGGACGGGTGGAACAATGGGCGCGAACATGGTTGGCTGGCTGGTTTGCGGCCTCCACGTGAGTCTATCTCTCTCTTCACCTCCCACTTGATTAGCAGATTGACTCTTGGTACAGCAATGCCACTTTGCTTCGACAACAATACCCAATGCCTCCAGTACATGATTTGGAGTCTTGCCTGAATGTTTTGTCCTCGGATACAAATACGGACCTTTCCGATCAATGGTTTTGCAGTCTCATACAACTTCAATTGATATTGGAGGATGTCTCGAATCTTCTGTCAAATCAGGCGAAATTGATGGAAACTTTTGACGAACCGAGCACTCAATATAAAATGCAGATGTTTCGACGACGTCTGGATAATTGGAAAGAGTCTGCCCCCCGAGCGGTAGATGAGTGTAAGTTTTATTAAACCTCTTTTCTTACCCGAAATGTTCTAACTTCAGAACAGGCCTTCGGAAATGTGCAGCACACTTTACAAATCTATGTATCCATCATGTCGCCATTAGAAGCTATCATCAAAAGGTATATCCACCGAGTCAAAAGCAGAATACATCCCGGCCCTCCGACAATGAAGTTACGTTATCTACGCCACACTTTGAATCACTCTGCATTAGTATGGAAGCTGCCCAAGGAGTACTGAATGCATATCTCTCAATCGAGGATACACGTGCTCGGTTATTGCCCAATATGTACCTCTTGTGGACTCTATATGCAGCAGTCAGTCTCATCAAGCTCAGTCACTTTGCAGGACACATCCTATCGCAGAACACTGCGGTGCCAGCCAATGAATCAGGTGAGACATCGGTTCTACAGTATCTCGATGCAATGATCAACAAGACCAGCAAAATTTCAACGAATGGATATCTCCCACAAGCAAAACCGTGTGGAATAGCATTTATAAAGCTAAAAACGTGGTATGTACACAAACTCGATGTCTGTATAAACTCCGATGGAGTTTGTGATGTGACTCGAGGACCGGTGTACAGCGTCTTTGGAAATGGTCCAGAACCAACATTACCAGATTCTGTGACCGTGTCTGAATCTGAACCAGCTCCGAGTGTTGGCCAGCAAGGATCAGGGCAACGGCGTGGAATATCCAGTGGACATCCGCCGCACGGGGAGTCCATTCAGCAACGAGAAAACCGCGGAGCATTTGTGCCCAACCCCGACTCTGCGCAGAACCCCATGTCAGATATGGAGAAAATCCAGGGATTTGACCCACGTAATATGGCAGATGCTGTATACCACCCATTGACGTACGCAAACACCGACTGGGACGATCTAGCTCATGCGGAGGCAATGAGAGAGTTTGACACTTTGATGATGATGGACGGTGATGACTCGTGGATGAAAACTTTGTTCTGAGTTTCCCGGACTCGACTGTCGGTTGTACATACAGACCCTCCCCTTTTTGGACAGTACCAAATCGTCAACGACTAGGTGCGAAGGTCATATGCCGGCATAAGGGAATGACTGCTTTTCGGCCCATGGCCGAGATTGCCAATCGTGAGCGTGTACAGTTGAACGAGGATAGGTTTCAGCAACAGCGTTGAGGAGAAGATTTCCAAGATTCCGCAGGCAGCAACGCAATGAATAACCGACTCGGGCAGACTGCAAAGAAGCATTGCAACTATAAAGACGCAGAAAGCTGGGAGAATTCGTGCCGAAGTCATCAATCTCGGAACGATTGGGACCGTTATGACTAAGCACCACATATGAGTGGCGCACGGCCTCGCAAGGCTCCGAAGCGACAATCCCAATGTGAATGCTTTGAAAATATGTTAGACATTCATCGACGTGCTTTGAGATCAAAGAAAAGGGAGTCGTGTGTGGCCCAATCCAGTCTCGATTTACTATAATATCACATTATGGCCGCAATGATTGCTCTACTGCAGTCTTCAATTCCTTAATTCCCTGAATACCAACGACGCTCCCTTCCACCCTAACTCGACTTGATTCTATGAGCACAGTCCTCCATCGATCCCTGAGCAACACTCTCAAGATGTCGAAAATCGTCCTCATCACCGGAGCTACAGGCAAACAAGGTGGTGCCGTGGTCAACGCCTTGCTAGCAGCCAATGCCGACTTCCAAATTCTCGCCGTCACGCGAGACCCGTCGTCTGCATCTGCGCAGAAACTGGCAAAGATGTCGCCCAAGATCAAACTTGTCAGCGGCAATCTCGACCATCCAGAAGATATTTTTCGTACTGCGAAAAGGATGGCGTCGGCGCCGATATGGGGCGTCTTTAGCGTACAGGTAAGAAAACGGCCTGCATCACCCTGCACTTAAATTAACGGATATCCCGAACGAAATCGCGTCAAATGGAGTGCGTGGCTAACCCTTGAGCAGATGACCATAGGCTCCAAGTCCGAGGTCACCGAAGAAGACCAAGGCAAAGCCCTTATCGACGCTTCCCTGTCGAACAACGTCTCCCACTTCATCTACAGCTCCGTCGACCGCGGCGGCGATATCTCCGCCACCAACCCTACCGAAATCCCGCACTTCCGGAACAAGCACAGCATCGAACAACACCTGTTCAAAACTACAAAGTCCTCAGGCATGACCTACACCGTGCTCCGCCCGGTTGCATTTTTCGACAACCTGGCGCTCGACTTCTTCGGCAAAGTCTTCACTACCTCCTACAAGATCGCACTCAAAGAAAAACCACTCCAACTCATCGCAACGCGCGACATTGGAAGTTTTGCTGCCCAAGCGTTCCTCCATCCTGATCAATGGGCGGGAAAGTCTCTGTCGCTAGCTGGTGATGAATTGACGTTTGACCAGTTCCGGGAGATCTTTGAAAAGACAACAGAGCAAGCGTTACCGATGACATATGGCGTGATCGCGAGGGTGATTATGTGGATGGTCAAGGATTTGGGGCTTATGTTTCGATGGTTCTATGATCAGGGCTATGGGGCGGATGTTAAGGAGCTGAGAAAATTGAATCCGACCTTGATGGATTTTAGAACTTGGCTGGAGAGGGATAGCCCATTTAAACTGTCTAGGAAGAAGATGGATAGAGAATTTAGCTTTTGGTTCGCTTAGAAAAGGAGAAAATGTGCTAGTAGATTTCGAAAGGGTAGGGACGTGCTGGCAACTGCGAGATCCTTGAGCATTTGGTTCACGGCGTGCAGTTAATTCCCTCTTCATAGCTGATAATTGCAGATACGCTTCTCCTACTCCACATAATCTCATGTAGACTTTGCTGCTTGAAACCCTTCAGTCATCTGATTGATGCCTTTACTTGGTGGACTCAGCTGGACTGATTCAAACAGGGAAAGGGGGCCTTTAGGCACTGACAAATGATAAGGTGTCTTCGTGCAACAATACCGGAGGGAAGAGCTCTCTGATAAGATAGAATTCACGGCACAGCCAGGAAGAGTATAGAGACAGCACCGAGAAATTCATCGAAAGAGCCGTAGCGAGTACTGGAAGATGGGATTGTCGGAGCAAATAATCAATAAAAAAGTAGCAAAACAAATCGTTCCGTACATTCAATACACATCTTGCGATTTTAAACGATCGTAGGGGCTCATGCTCTCAAAACGAGAACGACTTCGTTCGCATGTTCTGTGAATATCAAAGTGTAGTCCTGACGCCCTGGCTATCCGTCATTCCGCTTTTGCTCAGAGATTCCTACCGACAGCAGCGATCGATCCAGGTAGGTGCTCCAGGGGCGTATTGCGCATGAAATCCTCCCAATTCATTGGTTTGACGTCCGCGTACTTGTCGTTGTCGAGCTTAGGTCCAACCAGAGTGGATCCGTTCGCCATGTAATAGTAGTAGAACCTAGTGTTGGTCATTCACTAACCCGAGCGCGTGAAATAGGACCAGAAAGGAAAGGAGAGCGAGAGAAATTGTGGAGTGAGCATCTTCGATAGGAATGGGAGTGCCAACTCACAAGAACATATAACTATATAGGTTCTGCGGTTCCTTTTCTCTCTGCTGATGCATTTTCACATACAGCTCTTCCAAAGAGCCGAGACATTCGATTATTGGTTTGATACCGTAGACCTTTTCAAAACTTACTGCTATTTCTTTGGTAGACGCGCGACCACCGACCACTGTGCCAGTCAATCTTTGATGAAGAGAAGCCAAGGTAGTAATTCATTTTGAAAGGTGGATTTCGGGTAGAACACTTACGACGCTGAACTCCTGTAGCTTCCCTATCAACGCAAACTGCTGCCGTATATTGGGCAGAGTTCAAATATGTAGATCCCTCAAAGATCTCGTCCCCGGTGCCCCAGTACATGAATTTGTTTTCCATGGGATTGAAGATACCAAGCAGCGGGGAGAAAATGGCCTCCATGAACCCTCCAACCAGAATATGGACGCCTTTGGTTGTTTTCTTGTTCTCCAGGTACGCTTTGACATGTTTCATAGGGTCCTTGGGGAAAAGAGCCCCAAAGGGGATCTTGTCGTAGTCGAGGGACCAGTCGCTCGCGACGTAGCGGGAAACACCTTCCTCGTCGCACGCGTCGATGAGAGCCTTCTGTCCATCGGTCATGATCTTGTCGTCGCCGAGGTAGCAGCAGACAACGACGTCGCAGCCCTTGGCGAAGGCGTGGAGGCTCTTGATGTCGAACGCCTCACCTTGGGCGAGCGAGATGCGTGGGGATGAGGAGAAGGATGTAGGGACCTTGGAAGGCGTGCGGCAGTAGCCTTTGATCTTTACCTCAGGGTATTTGAGCAGAGAGGAGGTAAGAACGCGGCCGAATTTGCCCGTTATACCTGCGATACCGACTGTGAGGGTCATGATGGATGGTTGTTCGAAGTATGGAACTTGGACAGGATGGAATGTGCGAGGATGAAGCTTGTCAACGATTTTTAACGTTAGCCTCCCTGTCTCTCATGTCCTATTTTTGCTTTTATACTTATTCAATTCCTTCGGCCGATTGATAACGGGAGCGAGAAGGCTGCGACAAGGCTGCGCAAGTTTCGGCTTGAATTCGAGCCGAATAAAAACGGGGAACTAGACTTCGGAATCACATGGTTCCGCCGTCGGATGGTGAAATCGTCCGTTCCCATAGTCTGATACCTAGTACATTTCGTATGATTCCTCGGATCTGGAAGATACTGTATCCTTTTGTCGGCAATATGGAACTTGTGAAGGGAAAGAAGAGTGATCTGGCTTGCAGCCAACAAATCCGGCTCAAAAGCTGATTTTCATTCATGAATCCTGCTGGCTTTAAGCCCTCTGGTTTGGAAAAAGCCAGCCATGGAATTTCCCACTAGACGTTCAATCTTGGAGGAACACTTTGGTGTCAACGTCGATTCCATCCAACTATGAAACGGGCATTCGCCTGTGCCCTCTATCTCCCTGCATCGTTTTACCGCATGGGATTTATTGACCTTCTCTCATGATGCTTCCTCTTCAGAACGGTATCTTGCTTTGTCATCGTTGGTGGTATGATCGTGCCGCTTGCAATCCCTTCGGTCCTCTGGAGAAATGAGACTGCCTTGCCCCTTTTGAGCATTCGGCTTCTCCACTCCAATCAAGAGTTCCGTGAAGATATTAAGGTTTTTCAGGTTATCAACGATGCCATTCCACGGATCGCATTCGTTAGATTAAGTAGTTTCCATGAAACCTTTGCTCTCCTCTAGCCACGGTCTCGTATCCTATGCACCCCAAAGCATAGTCTTTGTAAAGTCTGGCGGAGTAGGACTCACTCTTTCCCAATTCCTGCAGCTTTGCAAAGAACGTTGAGTTTTCCCCAAGGAATGATCTGTTTACGTAGAACACATTCTGTGGTAGCTTCTCGCCTTTTGTATAAGTCTCGAATTCCTCTACAATCACCTAGATCAGAGGAGACCAGCATGACTGCCTCGGATTAGTATGGTCTTGTTGCCTGAAGAATAGCTCACCTACTTTACAGTTATTTCTGCCATGGTGACGTCGCGCTCAAATTTATTATTCTGCATATGATACGGTTGACAGACGTGGAACCGAGACGGAGAAAAGGGTAAGAGCCGGTGAGGAGGATGCGATACAGTTTCGGCTCAGAGCAGATGGAGCAGAAGAAGATTTGGTTGAGAGATGTAAGATCTGTGTATCTGCGATTAAGACTGCCCACTGCAAAAGATCGAGAAACGGGGCTGCGATGGCGGAAATTCATGCACCTGAGCGTGAGATAGAGAAGAGGGAGACCCACGAAAGGAGTGGAATAGAGAAGCAAGAATTCATTTGCTCCGGATATCAATTGACCCCGCGGGCCACTGTCTCATCTCACCGTCCTCTTCATGGCGTCTTCATCAACCAGGTGCATGGTTTCTTCATTGTCTTTGATCTATGGTTTCAAGCAAGCCGAGGGCGTCGTGGTGTAACACCGGAAATTTGGCGATCGTGACGTCGGCAGTAGAATTGAGAGACCACTCGTCCACGGATATGTCCACGTTGTTGTCCTCTGAGATCCGTTCAACTGGAAGCGTGGGCATCCCTTCCACTTGTCTTCGCTCATGTGCATGTGGTACATACGATCGCCTCTAGTTCTTGGGTCCAAGAGAACACCGGTCTCCTGATCTGACTGCACTGAGTCTGTAATCTCTTGCAGTAGATCAACGGTGAGATTCTTGTATCTTGCCTCCTCTGGTAGGGCCTGTTCCCATTCTCCGCCATTGGCAAAGTATTGGTCGGTATCGGCGTCACTGTTAACGCGTAGGTAGGCGAGGGTGTCGAACAGGAAACCCGTGACTCTTTCACAGGCGTAAGCTGCTGCAACCAGTGGCTTGATGAGGCTGCTCAGTGATCTGTAATCGAGGTTGAGCCTCTGAACAGCGTCCATGATCGCACGTTTGTATTTTGGCGACTCGATTTGTTCGGCGAAGAACCAGCCGCTTGGGTTAGCGAGACTCTCGGCGTCGACGCCCATGTTGCCAGTTTCCAGCCACGAAAGCCAGCCCTCGAAGAAGTTGAAATTTTTCATGAAACTTAGGTCACTGGCGTCCACAAACTGGTCCTCGCCGTCCACGTCGTTGTCAAATTCAAGGAATTCCCTCCATTTAGAGGAGAATCCTTTGAGGATGGAGGCGCGTATTTGGTAAAGCTTTTCACTAACTAGAATGTTGACGGGAGGACTTGTAAGGTCCCGGGGGTAGTGTCCACTGGGCTTTTTTGTCCTCTCTTCAAGGGAAGGGATTTGCTTACGCCCCCGAAGGAGCCGTACCGAGCACCGAGTTTGCTTACATTTTCCGCTCGGTCATCAACCTTTGTTGTCCGTAAAATGAGGAAGGGTTCAAAGAGGGGTCCTCGCTCCGTCAGCAAGGGCCCTTTTTTGGGTAGAAGGAAGTAAGTAAAGTACACAGGACAAAATAAGTTGGATGATGATCTCGGTGACACCGCCTAGGGCGTCGCTTAGTCAAGCAGCCATGTCTCACTATTGTTCATCGACATATTCATCCCATGTTACGTCTTCCATCAAATCAGTAAATCCGGAATACTGGCCGAAAACAGCATCCCATCGCTCCCAGTCAAACCCAAGTTCTTTGTTTGTGGAAGGAACGTCGTCATGGATTAATGTAACGTCTATACCACTTTGGCTCTGGTGTGGCTCTTCGTTTTGGTGGTTATGTATTTCGTTGTTAGAGCCATTCGCATGGCCGGTTCCAGATCCCCGCTCATTTGTTCCTTTTTCGAGCGCTTGATTGTTCAAGAGTGTTTGGTGAGAAGGAGGAGCTGAACCCGCAATTCCTGACTGTGCCCAGGTATCGGGCATGGCGTCGAACGGGCTCTCTGGATGATGTCCGCAAGAAAAGGACTGTGTTGCTGGTCGGGGGATATGCAAGTTCATCTGCTCCAACATATGACCCGTGGGCCCGTACTCATACGCAGCCTCCGGAGTGCACTTCTCCATGCAACCACTTAGGGGGAAGGGCATATTTTGCTGACCTTCTCGTCGCCGAAGTCCACGGTTAGGGTTGAGTCGCGCGTCATTTTCAATATCTTTTAAGAACTGGTTTCGCATAGCTCGAGAGCAGGGAAATCCATCTTCTTCTCCAGAGTTGGCTAATTCGCTTTGTGCTAGTTTGGCCATGTAGCGGACTCCATGGTCGGTCGATGTTGGCGCCGGTGATGGATTTTTCACGGTCGAATTGTCATTGGAAGACGTCCGATCATTTTCGTAGATGGTGTCCTCTCGTAAACTTTGCGCTATCCTCTGGGTATGGGTCAATGGAGCCGCAATGCCGATTTCAAGTTGATCAGCCTCAGTCCATAGTACCGTGGGATCTAACCCAGCTTTCTGCCAGGCTGCTGAACGAAGCCCTCGTAACATATCCCAAGCTTCGACACCACCTTCTCGCATCGGTCTCTGAACGGTAACACCATTCGGGCCACCCACAATGCCAGACTCCGGCGCCGACAACGAGAATACTTTGTCGACCAATTCCCTCGATCGAGGGGCTTCGACGCTGTCAGGTCTCTCGTACAGATCAACCAAAACAATCAGGGCTGCATGCATTGGTCCGTACATGGCAGGCCAACTCCATCGAAAAGGCTCCAAGTCCGGATCGGTGACCAGTGAGATGAATTTCCTCATGAAGCTGTGACAATTGTGCAAAGCGCATTGTCTCCCTACGCTCCACAGCTTGCTTTTGGTGTTTTTCAAGAAAGGGGCGTATGCCACGCAATGGATCTTGTCGCTCATCATCGAGAGACTGATTCGAGCCCACTTGTTGTAGGCTGCAAGCTTCTGACGATGGTAACGGGCCAGAGGTGACGGAACCTCGTTGTCACCCCCAGAGCACTTGTAGGAGGCAAGTTCTCGTGGATCAATGGCGCCGCCCAGAACCGCATCACAGTCTAGGGCACGTAGCTGTCCCTCTTTGGGGCCATCTGGAATAAATCCCAGTTCAGGCAGACCCCTGGCTGGGATCAATTTGATGATGGCACTAACTTGCTCGTGAGATTCGTGCATCGCTCTTTTCATTTCTTGCATGTCGGCATTTGTCATCATTTTCGTGCTGAGATGAATAGAGATCACACTCCGAAGGGCACAGGCGATAATCGATTTCGCCCTCGCAACGAGATACAAAATCCGGTAGGGTGGTAGGTTTCCATTCTCTCCATTTAGGTTCATACCATTCGGAGAGGAATTGCTCGAGTTTCTGTCTGAAGGAGCAGTCTGAAAGCCATCATCTTCGAAATGAGAGTCCCCGTCTTCACAATTTATTCTCGTGTCACAGAATGCTTCTGAGATCTGTGAAGGATAACCACTTGATACCACCAGTGAGATATCCAGTTGGATGATTTGCCACCAGAGCCGTCGCCGCATCCCCTCTTCAGCCACGGAAAGACCGAATAGGGACGGTTCTCGGTGCAGTCCCATGGTCAAGGCTAGTCTCGCCGCCAGCTGCATGTAAAGAGCGCCCTGAATGGGCTCCTCTTCTGCCACCGGTAACGAGTGCAAAAGAATAAACGCCGCAAGCTTTTGCAAACTTAGATTGCGCGTGAATGACCCGAGGTGGAGGCAGAAAACCACCTGGTCATGGAATCTAGAGGCGAGTGCAGCCCGGGACGTATTTGGAAACCAGCGCTGAAGGCCCTTGGAAGAGATGCTGAGAGACCCGGCGTACCAAATCGCATGTATTAAGGGAAAGAAGTCGAGATCAGGATATTGCGACTGATCGGGTCCGGTTGATTCCATCTGAGCCCAGAAGGCTTCATTTTTCTTCAAGGCCCAGCCTGGATCAAAGATAGGCATGATTGGATATACGCCTGTCAACCAGCATCTGAAAAGAACGTTGCTTTGGGCTCTTGATGGAATAGCTTTCATGAGGTGTCGTTTAACTGTTAGCGGGGAACATCTGATCGGGATATTCTGGAGTAGACTAGACTTGGTGAATGGCATCATTCGACAAAGCGAACAACTGTGATCGGGATTGTAAACATCCGGAACCTCCATACCAGCCGCCTTCTGAAAACTGGTTGGATCCCAGAAGTCGTCATTCTGCGGCACATGCTCTTCTTTGGCCGGTTTCGACTCATCTTGTGGCCGGTCACACTGTTTGTTCTGGATGTTTGTGGCGCTTACGTATGTGTTGTTTCGCCGTCGCAGTAAGTGGTTCAGCCCGTCAAGCTCATCCGAAATATGCGCCCAAAACGGGTTTTCAGGTCCATGATCACCATTGCTCAGCTTCAAGCTGGACAGAGGTTTGCTGAGCTCAGTTGGGTCTTTTGTTGCATTCTGGTTTTTTGATTGAAACATATCTAAGCTCGTGCTTGGCCGTGGCGCCATGTCACCAGAGTCTTGGTCTGAACCGGATGGCACGGGTGTGAGCAGATTACGTAGCTGTATATCATTGCCGCCAAGTTGACGGACGGCATCAACCATCGATGTGAGACGATGAAGCTGCTCTTCAATCGCTTTCAGCTGGCTAGAAGGAACAGAGCCGACAAGTCCTGAAGTCGTAGATACTGGAGTCGAGGACTCTTGTCTAATTGGTGCCGTTTTTCTTTTCTTGGAGGTCAATTCACTTGTGTCCTTCCACGCCTCAGAGGAAGCATTTGCTGAGGAGGAGATGGTGGTGGCGGAATTATCTTGGCCATACAGACAGTGTTCATTTGCCTTTTTGCATCCTCCGCAAACGGGGTGGACTTTGTCACATTTTACCTTTCGTCTCCTACATGTCAAGCAGCTATAGCTCGTTCGGTTTCGTGTGATCTGGCGTTTGTTGGTCTTGACTTCATTCGCTTTGGCCCCAACCGGGAACTGAATAGACGCCTCGTTGTCGGGGCGGGCTGCCGAGAACCGGAACATTGTGGCGATGAGTAGTTGCCGGGACGAGACAATATATGGTCAGTCCGCCCTCGCTTCACCACAAAAATTGTTAGAATGGCCTGGCCCCTCGAGAAAGTAGCCGCCTATCAATCGATGGGGCGGCCTGAGGGACGATATTGCTGGGTGTAAGCCCGTATAGGTGCTGACTAATCCTCTTCAGGCCACGATGAAGGGGTGTAGATAGTTCGGTCGTTCGCGAATGCGATATACGTCTTTCAATGCCTCGTGGAGCTTCGTAATTATATTGAAATGGAATATTCGTCCTGGAGCAGAGAGGTGGTAGATTGGACCTGAGATGGGCGAAAGTTTGAGTCGCTGGTGAAGATGGCAGCCTTGGCGGAAAATCGACGTTGATTAGTCAATAGGATTCGATCCATCGGAAGTGCAGTTTGTATGGAGTATCTCTAGGCACGTATTTTGCAGCAGCAAGCGGGAGAGCAATAGTTATTTAATCATGTGCTCTCGACTATGTGGCCACGTTGTCTAATCGCTAAAGCCTTCCCAGCCATCGTCAGACTCAGTGGTATCATCACTATATTGTATTTCGTGAGAAGCAGAACGGACGAAACCACAAAGAAAGAACCCCATGGTGCCCTCGTCATGTCCTGGGTGGCAGCGAATGCATGCTTCGAGATCTTGCCGGCTCAATGGAGGAGTTTCGAAGGCCATCCCACTTGCAGTCGTCTCTGGAGTAGACCCACCCCGATGCTTCCATTCGCGGAGACCCGCAGGCTGCTCCTCTCGGCGCAGCACACGCCAGCCTTGTGTCTTTGCATGGTTAGATGCCAGAATCCGGGACACAACGGCTTCATTTTCCTCCACGTGCACGGAGCAGGTCGAATAGGTGACTCGTCTGGCCGCGGGGAACGACAGGGCATGCTCGACAATTTTCGTTTGCAAGGCTGAAAGTTTCCGCAATCGTGTTTGATCGGATGCAATATCCTTTGTCTCTTCCACTAGGTCGACATCTTCTGCCGCATTTCCCGTCTGACCTTCGGCTTCGCCACGCTTTCTTTTCTTGGAATGCCTTTCAACATCACCAGTCGGTGATCTCTGTGCCCTCCTGTCAAGGGGCAGTGCCAAAGAAGGTACATCCTCTCGGCCAATGATACCACTACCAGAACAGCTCGGATCAAGTAGTAAGTGTGTGACTTTCTCGTATTGCGGGTCATGGGGGTTGACAGTCAAAAAGTCTTTTCCGGCGAGGACCGTCACGCTATCTGCTCCGCTCTTTGCCATCATGTTCATCAACGTTCTTGATCTTTGTGGGTCTCGTTCACAAGCAAATATGGTATGTTTGGCACGGTTAGCACGAGCAAGGAGTGCCGCGAGGTGTGATGTCTTGTTTCCGGGAGCCGCACAACTATCCAAGCAGTCCTTGATGAGAGCGCGGTCATCTTCTTCCCCCATTAACAAGTATGCTGGGAAACAGGAAGCCTTATCTTGTAAAATGATTTTCCCATCCTTGTAGGCTTGCGTCTTTGTCAAGTCTGCCTCAGGAGGCAATGCAAGAAGGCCGGGAATATTTTTGTCCATCGCTAACACTTTTGCGGAAGCCAGAGACTCTCCTACTTCGCGAACTGTTAAGTCCGTCTTGTATTCTCCGAATGTCTCGGCAATTTGTTCTTCAAGGGTCGTCTTAAGCGTATTGATCCGGACCCATCGCGGCTGTGATGAGTGCGAGGGTGGATATTCTCCCAAGAGGTTCTTCTTCAGATCCTCCACCGTGGCACATTTTCTTCTCAGCCGGGCCTTTGTAAATTCCGCTTGCACTCGTGCTTTGTGTCTCTCAATTGCTTGACGAAGAGGGTGGCTAGACGATGCTGCAATGCCATTTTTAGAGAACAGGTAATCGTGAACAAGAAGGAGGGAGAGGATCGGGGTCAACTGTCAGGCATGACGAGATGCTGGGTCAGTCAGCAGGGACACGGAAATCACAACATGATAGATATCCCAACCTTTGGTTCATGAGACAAGAAGGCTGCGTTGTCGATCACTTCTTTCAGGAAGTGGTCGTACTTTGCAGTTTCTGAGACTAAGGCATAGACATGGGGGGGTTTCGATTTGAGCTCCAGCTTGTTTCCATATATTCTCGACTTCAGCGACCCTTCTCGGACATCCGCCGTCAGCACAGTAGCAGCATCATAATAGAGAGACATCTCATACGGTCCGCTTATGAGACCGTGCTGTTTGACAATCTTGATCGTAAGGAACAGGGATGTGCAGTTCTCAAGCCTTAGGGCCAAAAAGGTTTGCCTTTCCACCAATCAGCAACTTTCTATTCGTCAAAGGGGCGCGGGCCTCGATAAATACATGGACATGAAAAGTTTCCCATTTCTCTCGCGACGAATATAATCCAGTCTGAGATCTAGATAGTGTTCTTTCTCCTGTACTCCTAGATCCCAGTACGACCTAAATCGGGCAGAATGGCCGTTCCATCATACAAAATTGCCATGCTACCACCTCCAGGCAAGCTGGTCGCACCCGACGGTTTCCCAGCCGATCCTCACCCTGTGGGGGCTCCGAAAATCTTCCTTGATGCCATGGACGTTCGTACCAAGGTCTTTTGTGACGAGCAGAAGTGTTCTTTGGAGGCAGAACTGGACGAGGATGACCCCCGATCCTGGCACTGGGTGGCATATCAAACGGCAGGACCAAACCTCGACCAGCCCGTCTCTGTTATCCGGATTGTGCCCCCACCTCATGGACCTCATCCCAACGGTCTTAGCGATCCTAACGAAGAGCCCTACGTGAAGTTGGGCCGAGTCGCGACATTGGCGAATGCCAGAGGAAAAGGTTTCAGCCGGCTACTAACCGAGGAGGCTTTCCGATGGCTTGGAGCACACAAGGACGAAGTTGCCCCTGGATGGAACGGGCTCACACTAGCTCACGCCCAAGTTGACGTTGAGAAATTGTACGCCAAGTTAGGCTTTGAGACTGACGACAAGCTGGGCCGGTGGGACGAAGAGGGTATCGAGCATCTCGGGATGTGGAAGCGGGTCGTTGGCATACATGGTCACCCATCATGATGACGGTGATGACCACTTGCAATCCATAAAAACGATCAACGAACAAATTACGTCCTTTGCCGACAACTCCATAACCCTGCCACGACGGAGAATTGAGCATGCAGCGTGCCTGCACATTCGAGGCTACGAGAGAAATCGCGAACTTTCAAAACTTCCTTTCCTCCCCAGCTTCCAAGCGCCTCAAAGCCAATTGCCAGCACAGATTCTATGCATGAGAAGTGCCACTCTAGCCCGCATCTTGGATGACTCATTCGCCTGCACGTGGGGGAATGGAAAATACGCTCGGCTGGCCAAAGGTCCAACCGGTCGGCATCAATCACGCATTTATACAGATTTCTGGACAGACTTTTGCTTCTCTCCCACTGTCAGGCTCGCCGGATGCACCGTCAAGGACCTCACGAGTCTTAGCATCAACACAACCGACATTCCCCTCTTACCAGTTCTCTGCGGGAATCCATACGTCTTGCAAGATGGTTCCGGATATAGCAGCTGCAAATTCAGCATTGTCGTTTTGCCAGCTTTCTGGAGTCAGAAGACGGCCTACGGCACTTCGAGCCTGGACAGATTGTCCGAGCCGGTGATCGCCAGCCAGTCGAAGCCATCACCGTACACGACAAAAGTCAGAAACCTTGTGTCGTCGGTGATGCACAGCTGTCGAAATGTTATGGGTGGCAAAGATCTCTCTCCGAATTTCATAATCTGCTAGTCTCGTCACGACGTTTCGTGATGATCACGTATTGCCATTTTCAGTTTTCAATTATGGTCTGAATCGGGCTTTTGTTCTAATGAGGAGCATCACACTGCCTACTAGTAGTACGATGCGTCCGGGTCGCACGTACGTACCCATTCGGTTTTTTACCATTCTAGTCCTATTTTGAGAACGTTATTCGGGGACTACCTAACCCATTTCGTAGAATTAGAAGAGCTTGGACATCGACGCTTGAGCCTTGAGCTTTCAAGTTGAGTGCACGATAGATGAATGCCTCGGCGGTGAGCAAGAAAGCTCCAGGTTGGCTCAGCCGGAGTGGTCACTGAGGATTAATTTGGAACACGTAAATGGATGTTCATATCTCTCCCAAAAATTCTGAGAGTCTTCAAAAGGTCCATGCAAATATGGCCCTGGTTAAGAGCCAGAGAAGACTGATGCTGAAAGTTGTTGGACATTCTCCTTATCATGAGGAAACCGACTTCAGAAACCGGATCCATCTTGCCACTCCTCCTTGACCTTCAAACCATCCATTTTTTGCTTTCAAAGGCCCATGATTCCTAACGGAAGTGACGTCGCTCTTGACGAATCGATGTTCTGCTCCTGGGACAGCCTTCAACTCGTAATTGAAAGGGAAGTCATGTAAGAGAGGTGAACGATTATCGCATCGTTTTCCTATTCAGCCTTGCCTTGAACTTAAAACAATGGAATAATGATCTAAATCATAGAGCAATGGACTCGCCACCCCAATGCCTATGTACAATTGGTTTTGGGTTTCTTAACGGACCCATGTCACATTTTTATCTCATTTAGAATTCAGCGATGGTATCTCCTCTCAGCTTGCCTCGCATGTCCCATTTGCCCTATCCATGAGATTCACCATGGTCAGTCACACGCACTCTCTGCATCTCTCCATGTCTAAAGCACCCCGCTCAGGGAGAATTCTTCATCACTTACATCCGTCTTTGCAAATGTATAGCCGACCACACTAGGAACGAAGATTGCGTACATGAACGAGATGAAGGCTGTTCGTGGCGTCCACCGGAAATATCGCCATCGCTCTTTGTTGAGTTCTGCAATTCCTGATCAGTCACGGCTTCATTTGTTGAATACTCCTCTAGCCTATCTATTCGGAGTTACAGAAAGGGAGGTTTCGGAGCGTATCACGGCATCGGGAGGGTGCGACGTACGATTATATTTCTCGAGAGCGGGATCAAGCTTGAGAGCTGCAACGGTCCAAAATCAGCTTGAAGTCCATCTTCTTTGTGGGGCCAGGGATGTTTCAATGCACATACGTGTAGGTCCAGCCATGGCTCAGAACGATCGAGGCATGAAACTGTGGTTTGGATAGCTTTATCGGAGCTCACTGGTCGTGTCTGAGGTCAATTTGAACAAGGTCCGCTATGCGCAGGGAGGTGGTGTCAGGCAGGCATCCATTTCTGGCAAGTATCGCGACATTCTCGGACGTACGCACCTTGGTTATAGAGCGCCAGGTCATTCTCAAACCTCAGCCGGCGCAATAATGCGTCCGGTCAAGTCAGTAAAATCTGCTGCTTCCGAGATTCCTCTACCACACCTCCTTTTATCTGTGTGTATAAAATCTTGAATGTTCCCAAGGGAGGATGAAACATCCTCCAGCACCTGAGTCGCCTTGTCAGAGTACTGAAAGTGGTTGAGAATTCGACCTATCCGCTACCTCCAGCCTAACCATAAGCTAAGCTACGGCCACGGTTTCTCAGGGCTTACGCCGAGTCGACCGAATCAGCGCCAGCGAAGTCTCACCTAGCGTCCCAGACAGATGGCTGCGCCTACGTTCAGTGCAGATGGGAAACCAAAGATCACCCTTCACTGGTGAGACAGAGTCCACAGATCGAGATTTGCCCCACTGATAAAAACATTGCTCTGACATAGGCTAGGCTGGAGGTTTCTCGCTCACATCGAATCCTCTGGTTGTTTGAAGAGCTTGGGGTCCCGTACGAACTCAGGACATACAAACGGACCAAAGAGGCACTCGCTCCACCAGAATTGAAGGAAATACATCCCCTTGGCAAAGCTCCCGTTGTCACGGTCGAGACCCCTGGATCCAACTCCCCAATCGTACTCGCCGAGTCCGCAGCGATCACGGAATACTTTTGCGATTACTATGGGAGTTGGCTCGTCCCAAAGCGGTATCGCGATGGCAAAGATGGACAGATCGGCGGCGAGACTGAATCATGGTTGCGATACAGGATGCTCATGCATTATGCCGAGGGCAGTGTGATGCCTTTGATGTTGATATCCCTGATGGTGGGAAGTAAGTCGCCCAATCTCAGCGCCTTTCAACCGGTTCTCACAAATGCCAGGGATCCGAAAGTCACCGGTTCCATTCTTCATCAAACCAATCACAAATGGCGTTGCGAGCAAGATTGAATCCTCGTTTCTGCAACGGAATTTCAAGACCCACTATGACTTTTTAGAGAATCAGCTAGCAACCTCCCCGGAAGGAGGAAACCTCTTATGCGGAAAGGACATTACCGCAGCAGATATCATGCTCTCTTTCCCGCTCGAAGCTGGTCAAACCCGTACAGGATTTACCAAGGATCAGTATCCGAAGGTCTGGGCATATCTCAACAATCTCCATGAGAGAGAAGCGTACAAGCGTGCAGTCCAGAAAATTGTGGACGTTGAAGGACACTTCAAACGTACCTTGTGAGCATCCCGGGTGCACGGCTAAGGAAAGGATCTGAGGGTCAATTATGAGGAACCCCAGCTTCTGATACTACCTCATAATGAGGCGGATCCCCTTTGTTACGACTCGATTCCTGTGGCCCGCGTCGGAACTATCTGGCCCCTTTTCAGGTTGACACTTCTTTGGTCGAATACTAGGCGAAACGGAAGGAGACTTCTCCAGATCTTGACACGAGGGTGTGTGTATAGTGAATCTGTATCGCTAATGGAGGATAATCCGACATTCAGCAGAATGTCGAAGCCAACGGATTTTGGCCCCCAGTGTCAGATGGAGTTTGGTAAGCCGGCCCACACCATGTCGACTCAAGTCACCGATCAAATTCAGGTACTTCGTCCTTTGGTAATATATAATATATCAAAGTTTCAGCGCTTTCAATCGGCACACTAATGATCTGACTGTGTTTTCTGTTGTTCTGGAGCTAATAAAAAGGGTCAACCGAGCAGTCACACTCTCTCAGCCGCAATGGCCGTGCGTCGCGGATGTCGAGGTGATCTGCTTTAGATTTCCTGGGGGCGGTTTATGAACCCTTCGCATGATTGGACCATTCGTCTTTCATCGTAGGGGAACAAGACGCCTCTTGTCAACATCGTCCTGGCGATGCTGACGAGCATGACATCGTCGCGGTACAGTGGGGAGGGGACTTTCGATTTCGGGATCTCGCAAATATAAGAGCAGCGGTCCCAGGATGGTCGTTGCTACATTGAGTCTGATGATGGTACTTCTCGAAGCAATCCCACAGCAACACGAGATTCATGCACCTATACACGGGAAGTATTTGGCCTGTTTCAAATCGCCACAGAGGAAGCCTTCTAGGGTGGGGAATCTCGACGCATTTCAACTTCGCAGAGATCTCCTAGAGCAGCCATTGAACGATTCCCAACATTTATCCTCCTCAAATTAATTCGCACATCATTGAGAACTGGTCCGCCAAGTCGCACACTTTTCTTACCCTTGTCTCCCATCCGATTTATTTTCCTTCAGCCTGACCCGATCCCGTATTTTCCCAACGGGCAGTGGGGATTGGAACATTCTCTGCAGCGACTGCTCCTGGATAGTTTGGCCCATCTTATCCACGATCTTCTGTCTACCCGAAACGCACGTCATTTCCTTTCACACCCTCGGCTAACCTGGCCTCGCGGCGCCATCGACGGATGTTAAGCACTGCTTCGCTAAAGCTGAAGGACATTAGCTTGGCTCGCAGAAAGAGCCTGCGGTGCGCTCAAGTTTTTCTCATTTTCACACGAAAAGAAGTTGGCGGTGGGAGTTCTCCACCTGTTCGTCTGCTAGGGCGCTTTCTTGTCGTCTCGTCCGCCGTACACTTTTAACACCAGCATCTTTGCGCCGACTGAATCTGCTGGAAAGGGAAACACAGTCGAAAAGAAAGGCAGTCTCGTGGACGCCCGCCCCGCAGCGGGTAAGCTACGCTCATCTTTATTTCTAGTACGTACTACGTATCCCATCATCACCATAATCATCATTTTTCATCATCTCCCATCCCTGATTTCCCCGTCCCTTCTCAATGGCGCCGGCTCTTGGTAATCGGCATGCGTCACAAGACTCGTCTCAGGGAAACCTGTCAGACCACCATGGCCAATCGAGTCGTCGGCGTTGTCATGACTCAGGGCTTACTCATCGTACAGGGCAGCCAAGATCTCGCGCTCCATCAGTTCCAAGGAGGCAAAACACCACCAGAGGCACGCCAAAACACAGACGAGCTGCTCGCCGCCGCCAAACCTACTCTAAGTGTCTCCAGTTAGTCTCACCATTTTCGAGCCTTTCTCGCTCAAGTTGCGGAGACCGTGTAAACAACTGGTCCCAGAGAAACAAGAGAAGGCGAGCGACCCAGAAAGGGAAAAAAAAAAAAAAAAAAAAAACCAAACACTCGGCCCACCATCCGCCCCGAGATACAGGAAAAACCCCTCTCTCCCTAACCCATGGTCCCCCTCGTGGGCGTTCCTACAGTTGTGGACCCCGTACTGCCGGTAGCGGGTATTGAGGTTGTGGATGCGGGTGTCCATCTCAAGCTGCTTGCCCGAAGCCGATGCCCGTGGGTGTGGCAGCGGCAGTACTGCACTAGGTGTCGTAGGCAGACTTTTGTGCTCCCGAAGGCTCCAGCAAGCCGGATCCCCGAGTCTGAGTGATGACGGACCCACATTCGACATTCGGTTTTGACAAACAATGTCACCTATTCGGACACGACTTAACACCCACCAGACTTCTCCAGCCATCTCGATTTCGCCCATGCCAGATGGGCGTCGTACGGGCGCAGGTGCCACCGCTGGCGGTGCTGTAAGTGCTGCAGGTGGTCCCGGCCCAGTCCAAGTCTCAGGGCAGGCTCCGGGCCCCGAAGCTACTAATCATCCCAGTGCTACAGCCAGTGTCGGTGCCTACACGACCATCTCTGAGCGTGACGCCGAGCCTGCTGACGCGGCTAATCCTTCCCCGGACACGCGACCTGTCTTTCCCCGTCGGGATTTAGAGTATCCTACCGTCGCTGTACATGATACAGATTCTCAACATCTCCTAGTTGCTTCCTCCACTGATGCAGCTGCCACTAGCTACGCCCTAGGCCCCCCAAGCTTTGGCTCTCAGCCCTGGGTTGCTCCTTCTGGGCCTTTTCTCGATTTCGCGCCTCAGCCAATATATGAGCCCACTGGTGAATTGCGCCGCGAAGACATTCACACCTTCGACGAGTTTGATGCCCCTTCCATTTCAAGATTTACCACTGCTCTCTCCGCATCTCCTCCGAACAATCCGCCACCACCGCCGACCAACGCGGTCGAAGTGGCCACCGCTCCCAATGGTGCTGGCTCGGTGACGGCCTTTGTCCAGCCCTCGCTTCCTCGATCTGCTTTGAAGCGAAAGGCAAGCTCTGTTGCGACGACACCCACCGACTCTTCCACCGACAAGAAAATCCGAGCACCAACTGGCACTGGAGCTGGGTCTGGGCCTGGACTGGGACCTGGAATCCGACTCGACTCTTCTATCGCAAACAGTCGTTCCGTCACCTTCGAGCGGATGTCAGGCATCGGTCCCACATCCCCTGATGAAGGATCTACCTCCTCAGACGCGCCCGCTGGTTCCAGGGCCATTCCAAGTGCTGTCCTTACCGGCAATCGGAGGACTCGCCAGTCATCCGGGTCGACACCACGACCGTCCCTAAATCCTCAATCGTCGTCCCAAAGCTCGAACCGCGGGAGGGGCACCCGTCCTCCGTCAGGTCATCCACCTTCAATTCTGCCTCCAGAAAAGGTTTTCCCCATTCAAATTGGATCGGATCTCTTTCGATTGTCGGGGGCGTCGATTTCTTCCGATGGTATGACTACATTCAGACAGGCGTTAAGGATTTTGAGAGGTGCTAATGTTGACCAGCCCCTTCCTACTTCACTCAATTCTTCGAAGAGCAGATCCGACAAAATGAGGAATCAGGAGGGGTCCGAACGCTCTACATTGATCGAGATCCTGCTACTTTTCGAGACGTAGCCCGGCATTTGCAAGGTTTCATCTCCCGCCGACGAATTTCATCTGATGCTGACCGCATTGGTAGGCTATTATGTAAAGCCTGTCGATGGAAGCCATTTTGTGAAGCTATTTGCCGACGCCCAATTCTACAGTTGTGGGTTGGTTGGCATTCGTTGAAGAGCTAACGCTGACGTCCTTTTAGTGCCGCGACTGATAGATCAGCTATTCGAATCCGAAATATTCATTCAGATTGGAGAACGACATTTCCAAATACCGAAGGATATATTCTCCGAACCAGGAAATTCCCCCAACTTTTTCTCGCTCGGCTTCGCGGTCTTCTTCTCTACCCCCGGAGAGGTTTTTCCTGGCCTGGACCGTCGAGGTCTACTCCGACCACCGTCCATTACTCCGCCATATGTTCCTGGTCGATCGGCAGAAATATTCGCAGAGCTCCTCCATCTTCTACGAGGCTACCCTCTACACATTAGAAATGAAGCCCATCGAGCCGAGCTCCTGCGAGATTGTCGCTACTTCCACCTCCGGGGATTGGAGCAGAAGATCATTGCCCACGAGATCAGCTACAACTTAGAGAGACAGAAACACGAAATCTGTTTGCGGCTTGAGGATGTCAAGCCATCGGGAGTGTCGTACACTAGTGACGACTCTCTCGGTGACAAGTCGACCGTTGGCGGATGGGTCTACTATGCCCGACCTTTTGTGGACGACACTTCCTACGAAATGGTCGTCGAGATTGGCGGTGAAAGCACCGTGCTTGACTTGGCCGACATGCGAGCCGATTTTCATGGGCTAGCCAAGGCACGCGTGTCCTCTCTTTTCCAGGTGGTCGCCAACAAAATGAATTTACCGACGAACGCACCTCTGGGGTTGATGATGCTCTCCGGCGGGCGATCTTCACAATCGGCCAGCCCCGGGCACACGCCACTAAGCGAAGATCGGGTCAAGGTGCGCTTCGAGACCGCAACGGATATTGTGCTGGACGGCGAAAGCTTTGAAATCGACGGGGAAAGCTCAATGGGCCAGATCATGCTCCACGGCCCCTCGACTGCGCCGAGCGAATCCGAATCTGAATCAGATGTGATGGGTGAAGGAACTTCATCCAAGCCCCTACCGCCAACTGGGAGTGGCCAACAGCGCCGTCCTCAAACTCGACAAGCACAAACAAGCTCCTTGTCCCAAACCGCTGGATCTCGAGGGTCCCTCCCGGTCCCACCGATCCAAACGAGCCGACTTTATGCACCATCAACGAAGAAGAGGAAGAGGCACAGCAGTCCAGGAGAATTCGGAGAATGGACAATCCGTACAGGACAGTGGCGCCTTCGAGTGCAGCCGAATATTCAAGACACGATACGGGGCGGATTCGAGATCGTTTTCATCGGAGTCAAGATCGATGCATATTCCAGCGAACGGGCACGCAATGCGAGGAGGGCGTTCCTTAACTGATGGGACGTGTAGTCTCAACACCTCACACGGCCAGACACCCTCTACCATTGCGGCTAACCGCGATCCCGTCTTACGTATGGAATATGCGTCCCCACACTTTCCGGATTCTCACCGCCTACGATAATCAATGGCGGCTGGCTCGCGCCACAGCAAGTTTGGTGGTATCTCATTTGCCTTTTTGCTCCTTCCGGTATACGTCCGACGTGCGATGGATATCTCGGTGGGATTGATCGATTCCTTGACACTAAAAAGCAGCATTAAAACGTATGGCCTGTTGTTCGTTGGGAAGCCACATGGTCTGAGTTTCTATATTGACTTTGTCGGCGGAACAGCATGACGATCAATACTAGGGAAATATCGTCCGATCGTCCTGTCACACCACATTACATCAACATTGGACGTGGCGGTTTCACCTATCATTGACCTCTGATTGGCGGCATATTTTTCTGAGTTACATTTGCATTCGAATTTTTTTGTGGTTATGCTCTGGACACCAATATCCCAGATATGAAAGAGCCAGGAAATTTGAAAAAGATGGGAAAGGGGCCCAAAGAAAAACATACCACTTTACTTTCACAATCTAGTATTTGCGTATTGTCTATTGATTCGATTGGAGACGGCTTGTTATGGATTGGTTCCCGGCATTGGTTTCGGTTGTTCTAAGCGTGACATTGCCACAAAGACGGGAAAGACGGCGTTGATCTGGTTAAATTTGTCCAGTCAACAGACCAATCAGCAAAAAGAAGGAGGAACAGATTGAATAGAGACGAACGACGAGGATCAAAGACTGGCAGGAGACAAATTTCAATTCCAGATCCCTTCGGTCAAAAGCCTCCGGATTGGCTTGTGGACGGCGGGCAAGCAAGAGAAGGACCGGAAATACACCCTAAAGACAAACAGAGAACAGCACAAACCATCAAGAGGCCGCATCCGACGCCAGGCGAAAAGCCGATGAAATGGAAGAGGAAAGGGGACAAAATCTTGAACCGCAGGCAATCAGCCAGTGGATGACTCTTGATATGCGGTCTGCGTGATGTGTATGGCTGGAAAAGACTCGAAAACAAACACCTATCTCTTGATGGTGCCAATTTATACTCGCATCGAGTGGTTGATGCAGGATCAGGATTTTGGATTTTACTTGTCAAGATCGGATACGGATCGTTTGTTTTCTTGATGATACGATCTTGGTGGGATTGGTCAGCGACTCCCTTTCGGCATGCAGGTTTTTCCAGGCGTGGGTGGGCGTGGCAATGGCTTGTCCAGTTACTGCCAGCGCCGGTGCCATTCAAATGCCCTGGCTGCTTCTATGTCTTCTATCCCGGCCTGCCAACTGCCAACTGCCAACCGTCAACCAGCCATTTCGTCCACCATCGGCCATCATTTCTCATCCAATCCTATCCCATCCTGTCGCGTCCTAGCATACCACAACTAGTTATATCACAATTTATTCGTCGACCATCTATTCTACATACATTCAACGATAAATACAATCAAATTCATGATGTCAATACATATACTTGTCATGTCAGCTTCGCATGACCTCATCATTTGAGTTTTTGTTCCTCCTCAACTAATTACCTTTTGCATACAGTCTCATTGTCGTTGCCAGCGCTTTTCACTGTCTTCTTCTTATGCAGCGGCATGGTTACGCCTATGAGAGCAGGGCTTCAGCTTTCTACTTCCGGTATGGCATGAGACAGGGGGTCTTGAACTGTGTTCGGCACCTCGTCGCCTGTCTGAGCCCGAATACCTTGGCAGCTTTTATTTTGTTTCACTCCACCATTTCATTCATGATCCCATGGCGGCTGTCGTTGAGAATGGTGGTTTCCTGCTGGCCATTGCCCTTTCGACTTGCCCTCGACATCGAAGATCTGACTAGAACTTTTGGCCGAAGGCCACTTAAGGAAGGAATAGACCATTTGCTCACGCACTGTGACTGTATATCACCCAGTAGGTACCCTGTGGAGTGGCACGAATGAGATCAATTTTGCCTTTTTGGGTCAATTTTTGGGCTCCTGGGGCCTGACTCTGAAATACCGGGAAAATGATGGTAGGATTGGAATGAAACGCTGACTGAGGTGGGCAACAATGCAATAAAGCTTCTCCACAAAGGAAGTGTCAAGTAGATACCCGGGATAGGAGAAGCAGGTCATATATCTGCTCAGTGACATGGATGAGGCTCCACGGAACGACACTCGCAATAAGTAGTACACCATTAGTGAACACAGCGCGGAAAGGTAATACCTATGACGGTTTCCCCGAGATCTCTCGCTTTGGCACTCAGCTGAGGTATGGTTGGTTGATGCTGTCGAGTGTTGCGCCGCAGAAGCGGGAGAGAGCAATGCCTGACAATACATTGTTGCAGAAATCGGTAAGTAGTCAGGTGGTGAAACTTTTAGCGGTCCATGGTTGGTGAATTGTGGTGGAAGAGGAACGAATATTACTCATCAACCGATGGGTGGCGGTTAAATGTTATTGGATTCGGGTCACATTCAGGCTATGTGGGTTTCGGAGCAACGATTACTCAGCCTCCGCTCAAGCAGAGTTTCAGACTGCGCCCGTGAGGGTTGACGTTGTGGTATTGCGGCTGGGAAGAGGGTTGATGATGATGATGGCGGTCTATGGCACAAAATCCTCACATGGGAACCGAAGCGTTTCATTCCAGCACGTAAGCAAAGTGGAAATGGCAATAGGCATTTGCCCCATACTCGTGTTCGGCGTCCAGCCTGCGAGATATAATATCCCTTTGTTTCTGGGAATATCAGCCATGTGACTCCATAGTGGGCATTCGGCCTGATGGTGTTTCCTCTCAGGGTGGGAAGTGCTTCATTTCCCAGTTCTTTCCGATAACATCTTAGGGCTTAGCAAGGCCGAAACTCAAAAGAAGCTTCGTGGAAGTCGACACGGAGCAAGATTGGGTGGGATCTGGAGAATAGGCTGTTCAGACAAAGTCTTGTTCGTTGGACATCAGAACCCCAGTGTTTGTTGCAAAACGAGCCGGCATCTCCTCGTTGACCCGCTAATGACTGGATAATGCCATCGAACAGTGGAAAAGCAGTGTCGAGATCGATCCCTATCTCCAAGGGACCGGAGAATCCTATGAGAAGATACCAATTGTTGCTCGACCTTTGTAGAGAGAAGGGAGCTGATGAAGCTTACTCCCCATTGATACGAGGATCGAAAGTCTGATCTCTTTCTTGAAAAGCGTCTGTCTAAAGGGTTCGAGACCACCGATTGCCCTTTACTCTCAGGTCGTCAATGGAATGGCAGTCACTCTCCCGATCTCCCTTAAGGAGACTGGATCAATTGCAGTTGAATGCTTCCCGCATTCTCTAAGGAACCATGCTGATAACATAACGAGCCCCTTGATTGCAATGTCTCCAGTTAGCACCCTCCTTCGATGTCGATGTTGACCTCCTAGAGCCAATGGAAAGCGCGGGTTGGGCTCCCTCTTGAGGAAATCTGTGGCGGGTTTGAGACAGGGTAGCATTTCACCATGCATCGTCGTGTATCCACAGCAGTGATCTGGGGATAAACCAAGCATTCAATGTGGGGATAGCTGTTTGCTAGCTCCGTTAGTGTGCAAAGAGCGCACGCCCCGGGCGCGTACACACGGAGCTAGGTCAGCCACATGGCGAAAGATGGCCCCAGGGAGCAAGTCATGCGAGGCGAAGTCTTCTAGATTGACAAGAGATTCAAGGGACAGAGATATAAAGTAGTGTGGAGAATTGACGAAGTGTTGCTATCACATGTGTGACATGAATCATCGGTGATGGATCTGCTGATTGAACAAGTCCATTGATTAGAAGATCAAGAGCGTCGCTTGACAGGATACCGGCTCTCTTTCGTGCTTGGTGGGCCCCGTATTTGCTCCGGCTACTGTGCTCGTTGGATTATTCATGATGCTCACTAGAAACGAAGTTGGCCGGTAGAGGCTGGAGAAGGTGAAATGGAAAGGGACGGAGAGAAGCTAGCCAAAGAAGGGTGCTCATCAAGCTGAAACCTCCGACCGCTGCTTAACGCTGGCAAGTATTGATGGGCTGTTGGCTATTATCTTTAGTTGACCATCTGAACAGTCTGCTTCAAGGAACACTCGGAACTTTCCTCGTATAATCTCGTTGAGGAAATGTCGAGGCTCAAGGTTGAATCCAGGAATCCCTCTCACATTCAGTCTCCACTTCCTTCCACCCTTATGGCTAATGAATGGCGTCGAATCGAAGCCTGCATTCCTGAAATTAGAACTCGTAGTCCTGAGAAAGATTACTTGGGCGTCCCTGTGACCTTCTGCTAAGCACCCAAATCGACATCATGACGACTATTGCGTCTATCCGTTGCCTCTTTGATTATTTACCCGCCACAGCCACCTCTTCCTCTTTTTCAACCTGGATCCACAGCTCAGGCTTGAAAAAGAGCGAGCAGGACGCACCATTCGGGTGAGAAAAAGGAGGCAGTGTAGATGCAGTGGTGGTTGAAAGTAGCGTGCAATATCAAGCATTAGGAGATACTAGCAAGCATACCCTGGTGATTGAGTGTAGCTGGATGCGACCCTTGGTTCCTAATATCGTATTTCCGTACACACCGTGGATGCATTTGGTGGGAATGTCGTGTTGTGGTTGACTGCCATTCCGGAGCAGTCGAGATCAAGCAGACTCATTCCACAAATTGATCCACACCGGCGCCGCCGCTCATGTCGTTCTGCATAGTAGCTCTTGGAGAATAAAAGACCAATTGGTTCTCCGAGATCAAAGCTACCTGGCGTATACACTCATTCTGTGCACCGGTTGGGAATTGGGCTTGGCCAAGGGCATCGAGAAATTTCTTGAATCGTTTTCAAGCTCTTCTGGCGTATGAAAGCTTCCAGGAGCAGCCAGGAAATAGACTACTTGAAGCTGATGTGATTGGTTCCAGTTTTCCTGCGTATCTTGTTTCGATGCGAATTGGTGTGCTGACATCAAGTGTGATCAATTGCTCGCGAGATGTGTGTAGTCTTGGGCGCGGCCGTAGCTAGAAAATGACATTGATCAACTGTTGGAAGGGAAAATAGATGGCAAGGCTGAGTCTTGATTGCAGAGATAGCACAGGTTTTGCTAGAGCAGTTGCCAACTTTTTGTCATCGGGGGAGTAATAATCGTCCTCCCGTAGGATGGTTGCGGCTGCCGACGACGACGCACGGCTAGCTCTCTGCTTCGTTTACAAGCATATAGATGTCCGCAATCAAAAGACTATGTCGAAGTGCACATGTCTCCAGTGATGAAACGAAGGTGGAGAAGTTATAAAATCCGACCCACTGCTGATCCTTGTGACCGAAACACTTCCCTTCCTAGAGCCTTTAATGTTTCCTCCTCGTTATTGGGCTGGCAGGTTCAGGACGTAGATATGGAAACTGTGAGCAGGTCCTCCAGAATCGAGGCTCCTCCAATTACAGAGCAAGATGTATTTCAAACTGTGCGCCGGACGGGCATAGAAGTTGGAACTTGGGTCAAGCTGAGTCTTTGATACTGAACGCAGGGATCAAGGCTCCGAACGACGATGACAAAGGCCCCAAATTCTAGCCAGCGGAATATGTTGATTACCTTAAACAACCTCTCTTTCAGGCTCAATTGCCAAATGGTGGATGCAGTTATCTTCTGAGGCCGGGCGTATGTATGACACCGTTTGGCGCACAAATCTGTCACAAAAAGGCCTATATGAGGTACACCAATTCCTTGAATATCCCTCGCTTGGTGCTCCGTAAACTTAGGATCGCCTTGGGATAAGTCTCTCCCCGAAATCTCATTGCTGTTGGCTTGCGTCCAGGCGACGATCGCTCATTTTATGGTTAGAGACGATTTCCAGATGTGGTTTGGATGGTGGTGACGAATATCTTGATAATCAACCCAGTTTTGACCGGTGATTTCAATGACGAACAAATTTACCAGCACCTTATGCAAATGGTTTCAGGGAGTGCCGGCCATGGCAAGCAGGGTGACTAAGTCGACAGCTAGATGCGTGTCTGGAGCATTCTGTCCATGCATGTCAACAGCACCTCGAGCGGAAGGTTCAGGATACCAAGGACATCGCTTCGGCAGGCAATCCATGAAGTTTGACTTAATACATATCAGCTTATTCGGAAATACAGCTAGACAAGAGCGAGGAGTAAAAGATAGGCTGGCGTCTGCTCCAGTCCAAAGCGTGTCGCTTGCAAGGTTTTTCAATCATCTCGTCAGATCCAAGGCAGTGTCTTCTTGTCCGCACCGGACTCGATGCCGAGAGTGTGGAGGTCTATTGGCTTCCTCGAATGAATAACTCCTTTTTGTCGTTACTGATGCCTCGCTGTTGAGTTCGATGCTGACGAGATTCCTGAAATGACTGGGACAAGGGAGACTCCATCCTTCGAGTGCTGAGGGCAGTCTAGTCAGTATGCTTCGAGGCTTTGACATTGAACAAGCCACATGTATTGATGAGCTTCATTGATGGTATGCTGTGTCCCTCGATCGCCCTTCACCGTCTTTTATTGTTGGATGTGAAAAGTGGGCGTCCACCTCCTGCTTCATCGGGCCCTCTCTAGGCGGCGGCTACCAAAGTCTTCGGGGGAAGGAGAATGGTCTCGGACTTGTACATTATTTGAAAACTGGATATTTTATGTTATTACGGCCCATTGCCTAAGAGGCGGTCAGAAAAGCAGAAAGCATTGTCCCAAGAAGATATTGAAATACTGCAACGACTTCAGCCTGGTGCCTAGGATGGAATGGTTCTCGCCAACACCTGTACTAGAGGTAAAGTAGGAATTGTTGATCTTGCCTGGGACGGACTTGAAGAGTGAAATTCGCAGCATTGGATAAATAGCTCATAAACTGGTTGCGACGTGCCGTCCGGCTTTCTTTTTTCCCCTCCTGCGCAGAAAATAGCATTCATGGCTAAATTCGTTTAGGTCGGACACAGGGTACCAATCATCATTGATGAATAGGCATATATTTTTAGATGCGGGAGTCATCACGCCTTTGTTGAATGTGGAAGCTTCAATGACGACTCAGGCTTCTGCAGCGACGCCCTGATTAGTGAACCCCATACGTGATTATTGTATAGGACGGGTTCTGTCGCTTGGGCCCGGGGGGAGGAGCACCAAGGAAGGCCAATGTCCAGCTTTTATATTCCCCCAGCCGTTACTCTGTGGTCTGATCCGCTATGGCAGCATCATAAATTGTTTGACACTTCCATGCTCTGACGAGTAAATAGTAGTTTGCCGGAGTCAGAATCGACATCTGAGCATGCATAACTGAGGGAAATCACCCGGGGAGTAGAGGAACCGGCCAACCCAAGCCCTGTTCCCTCCAGTCCACCGAGCCAGCTCAAACGGAAATTCAGGAAAGGGCACTTTGGCGTTTACGAACAAACATCTTGCCTGGAGACGCAGATCTTAATTCCACTCGTAATTGTCGTTCTTAACAACTTGTAACCCTGAGTATTCATCTAGTCCGGATAAAGGCAAATGTACCTCAGGCAGATCAATCCAATGGCACAATGTAGGTGCTCTCTGGGACTATTCCTCCGCACAGAGTATGGCGCAGTCGCCATTCGACGTCTGCTTACTTGCCTCGGGCTTCCTCTCCGAGTTGTTGCAGGGCCTTTCCGTATTTCGTCTTGAGGGCATCTCGCTCAATGCTTAGATTAAGCCGCTTTATTTTCGCTTGCCGTTGGACTGAGAAGTCATTGCCCCCAGTGCCAGGTGCATTCTTGCCTTTCCCACCAATTTCACGCCAGAACCATGCGGCTTCTCTATGCTCGATGATTGTCCATGCATGACCCGCTCTGCCGGCTCGCGCGGTCCGACCAACACGATGAACATATGTCAAGGCGCTGTTCGGAACGTCATACGAGATGACATGCTCAAGTCCAGGCACATCCAAGCCACGTGACGCCCGGTCCGTAGCAATCAAGATGGATATCTTCGAGTTGCGGAAGGCCGAGAGCGCACGACGAGACGAGGCTGATGACACGGTGCTGCGCGTTAGTGTCGATATTTGGGATGCGAATGCCGGAGACAAAAGAACCAACAATCTCGAGAGTCGGGTCGCCGCGGCGGTTGAGCGCACAAAAACCAGTGCGCGGCGTGCCCCGTTAGCTTGCCGGCTTCGCACGGACTGGTCGAGGAAGCCAGCTTGAACTTTCGGGATTTTACCGGATCTCGACGAGCCGTCTGAACTGGAGCTATCATCATCTTCCGGTGATGTTGACAGCTCCGAGTCGGAGCCGGAGTCACAAATCGACGATGAACCAAGAGTCTCTCCCGATTGTGACCCAGTAGCCAATCCGATATACTGTCGAAGTAATTCCACCAAATACAGTGGCTTTTCAGAACCATCCGGGATCGGAATCGCCGTTTCCTCCAATGACGGAGGTAAATGGAAGGCATCTCTGCCCTCCTGTTGGCGATGCTCCACCATCGTCCCGGGCGATGCTTTGACGCCGAGCTCGGTCGTGCTCTCGTTCACATCACTACTACCTAACAAGACCAATTTCGGATTATAGAGTCCCATCTCGTTGAGCTTGGACACGTCGCGAGTCATGGTTGCGGATAACAAAATTTTTATAAGTTTTCGTCGAGGGGGAGTCATTTTCATGAATCTGAGAAGTTCATCCATCTCCATGGTCGCAGCTCGCGACTCCAGGGCCGGTATGACAACTTCAATCCACTCCTGATAGCTCTCGTTGAGCAATCGGTCAGCCTCGTCCACAGCCAGCCATCTCACATCGTCCAAAGTGAAGCCAGATGTGGATTGGAGATGGTCCACTAGGCGGCCTGGGGTGGTGATGAGAATGTCTGCTTTAGACCTGTACCGAGTAACGTAGCCCACTGACTTTAGAGGATCTTCTGACTTCGCCCTTTGCACCAGGCTTCTCAAAGAAAACCGGGACCAGTCGACCTGGGCTCGCTGCTGTTTTTGATACCGTTCCAGGTCATAAACCTTGCCCTCTTCAACGAGCATCTCTTGCTCATCTTTGAGAGACTTGCTGCCGACGGCCGTAGCAATCTTCAGATGGGTTCCAGAGGCACAAATCTCGCATAATTCACGCACTTGTTTGACAAGCTCTCGAGTCGGAACGACAATAACAGCCCTCAACTTCGTGCCCGCAAGCTTCATCAAATCAGCGATCATGGGCAAGATGTACGTCAAAGTTTTACCCGAACCAGTCGCGGCAGACACACAGAGATCGCCGTCATGTTTGGCAGGCCCGTCGAAGAGTAAGGGTAGAACAGTCGCTTGTACAGGAAATGCGCGTTCCAGGCCGATTTTCTTCAAGTTAGCCAGCAAGGTCCCCGAGACTCCGATCGATTCAAAGGTTGACGTAGATCCTGGCTGAACATTTAAGGGAGTTTCCTGCCAGTACGGAAGGACAGAATATGTGGGCTTCTCTTGAAATGTTTCCGCCGGCTCAGGTTGCGGGATAGGTTCCAGACCATGCAGCTCAGGAGGCGGCGGTTGATCAGCCGTGGCGTCAGATTCTTGAATGGGATCCTGCTCTCTGACCCGAGCTTTCTCGAATCTCGACAGAACACTCGCGCGTCTCTTATCATATGTGCCATCGCTAGTTTCCCCGTCGATGTCATTTGGAACAGGTTCCGACTTGTTGCGTTTCCGGCTCTTTGATTCACCAGTATTCTTCTGGGCGGCCCCATCTTGATGCTCAAGAGCCTTAGAAGATTTTATATCGACCGAAGAATTTGCGTTCCTTGCAGCTTCTGTGACTCGGTATCCGTCGAGGACGCCCTTCCCGACATCATTGACGTTCGCTTTCGCAGGGGTGTCTGGACCCCCAGAAGGCAGCTTTGGGATGGTACTGGCACCCTGATCGGGCTTGTCTGACAGCTTCAATCTCTTTCTTCCCTTCTCATGACTTGCCGTACTTTCATCTCGTCTGCACTTTTCGGGGATTGAAGACGCGTTCGCCGCCAGTACACTCTTGGAGGGAGGCACATAACGAGCATAGAAGTGAGACATGGAGGAATTCGGAAGCCATTAAACAGCAACGGAGGGAGTGTTTAGGCACAGACTTGGTACGGCATTTGTTTTCTGCTCGTGGGAGAGCACGAAAGGAAGCAAAAAAAATAAAAACGAGTTGCTATGAGGTTAGAATTCGACCGGCAGAATTTCTTCACCGCCGGCGGCTCAACCTGGCCGCCTCTTTCTAAACGAGGCTTGCCCTGATTCTCTCTCCTTTACCCGGCCGTCACCCAACTTTTCGATCACGCTCATTCGCGATGTGGTTATTGACCGCGTCCAGAGGCAAGCCGGATTCCTCAGCCCCCCAACGTTCAACATGCCGTACAATATCGCCATGGCCTGCGACTTTTTCTTCCCCCAGCCCGGCGGGGTCGAAAGCCATATTTACCAGCTATCAACGAAACTAATCGACCGGGGCCATAAGGTTGTGGTCATTACTCACGCGTACAAAGGCCGGACTGGAGTACACTACTTGACAAATGGCTTGAAAGTCTACCATGTTCCCTTCTTCGTCATCTATCGAGAAACGACGATGCCCACCGTCTTCTCCTTTTTCCCCGTCTTCCGAAATATTGTCCTCCGGGAGCAAATCCAGATTGTCCACGGCCATGCCAGTCTCAGCAGTTTCTGTCATGAGGCCATCCTCCATGCTCGCACCATGGGTCTGCGCACTGTCTTCACGGACCATTCTCTGTTTGGATTTGCGGACGCGGTCTCCATATTGACCAACAAATTGCTCAAGTTTGCCCTGAGTGACGTCGACCATGTCATCTGTGTGAGCCATACCTGCAAGGAGAATACCGTCCTCCGGGCGTCACTCGACCCCTTGATGGTGTCCGTCATACCAAACGCGGTGGTTGCCGAGAATTTTCAGCCCCGATCATACGTGCCCAAGTCGCAAGACACGGGGTATATGAGACCCAGACCAATCCCTCAACGCCTCGGCCCGGGTGATACCATTGTTATTGTGGTGATTTCTCGTCTTTTCTACAACAAAGGGACCGATCTTTTGATTGCCGCGATTCCGCGGATTCTGGCCGCCCATCCAAATGTGCGCTTCATCATTGCTGGTTCCGGCCCCAAGGCCATTGATCTGGAGCAGATGCTCGAAAGACGAATGCTTCAGGACAAGGTGGAGCTCCTGGGGCCTGTCCGGCACGAAGAAGTTCGCGATGTGATGGTCAGGGGCCACATCTACCTCCACCCTAGCCTGACTGAAGCCTTTGGAACTGTCATTGTGGAGGCGGCCAGCTGTGGTCTGTATGTGGTCTGTACCAGAGTGGGGGGCATTCCAGAGGTTCTGCCCGCGCACATGACAACATTTGCAAAACCGGAAGAGGATGACTTGGTTCTCGCCACGGGCCGGGCGATAGCGGCACTCCGCTCCGGAAAGGTCAAGACGGAACGATTCCACGACCAGGTCAAAATGATGTATTCCTGGACCGACGTTGCGCAACGGACGGAAAGAGTCTACGACGGAATCACCGGCGCCATCAGCGAGCAAGAATTTTATGGCCAACATGCCAATCCGAGTTGGAACGCTTCTCGCCGACGAGGGTATGCTTTAATAGACAGATTGAAACGATACTATGGCTGCGGCATCTGGGCCGGCAAGCTCTTTTGCCTGTGTGTCATCATCGACTACCTCATATTCCTCTTTCTGGAAATTTGGGCGCCGAGGGCGAGTATTGACATGGCACGAAGCTGGCCTCGCAAACCCTTTATCAATGACAAGAACAAGCCAGTGGAGAATGGCATGTTTCGTCGAAGAGGCACAGATCTTATGGATCGTCGAAATGGCAGCTTGATGATGAGATGAGATTTGCTCATCCTTTTAGGCATGGACCTCGGATGTGCACATGTCCCGCTTGGGGCCCCACACCAAACTCAGCTTCCCAAAATCATATCGGCTACCATGTCTGCACCCAATTCGGCGGCGAATCGATTGAAGCAAGTACAGGGTTTCTTGTCGGAGAACAATGAAAGATCACCGGACATGATGTGGCCAGCACTGCCAGCTCGGGCCGGTTATCTGGCCCTCAAAAACGGCAGACGTCGAAATGCCTTGTCTTTGGCCGTGTTGAGAGACTTGCGCGACCAGCTGCACGCGTACAATAAATCACCAGTGGATGGTGGATTGAGAATATTGCCTCCGTTCAAGCCAGACCTTCTTGCCGATCTCGAGAAAGCTTCAAAGGACATCAATTCTGACGCGGGAAAGCAATATGGCTGGCTGCTTGACTCGGCGAAATGGCAAGAGCATCGGAAAGGCCTCCCGAACGTGATTGTGCTGCGAAGTGAAGGCCCCGTGTTTTCCTCGGGCCACGATCTGGGTGAGCTGCGAACACTCAGTCATGACGAGGTCAAAGAGACGTTTGCTCTGTGTGCTGAAGTCATGTCCTTGATCAGGCGGTCTCCGGCCCCCGTCATAGGAGCCATTCAAGGTCTGGCAACCGCGGCGGGAGCACAACTCGCCCTGACCACCGATCTCCCCATCGCTTGTGCCACGACTCAATTTCGGCTTCCCGGCGCATCCATGGGATTGCCATGCACGTCGCCCTCTACGGCGGTATCTCGCAAACTGGGACATGCATTGACTTACAGAATGCTCGCTTTGGCCGAACCGATTCGCGCCGACCGACTTCCTGGAGGAGCGGTCGACGTGGTGGCTGATCAAGAAGCATTTGAGAAAAGGTTGACAGCGATGGTGGATCAACTATCGGAGACAGCAGGACAGCCTCAGGCCCTTGGGAAATGGGCGTATTGGACACAACTCTCGTTCCGTGGCGGTGAGTCTGGCGGTGACGGATATGAAGATGCAGTCGCATGGGCCGGAAGGATCATGGCGCTTCATGCGAGAGCTGAAGATGCGAGGGAAGGCATCAAGGCCTTCTTTGAGAGGAGACCGCCAATTTGGAAAACATGAGGAATGCGAAATGGCCCGAAGTAGAAATCATAACAATCCCTATTTGGCCGTTGCCCGTTCCGCTGCAAAATGACTCAAGTCATGATTACTTTTTATCTGTCTCCCTCACCACGATGACCAAGAACAGCACCGACAGTACTCTGCTCGTTTTCGTATCAGTCCTCTCGTCCACAACACGCCAGCAGCGACAAGTGGCCGTGGTGGGGCACCACATTTCACCCGCCCGGCGAAGCGCCCCGATTGAGTTAAACCGCGGGTATTCAAAGTCGGCATCGTCGAGATCCATCATATATTCTCCCTTGTGCAGTTTCTCTACTCTGAAAGAATGCCAGAGTCCTCGAGAGGATTCCAATGGCTCATGGCGTGCCGCGAGAATTCGACACGGTCATTGTTGGTGAGCGACCTCACGGACTTCCCCCCCCCTCCTTTTCCTTCTCTGCGCAGTTGAAACATGGACCACACATATACATTGTCCCTACTGATCCTTTTCACTAGGGAACGGCCCCTCGGCTCTGATCTTGTCCTATATTCTTCATGGCAATCTGCCTTATTACGACGAGTCCCGTCCTCATCCCGATCCCATCTTACATGAAAAACTCCTCCGGTCGAACAAGGATTTGCTGAATCTTGACATTGACGGATTAACCGAGCATTTCGCGGCCTCGAGGTTCTCCTACTCGACACAAGCACTCCCCGTTAATGTCCTCTGGGACACCTTGGTGAGACCGCAGGGCGAGACCGACGATGCGCAGAAGACATGCATCAAATGGCACCATGATCCTTCACGAGCCGTGTCACATCTTGTCATGGGAAATACGATCAGAGCGGGAGGGCAATGGGTTGACAATCCGGCCCCTGCCAGTTGGGACATTGGCACCTTGAGCTATGCGGGCATGATATCGCTTCCTGGTTACGGGTTTGACGAACACTATCAAAGGCGCTATGGACAACCTATGCCCATTTACCTGCGGCCTTCGAGACAAGCCGTGGCCGAATATCTAGCCACGTACCCTGACCAGGCAGGAATCGCCGAATCGCTCCAAAACGGCCAACAGGTAACTGGGGTTTCTCGGTACCAGGACGGCTTTCATATCGCTTCACACAACATCTTCTGCCGGAACCTGGTATTGGCATCGGGCATCTTCAGCGACCTCATCCCACCACCGCCAGTACTCACCCCTCTCCTCGGCCTCGCCGCGGTCCCCGCCCACCCGTCTGGATATTTCCCGGAGCCGCTCCTCGTCATCGGCTCCGGCTTCAGTGCCGCGGACGTGATTATTTCGAGTCATCCCCGCCAAAGAATCATCCATGTCTACAGATGGGCACCGTCAACGTCCCCGTCTCCGTTGCGAGCGTGTCACCAACAAGCATACCCGGAATACGCCGGGGTATATCGACGCATGAAGCTCGCCGCTCTGTCATCTCCATCGTCTAAGGAAAGGCGGCCTAAAGTGCGGCAGACGCAGTCCGAATTTGACCTCAGCCGCGACTGGAAGACGACATACGAAGGCCTGCCGAATGCCGAGATCATCCACGTCGAATCTGCGCATGACAGAACCGCACTTGTCACATTCCGAACTGGCCATGGTCTACCTTTTCAATACCGAGTCGGCAGCTTCGCGTACGTCGTCGGACGACGAGGGTCCCTAAACTACCTGTCGTCGGAACTGGTCAAGGCGATCCTCCCCAGCGATGCCAAGGACGCCAGCACCATGGTGTCAGGACAGACGCTGCGCGAAAAGGCAAACGAGGACCTTGAACTCGCGCCGCATGTCTTCATCATCGGCAGTCTGACAGGCGACTCGTTGATCCGCTTCGCGTACGGTGGCTGTGCATATGCTGCCGGCAAGATCATGCGGCGCTCGATGGAGAGGATCGGTAAAGTCGAGTTCAGCGGAGGAACAGACAAAGATCCTTCTGGCAACAATAATGGCAACATCAATGGCAATAGTAACGACATCATCGTCCCTTTGCGAGAAGGTCAAAATCGGTGCCAGACACCGTCGCCACGGATCCCCGCCATGAACGGCCTCGATGGCCACGAGGCAAGTCCCGTCAGCTTGGTAGAGAGTGGTATGCCATTGGACAGACGACAGACGGAAGGAGGTACCCTAGTCTCAACTGAAATGGTCCCGGCTTAAAGGCCTTTTTTTTTTTTTGGGATACTGCTGCCGGAGTCACAGCTGCGTGCGTGGCACACGTATATACCTCGTTGCATTAGAGAGCCACATCACATCTGGCTGTCATGAGGCTTTGTCCCAGATGCCGATATTGGATAGATTTTATAATTCGCTGTGGATATTTTGAATCTAAGTGGGTATACATATATTATCACTCTCTTCATGTCCTAAGGGCCTTTTCATGCCAGGAGAGACAAGTGGGTTCGTATCTTTCACTTGGTCCATATGTTCACGCCTATCGCCGAGATGAGTAGAGAGATACGTACTCGGTCCGTGCCTCGTCCACAACAGACCAAGTTCTCCCTCCTAAAAACCGTCTTGGGCAAGGGCATCCGCAACACCGAGATAAAAAGCCACGGCATTAAATCGTTCCTGCACGAGGCCCACCCCCGCAGCGACGCGCAAAAGGCGATTCGACCAATTAATCAGATCCAGATGCGTGACTCCGACCAGTGTGCCACGGTACTCACCCCAGCGGGCGCTGGCGACGCTGACGAGGCCGTCGTTAGCCCCCTCGCGCGGCGTGATCAGGTCGTGACTCAGGCGAAAGACAGATAGGAAATGCGGCGTCGCCGAGGCGCCGTAGCTGAAATATCGTACGTTAGGGTCGTCCGGAGTCGACGGATTGAAGTGCTGCGTCATATAGGTGGTGGTGAGTTGGGAGAAGGCGCGGGCGTCGATGCGCAGGCGCTCGAGGGTGCGAGAGATGCGCGGGCCGAGTGCATAGGCACCGTCAGGACTGCCGCGGGTGTTGAACTTGAAGTCAAAGTTGTATATCATATCCGCGGCACTGGAGCCGCGGTGTGGTGTCGCGATGGTCGTGAGACTGCGGACGCGGAACGGCCTCCTAGGAGATGGTGACGCCTCCCGCGGCGGACATAGGCGCGAGATCACGTACCGAGCGTCTAGGCCGCCCATGCTGTGTGCGACGATGTTCACATCGCGGCCGGGGGCTTTCGTTGCGATCTGGCTGGCAAGCGCGCGGGCGCGGTCTTCGATGGATCCCATCGTGGGTACGGCGGTCGTGATGAATTCAATCCCATTCTGCGCGAAGGCATCGGTGATCCCGCGCCAGTATTGGATGCTAGGTAGATAGCGGCCCACGAGACGGAGCTCATCGAAGCCCATCAGCCCATGGGCGAGCACGATCAGGTGTCGAGGCACAGAGTAGTGAGAGCGGACGTGGGCAAAGTCGTCGGTGATCAGGCGGCCGAGGTCGGAGAGACCGGGATCTATGGGGTTTTCAACATTGCTCGAGGAGCCCGTGTCACGATTGGCCTTCGAACCGGGATTGAGGTGAGGTGGTGGTGAGCTTAAAGTCGACTGATATCGAATGCACTGAAGGGCGGGCGGCCGTAGCCCAGCATGAAGTCGTGGAAACTTCCATGGCATACTCCCCGATATGTCAGTTGTCCTTGTCAGCGAGGGAGTCGACCCATGGGTACAATTAAAAAGGTGAGGAGCTGAGGTCGGACTTGAAGATATTGATATGGATGGTACGTGTCCGACCCTGGAGCTGCGTCATACGCATTTCTTTGGAGCCGATAGTATATATCTCGTCGTCGACGCCCAAATTAATTCACCAACAAATTTGAAAGGCGCATTCTAACACCGGACTTTACGGCATAAGCTCTTGCATTAAAAAGAAGGACCACATTAAAGCATGGTCTTCTGCTTGAGCCTCAGTCTATGTCCACAAATGACCCAGCATGACGCCCGCCTGTAATCCGGCGTTCACCCAAAGACATGACGGCCAGCTCTTCTTCATCCTCGTAGAGGTAACAACCAGAGGAAACGTTCCGAACGCCTCATTCTTCCCTCGAGATCTTTTCCGGCACTTCAGGCGTGGGAGAGGTCACGGCTCTGATCAAATCATTCACCACCTTGTTTCCCGACTTCTTGCCCGCAGCCTCGATCTCCTTCACCTTTGCCTCTGCCTCCTTATTCGCGTCGTCCTCGGCTTTCTTGTTTCCGCTCGATTGCTGTCCTCACGGTGAGCTCCGAGTGGGTCTGTATGAATGGGATACCACCGGCATACCTCTGCTTCGAATTTCTTGAACTCCTCCTCTCGCTTCTTTCTGTACTCCTCGATTTCTTTCTGTGCTTCTGTTTTGGCATCCTTGACTCTCTTCGTTCGGTCTGGTGATGTTAGACGCCCGGTAATAGATTGTCACAGGTCGGTGGAGCGTACACTCTCTGGCTGTATGAACGTTAGCACATCGGTCACGGTGGTATCCTCGATGCCTTACCTTTTTGTACTATCTTCTGCGCCTCTTTTTCGGCCTTGCTCCTATTCAGCCTCTGTCTGACCAAAACCAAGTTGGCAGCGGACTCACATCAAGCAGGGTCTGAATGCCTGCCGAGTTTTGTGCAGACTATGCTCCTATCAGCGGGGAAGTGATGGTTCTGGCACTTACACACACCATCTTGGGATTTCTGACCGCTTCGACTGAGAGCTCAAGGTGAAACGAGTAAACAGAACAGAGGGAGAGGGGAGATTGAGAGATCAAAGTCCTCAATGCGCCCGCACCGTGCTTGAAGCTGCGGAGCTGAAAAGGGTTTAGCTCGCCCTGGTCTTTGGGGAAAGCCACAGTTGCGAGCGTCTCTCCGCTTAAACATTTTCTTCGACCTTGTTGATACGGTTCTTTTGAGGACCACCATCCTCACCCTCAGCGTTGTGATGTCTACAGCTTCGAAAGTAACTCTTTTGAGCACCGTCTTGGCCACAGCCGGCATCGTGGCCTTTGTCCATTGGGCGCAGAGTGCCGAAAAAGCCGTGAGTATTGATTCCTCGGGTCTCTGGAGAACGCTTGCTGAACACGGCTAGGCTATGCACGCCGGAGTCATTCGAGACATGGAGCAGCAACGCATTAAACGAGAGCGTCAAGCAGATTTCGATATGCAGAGGCAGCTTGAGGAAGAGTACAAGAAAGTCCAGACCGTACACGATGCTACAAACGGAGCGTGATCATACCTCCGAGCATATCCTCTGAGTGGAAGGAGCTTTGCAACTTTGAAAGAGCCTCCGGGGCATCGGGCCACCATGCTGCTTGACCTGATGGAATTTCCTGCTTCCATCAGGCTTGCAGGGCTTGGGATACAACCAGGGAAAAAGTCAGGCCACGACATCACCACAACCGGTACGCCCACCTGAAGGAATTGCTTCTACATTCTTCAGAGGAGTCTGGTCTGGATCCGGCGGCGGAATGGCAGACAATATTGAAGCTGCCGGCGAGTCGAAGCTCGGGAAATCCACACGCGATGAGATAGACCGCTAGGCTCGTGCTAGCCGCGTCCACCGACATGGGTTGTCGAGACGTATGGACTCAAAAGTATGATCAAGAAATTGGAAACGATCTCCAGGGCGCGAAAGACGACCAACAATCATTGACCAGTGGCTCAACCCAACGTGGACAGGGTGCCCAAAAAGAGTCTCTCAATTAGACAATCATGTCTTGGAGAAGAATATGGTTCAAACCTCATTTATAGCCATCTTTTTGAACTGAACCGAATCTCACATCACCCATTTTGTGTTCCCTACATACCCAACATCCCCGCCCCATGCTTTTCTCCATCCTCACCTCGCATACCGATCGTAGCACCATACTCATAGATGTTCAACCCTTCAATGTCCGATTCCGCCCGCCACCCAATTGTTGAACTCCAAGTCCCCAGGCCTCGGGAACATGCCTCCTTCATTCTGGGCCTGATTGGGGTTTGGATTTTGATTTTGATCCTGCTGCTGTCCTTGTGCGGGTGCCTGTCCTTGGCTTGGTGGTGTTGGCTGTGCTGGCGGATTTTGGTTTTGATTCTGACGCCTCTCCTCATCAAGGGCCCGCTGCCTCGCCTGGCGCGCGTAGACAAGCAACGCCAACGCACCCGCCAGCGCGATGATGATAAGACTCTCGACAAGGCCGTCGTCGAAATCGTCCCATTCGTCGGCACCGTAGACATCCTCGCCCTGCGCGCCGGCACCAACCTGCCTGTCTCGACGAGGCCCGTTGGCGTAATCGCCATCGCCGCCCGGCATGCCCGGGTCGCCGTAGGCGAGGAGGTCTTCATCATCCCTCTCTCGTGCTGCGGTGGCCGCTTCCTGTGCATCCATCTCCTCCGCCGCATCCAGGAACCTGTTGATCCACTCGGTCCATGTTTTGGGGCGCCGTCTCCCTTCCTCGTCTTCCTCGTCCCGTATCGAATTGATTTTGCCCCCGCTGACGCCGTTCCACCAGGAGCGGACACGTAACTTGGTCAGAGCCAGTGTGACGGGGAGATATGCCTCCTTGTTCATCTCCAGCGCGAGATCGTAATAGCGCTTCGCCATGTGAAAGTCCTGAGCGACGCTGCCGATGCCGTTCTCGTGCATCCAGCCTAGATTCCATAGCGCCTGGGCACTGTGGTGCGACTCCGCCGCCGTCGTGTAGCAAGTGGTGGCCTTTTCCAGGTTCGATTTGGCTTCTTCATCAGAGAAGACTGACCCTGACCGCGACGAGGAAAGTGAGAGATAGTAATCACCCATTTTGACGAGAGAGTCGACGTTGGCCTGTTTAGCGGATCGAGTGAAATATGCGAGAGCGAGATCTGGGTCGTCAAGAAGTTTGCTGCGCTTGGAGCTCGGTTTCGTGGAAGAGAGGAAAGACATGCCGGGGAGAGAGATGACAGAGGTTTTCCGGTCGAGAAGATATGCCACATTGGCCTGGGCGTTTTCGTAGCCTTGCTCGGCGGCGCTGAGGGCGGCGATGAATGCGCGTTCAAAATCCCCTCTCTCGTATGCGGAATTGGACTCGCCGAAAGCCGAATGCAAGGTCTCCGCTCGCTCGGCGACGACCTTATAATAGACGGTCGCGAGACCGCAGTTGCGTTCACGACCGACACCTTGGTTGGTTAGTTCGGCGAGGTAATAGAACGCCTCCATCACGCCTGCGCCAGCGGCGAGTTCGAAATATCGGCCGGCCGTGTCGATGTCGCCCTGGTCGAGGAAGAGAACTCCTAACGCGGATTGAGCTATTGGGAGACTTTGCTCAGCGGCGGCCTTGAGATAGGTTCCAGCACGGATTCCATCTTGAGGGACCCCCAGGCCGTCTCGGTACATCAGTCCCATATGGTACTGTGCGAAGGAGTCGCCATTGGCAATTCCACGCTTGAACCACGTCTGAGCCATGTCAAAGTTTGGTTCCGTGCCTTCGCCTCGAAGGAACATGCGCCCAATATACGCGGCAGCCTTGCCGGCGACTCTTTCAATTCCCTTGGGCGCTTTCGGGTTGACCTTTCCGTCCTTGCCCCAGTAAGCCCGAGCAATTTTCATGAATTGCCGTTGTGCCTTGCGGAAGTTTCGTTTGTAACCTCGGGGAGCTTCATAGTAGTGTTTCCCAAGAGTGAGAACCGCGGTGTAGTCACCTTGGCGTTCCTTCATGTCAAGGTATTCCAGGACATAGTCGACATGGGCGGCAGTGATCCCGTCGCGAGGAGCGTTGGGACCAGAGCTGCTGACACTAGCACCTTCGCCATAGATCCCTCCGTCGACCTCGACCCATCGGTAGGCGTTGCGAACAAACGAATGTCCGCCAGGAGGCCCCGAGTGCCAATACGCCATCGCCTTGTCCGCCACTCTTTTATAATAGTCTACTGCCTTGTTGCAGTCTCTCGGGCAGCCAATACCCGCATGATACCGAAATGCCAGAGTCATCTCGGATCGAATGTTATCTTGTTCCGCAGCAATATGATGGTAAAGCAACGCCTTGGCCTGGTCTCTTTCCACGCCGCCGATTCCGGTCGCATACATCAAGCCCAACATGTTCTGTGCCGTGCTATTGCCATCCAAGTCCGCCAGCTTCTTGTACCAATGCATCGCCTGATGGAAATTTCGTGGATGCGAAAAGTTGCCGTAGAAATTCATCTCCGCAAGAAGATAGATGGCATCGGGATCGTCAAATTGGGCTGCGGTTTTGAGGGCATCGACACCTTTTTTCAGATCTCCTGTGATCTTTTCGCCATTATCCCCATCATCAATCTCATTTCGTGTCGGAGTATTCATGAACAAGGCACGAAAGACGATTCGTGTGTAGTGCCATAGCATTTGAAGGACGCCCGAAGGCTGCGCCGGGGTCACGCTGTCCTTCCATTTCGGTTCAAAGTCCTTCAAGATGGACCATACTTCGTGCACAATATCATTGCCACCCTGAGCCCAGTAATTTTGTCTTTGCTGCTCATCCGGAACGAAATCGGCCGGGGAATCCTCAAAATCGGGAAGCTGACTTCGGGTTTCAACGGCGGAGGACTGCCGAGTTGATCCAAGTACGACAAAACCAAAGAGGAGCGCTGTAAACTATTGTCAGAACATATGCCATCTCCATTAAAAAAAAAAAAAAGGAAAAGAAATCCCTCGCAAGCTTACTGAGAAGAATGGCCGAGACATGATTGAATCGAGAAGCCATGATGGCAGGCCGCAGGCAACGCAGGTCACCGATATGGCATTGTTATTTCACATCAGCAAGGGAGGCAGGCTCCATCCACAGCCACCAAATATGATTCCTCAACTGTAGAGTTCTCACTCAGGCTCCAGGGTTACCAAGAGTGGTGCGAACAAAGAAGCCAGTCTGTCGCGTTTTGGATCGGGAAAATGGATTACCACTAAGCTTCCTGGTCGTAAGGCTGACGAATCATCGTCATCACAAATCTGCCTCGGACTGATGAAGTGGATTTGTATAGCAAATCATGTTGCAGTTTTGGATGCGTTATGATAATCACGCCGATTACTCTGTCTAAAGTATTCACTGGCCCCAATGTCTACGGTCTCCATAATATTTCCCACACGTCGCCAGTTCAATAATAACTTCTCGTCTTCTTGGTGGTAAGCAGTCTCCTGGTACCGACACCAGGAGCTGGCTTTGCCGTGTTGGGGTATGTTTTCCCCGTCCCATTGACCCGAGGCTCGGTTTTGAACCTGCCATAAGAGAATCCTCTGTCGCGCTTCGGAGGACTGGCTGCATCGCTGGACGTCGTCAAGTCAATGACTTGAGTCCCGGGAGGAATTTGTGCCATTCGTGGCTCGCTTTGACTCTGGGATAATTTGATCGCAGGTTGACTTGATGGTGGAAGTGGAGGGCTGATTGAGGGGCTTCGACTCTCAACCTTCCTCGAGTGACGAAGTGATCGGCGAGTGGGAGGAGGCGAGACCTTGATTGTAGGCGATCGAGTCGCTTTGCGCGGTTTTCGGCTTGAAATAAATTCCCCCAGAGACGGAAAATCGCTCTCATCACCACTGAGGCCATCACCATGGTGCAAAGAGTCGCGACCATCGGAGCCACGTCCGCCTAAAAAAGAATTCTTTCGATCTGAAGATTCATCGTTTTCAGCCTCCTGTGGCTGCGATGGCGATGCCTCAGACTCCGGGGGAGCCGGCGAGTTCTGTCGCTGACCAGGCTCATCATTCTCTTCGTGATTGTTGATGTCACCAGAGTTGCTCTCCTCCTCCCTCGCAGGGTTCTCGTGTTCTGAAATAGTGAAAGACAAATCGTCTACGGCCGGGGCAGGAGAAACCTTCTGGGCATCCTGGTAAGAACTGTCGTTGGTGGTCTGGATAGCTCCCGAGGAATTGATCTCCATTTGGGAGATATGAGGGTATTCGACAGTCTCCTGGGGGTGAACTATGGGTGATGATACCGGAGACCAATCAGAATCAAAAGTGATATTAGCATCGACTGCCCCTTTGTCCAAAGGTTGATTGCCTTCCCGAGGGGACCTCCTCCGGAACCGGTGAGGATACTCTTCTTGAGACTGGGATGGTGGCTCCCAAGGACTGTCAGATGGATCCGAGGGGTTTGGTATCGTTTTCAGCAAATGTTCGTCCAAGGCCGATTCAAAACCAGCTTCTTTCATCATATCCGTAATCTCCTTCCTCCGTGGAGTAGTTATTTCATCCACTGAGATCTGTAGCTTTTCTGGTGCTTGTGGTTTCAATTTTTGTTCGGCCGACTCTGGGATGACAGCATCTCCATCGTCAACGGATCGAGCAGGAGCATCGCTGCTCCCAAGTCCATTAACACGATTGCTGTCTGGGACCTCCACGGATGAGGCTTCCACAAGTCTCGGCAGTATCATGTTCGAGAATGTAATTTCGCGAGCGCCATCGTCTAATACATCATCCCCATCTTCCTGCTCGAGGTCGAACTTGCCGTAGACTCTCTTTCCCGTTTCTTTATCAAATTTTGCGCTCGAGGCCGATTTCACGCAACCTTTGGCCAATTGCAGATGAATCGTGCCATCAGCATCCATATGCGACACTCGTCCAACCCGGTACGACGATATTTCTGGTTGATAATCTGTCGTGGCGTCGACATGCAACTCTTTGTAGGCTATAATAGTCCCTGGTAGGACCTTGGCCCGGTCAAGCTCTGGAAGGATTTCGAAACTAGTGGGAATGACGATGCCGTCTGATTCTTCGTCTCCAGCGGGGGGAGTAGTCTTGGTCCCATTTGTACGAACTGCATCTTGTCCATTCGCGGCGACGAGTGATGAAATATCTGGGGCGAAGGCGGTTTGATCATCCTCCTGATCTAGATCGTTTTTGTCCTGGTAGGATTGGTGGCGATCCCGCTCGGCTCGCTTGTTTCTGTTGAAACCAGCATTCGAAGGCTTAGACCAACCTTGTCGGAATGGGAATGGGGGCGGAGTCAGAACACCTTCTTGCTGTTCACATTCGACGGCCGAAATAACCAATTTGTTCTTCCAGGATTCGTCGTCTTCGGCGGGAGTCTGGCTTGGTCGGAAATTCAGACCAGTCCCGTTGGATGGACTTCTATTATTTTTCACGGGTCGGGCAGACTTGGCCAATTTCTCCTTCAAAGCCTGCTCGTCCTCCGGCGTCTTGGGGGTGCGTAACCCAAGGGAAGAAAACAGCATTCTTCGAGAGCTGGCCAGATCAAGCCTGGCTCTCTTGGGAGTAGGTTCCGTAGCTGTTTGTGAATCTAGCTGAGTGGAAGACTCTGGGACGGGATCTTGAACTTGTTCCCCAGATTCACCAGGGCTGGCTTCGGCATCCGTATGACTGGGCCCGTTCGCTATCTTGTCAGCCATCCCTTCTGTGTCTTCACTCTTGGCTTCAGGAACTTGGTCCCCATTTCCGTCCTGCATTTGTTCTACAATACCATTAGCGCTCGCATTTGCTGATTGCGACTTTTGTTCATACGCCGCCAATGCCTGGAAATCTGCATCTTCAGATAGGAGGCCTTGCTTCTTAAGAAAGTTCAACTTCTTTCGCTTTTTTGCTCGATTGTTTTTGTTGTGAGTTCTTCTCGAGCCAGAGAAAGGCACGCCAGTCGATGCGCGGTTTGAGTCTGATAAGCCCGTCTCGGGCGGTTGGAGGTTGGAGGACGAGTCGGCCGTGGCTCCTGCAGGCTTTTTCAAGTTTCCATTTTGTTCCTTCTCCACTTCCGATCCGGATTCAGAAGAAGAAGATGATGATGATGACGATGACGAAGTATCAGAATCTGGTTCACGATCATGAAGGGCGTCGGAATCGGAGTCAGTGGCAGAGCTGGAAGTTGAGTCATCTTCAGCAGACTCTGAATCGTTAGATGAATCGTTCAAGGCGTCTTTGATAAGATTTAGGGCTCTCTTCTGTGCTTGTTTGATAGTGAGCTCTGCCATTATGCTCTCAGCATCAGAATCAGACGACGAACTTTCAGAGCTTGACGTAGCATCTGAACCGGATTCGTCATCATCGTCATCGTCCTCGACAATGTTCTGGGTTGCCACCTCCTCCAGCACACCATCTGTATCAGCATCAGAGTCCTCGTCTCCAACAGCTGCATTAGTCGAGGCTTGGACCGGAGTGGAAAATCCCTCGAAGGTGTCATCGTCGTAGTTTTCTTTGTCGTCCTGTAAATCACGCTTTCTTTTAAGCTTGTTTTCAAGAATCCTCCGGGACTCAATCCCACTCCCTGCTCTTGCGATGTCTGCAGCATCTTCGAGTAAAAACTTGAGTTCAGTGGACAATTCCTCTCCTCTGGCATGCATCTCTTGAGCAGAGAGCCCTGAATGATCCTCTGCATCTGCATCTGCATCATCGAATTCCCCTCTAATAGAAACTTGCGGGGCCGAATCATCGGCTTCAGTTTCATCCACATAGTCCTCGTCGTCCTCATCCTCGTCTCCCGTGTAGGGCACCAGAGCTCCGGTATGGTTGTTCTCGAGGGACAGAAATTGTCTAGTCTCTTCTTCATTCTCCGCGAAAGGCTCTTCCATGAGAACTTTCCTTCTCTTCCTTGGTGGAATCACAATGCCTGGCCGATTGGTCTTTTTGAGCCACTGCCTGCCGAATGCAACTCCGTCAATGAGGTGTCTGCCATCTCCTGAGATTTGATGTCTTCCTCCTAGTCTTCGGGCTCTCAAGTCCTCGGAGGTCAGAGCCCTTATGATGACTTCGTCATCTTCACGCAGCACCGCTTCACAGGTCTGGAAATGTAGGCACTCATACGTGGAGGTTTGGTCGGCGGTCGCGGCGACTTCCACGACATAGTCTTCGAGGCCCCATTCTCCGTCCGCCGACTCCAGTGGCACAAGGTCATTGACATCATTCAAGAGGTCGGCGATGGTGCAGTCTCGGGATTTCGTATGTGACGCGGGGCCGGTACCTGTTGTAAATAGGATTTGGACCGGAGGAAACGTGTGGCGCTGAATCAGAAGTTGCAAACGCATCTTTGTGACTGTAATGGCCCTCACTCGCTTGAAGATGTATAGAGGTAAAGCCTAGGTCTCGAACCAAAGTGACGAGTATTTCGTGTGACTATTTCTTGGTAATTTTGGAGCTGTCTCGCGAATCATATCCAGCTTAAGCTTTCCCGACATGTACAAGCGTCAAAATCAAATCAAGTTGGCACATGCGAAAACATTCGACTGGGTCTTCAGGACTCAGGGGACAACTCCATGGGACGACTTTGTCGAATGGACTCATCAAGGAACTTCCCCTTACTGGGTGCTTGGGAAACCGGACTGCGGGAAAAGTACATTCATGAAATTTCCCGCAAGTCATCCGAAAACCACATCCCACATGAAGGCCCGCTACGGTGGCCCAGGTGATCCTCGTATCCTTTCCTTCTATTTTTACCTACATCCTCCTGAGGTCGGAAACTGGCATAGACGGCGGTAGCGATCCATCTGTTTTCGAGCTCATGGTCGCAACGGACAAGGAAGTCCGTCACATCTACCTTGAAAAAGGGCTAGACGATCAGGAACAGATGGTGCATGTGCAATATGGACCACTGGGATTCCGAGTCGATGACTCAGCAGATGCGACCGACCTTCTCGATGCTGGCCGTGCACTGGCACCGTGGCTGTACACCGAGAACATGACTCCGTTCCCCGGCAACATCTACGCGGCCCACGTCGAGCTGGGGACGAAAGTGAAAGAAATCCAAGATCGGAGCATACAGCAAGACGCATTTAAGTTCTTGCTAGATCGAGGTTGGATAAAATACCTGGATGACGACGAGGTGCTTCATCAGGCACCGCTGATGCAGTACGCAAACGCACCAACAACTCCAGACCTATTTCGGGAACCAGAAGAGAACCCCATCACATCTGCCATGGCCGCCTTGACAACTGAAACCCGTCATCTCGGGGGACATTGAACAATTGGACTCGCGGCGTCAGTCTACCGCGGATACGCAATTCTTTGATGCAGCTGAGACGTGGGTTTGACATCCAGCCCGCCACTGACTTTCTGAAAGGACCATGCACTCTATCATGGACGACGGAGGGGTGTCAAACGAGAAAGCATCTCGCCGAGTCCCCTGCCAGCGGTTGAAGAGGTATGGACCATCGACTCGCGAGTCTGGAGCAACGGCGACAAAGTATTAGGACATGACGGGGCAGATCTCGTTGGCCAAGGGACTAGTATCCTAAGGGAGATAGGAATCCTGGGTTGCCTCTGAGTGGCCTCTGGGTAGCCTCTTAAGACAGTCCAGAGTACCCTTCGCCAGAAAGGGTGTTAGCAACCAGGGAAGATTTTCGTTCCATGTATCCTCCCCGGGGCTTTGGATCGCTCCTCGTATATCTTTCTAGCATCGCTCCTTGGAACGCGTATCAGAAGGTGTGCCGCACTCCTCTTGGATGCCCGTATACTTTAGGTGGCCAGCTGGGTCAAGACGAAAATCCATCCAACTGTCCCAGTGGATATGTGCGGTGTCATCCGTGAACGACGGCTCAGGACAGCTCATAGCTCGAGAGGGCCAGAAGGGGGTTTACATTTTATTGGGAAGGAGGAAACGGAAGTCGAGGGTCGGTCGAACGAAGAGGGAACCGGTTAGCTAGCCGCTTACTTTAAGGGATCCTTATGTCGGCGTTGCAGGCGGCGAAGCGGTCCAGGGTAAAAGGTAAGTGTGAGGGTGAGCGAGGTGAGTGCGAGGTAAGTGGTTAAACGCGGCACGTTCTGGGTGAGGGCAGACGCGAACTAAAAATGCGTCGCGCCGCGGTTTGATTGATTTCTGACGAGGCTGGCTTTGCTGCCACGCTCCAAGCCAACTTTCTAAAGAACTGATCTAGACTCTAAATCCGTCAATCCAGAAAGACGTGACGACATGGCCTGAGACGTTTTACATTCATCGTTTCACATCGAAGATACCATTTGGATAAAAGATGGGATAGCCGGATCAGACAAGAACGTATCTTTCGTTGTCAAAAGAAGATAATTTATTCTAGCTCTTAATTATAAGCCTTGATCCCATGAGACTTGCAGGCCTCTGCCAGTTCTTTGCTGACTATATTCATTCCCACCCGCGTTTATCCCAAATCTTCGAACCATTCATCAGTGCTCGCCAAGTCGACGGACAGCTCACCTCTATCTCTAGGACTTTTCTCTGCGGTCCGTGGCCGTATAGGAGAATAACGTTGGACCTCCGCCGGCGGAAACGTGTGCTCTCATGTGCTCATTTCGGCCAACTTCTTCTCCACGGCGGCAATCTTAGCAGTCACCCCATTCGGTTCTGTTCCATTAGTCTTTGACCCACTGGTCTTTACCCCATTGGCCTCATCGAGGAATTTCATGGCCTCCTTTCTCACGTCGTATGCGAAGAAGAATTCGCAAATGGGCGGGCTGTGAGGCATTGCGCCCGTGGGGGGCAAAGGACCGGAATAATATTTGCGAATCTCAGCCTCTTGTTTGGCATAGTTGGCTGCCGCTTGTGGGCCAGGAACCACCGGATCTGTCAAAATTTGCGTCGCCGATACCCTGGGTAAGCGGAACTTTTCAAATTGCTCCAAGCGCTGCAGCAATTTCTCAGAGGGTGCAGACGTAACTCCCTCAGAAGGAGGAACGTCGGCAAGGAAAATTTCCAGGGCAGCCGCGTCTTCGATCGAGGAAGAGACGCCCTGCGCGTGAGTCAGAAGCATGGGATGGCAGGCATCCCCAATGATGACAGCCTTGCCCTTGGTCATCTTGTTCAAGGGATCGCGCTTCATTTGCGTGTAGACCTTGACTTCGGGTGATTTCAAGAAGACCTTCTTCACACTTGGATGGAAACCGTCCAGAACCTTTTCCAGATCTTCGTGGGTCGCGGGGAAATTCCAGTCGTCGATAATCACGTCCTCTTCACTGGTCGCATGCTGGCCCAGTTTACGGTGAACGGCCAGCACGTTGAGGATGGTATTGTCTCTGCAGGGGTACGTCACGGCCATGACGCCCTTGGGCGGCAATGCAGGGGCCCAGAAGCCGGGTGGCTCATCCTCGAACAGGAATTTGGTTTCCTCATCGGCCAGGATATCCTTCATGGGGATGAGGCAACGATACGCTGTCTGGCCGCTCCTCTTCATGGGGACCTCCTTTCCCGTAATTTTGGCATTTAAACGATCCTGTGAAGAGTCAGACCGAAGTATGAACCAAACGGCTCGTTTATGCGAACATGTTGGCCATCAGCAATGATGACGAGATCTTTTTGCACTTGTGTGCCATCTTTCAAGTCAATGATTCCAGTTTCCGGGTCAACGTCCATAACTTGATTTCCCAGGCGGATGACAGCCCCATCGGCGCCAGCTTTCTCTCGGAGATGTCGATGCATGTCAACTCGATGATAAAAATACCATTTATGGCCGAATTGCTTTTCAACATGCGTGAAGTTCAAGGTCGGAGCCATCGGTTCGAGAGTGTCACCCTTTGGTCGACGGACCTTGTAGGATGTCAGCCGACGTTTACCGCCAGGGATAGTTTCTTGGGATGTGGTTTGGTAGATTGTCGCCATGAAAATATTGTGACTTGACGCTCACAACCGTCACTCACCTGAATATTTTCAATGCCGCCAGCCTTGACAGGGTCGAATCCCCAGTACTCGAGAATTCGACCGCCATTCGGCGTAATAGAAACGGCAGCGCCATTTTCGTTCTTGAATTGAGAACGCTCAAAGACCTACGACGCCGAGAACGTAAGCAAGCGTGTCCGTCATTTGTCTGCCTTGTTAGAAGTCGTTTATTTCCCCAATGGCCTCAAGGAAGAAACCCACTGACCTCCACGTCGAGACCAATCTTCCTCAGGGCGATAGCAGCACTGAGTCCAGCCACACCGGCGCCAACAATGCCAGCCTGGAGTACATTTCCACGGGTCGCTGTCTCGGAAGCCATAGCGGGCATGAGAAGAAGAGAGGTGCACAGAATTGGATTCCTTTGGTTCGTGAGCGTTAACAAGGGGCCCAGACCGGAGAAGAAAGTCAGGATGGCAGGGCAACCCGATTACACAGAGCAATAAGGAGGCCGAGATATCTGGTTTCTCTTTTAGCGGCTTGGACACTTGGCCATCAGCAATCGCAAGGTAGGTGCCGGATGGGTAGGTGAAGAAACTCTGGCCTTTGACAGGCCCGGTTCAGACGAAGTTACCTCGAGATCCATCGGCGTCAGCTGAGAAGGCTCTGGCCTCCCTCAGATAAGGCGTGGGTGCCTTGCTATCGTAGCAAGGTGACCATGGCGGAGAACTGGTCATTTGGTGGCTTGCAGCAGATGCGCTAGCCAGTCAACGCCTTGGGGAACCAAGGAACTAAGCCCAGGGCACAGAAACCCTAAGGATCCGAATCCTTCTATTCGGCTCGAATCTATTCTTGGGTCCTTCGAATGAGTGTTTCGATCCATGACAAACAACATGTCGATATAATCAGAGCAGCAATGCTCACAGGCACTCTAACCGAAGTCTAGACTTGCGAAATCTGCGCGCTAGAAAGTTCCCATTGCAGTTTAGGGAATTTGTTGCAAGACTTTTTGTCGGGGGCCGTGACCTGGTGGCGTAAGCTGGCCGAGGAAGAGATAACTTTTAGCCTGCGGACAAGACAATCTCCACGTGGACGGTGTCTCGTTCTGTCTCCACTGAAATGGCATGGTTCGGCGGTTCTCGCGCACTGCCGACTTCGAGTGGCACACTAAGGGTCGGTGGTAATTTGTCACAGCATTCACAACGCAATGACTGCTTGTAGACGCAGCAGCTAGCCTCTTCTGTGCCGTCACAATCAGGTCCAAGGCTCATTGGGATTCGCAGTCTGAATTTAAGTCCTCGAGATCAAAATGTGAAATTGATATTGGCTTAGTTGGGATTTGAGCCGCGGGCTCCGTCTTATGGGGAGTCGTCAATGCAGGGTTTGGACTACCGAGCCAAATTTTGAGAATCGCCGCTAGTCTCTCGCCTGTTAAGTTCTCTCGTTTTGTTGGAAAAGACCCAGTGGACTTCATATCATGGCTGTCTTTTGATGGAAGTGTCCCGGGTAGGCCCCTGAAAAATCATGGTGGTTCAGCTTCGTTCCTCTCTGAGAATAGCAAATCCTGGATGAAGATAAATGTTGAAAACAGATAAACAATATCCTCCTTTTTCGATCATCAACAAGGGTCCTCTACTTTGAACCGCCATTATATATCACGTGCCATCAGTGCCATTTATGCCCTTGCAAGCCGAGCCTTTAGTTTCGACAATCGCTGAATAGAATCCTTCCCCCCTCTTGAGAGCACGACTACTCCAACAACTTCTCCTAATATACCCGAGATGATGCCAAATGCTGTTGCCGTCGGCTCTCAAGGAACCTTGAGGCCTTTCCTCCAACTCCCCCGCATTTGCGAGATGTGGGGGTGTTGATGTCGTCGGTTTGTACTACATTCCAAAGCTGCGACCGCTAATGATATAAGGTGGCGTCACGATTTCTGAGGATGTTGTCAACCATTTGATTCCGGTCATTACGTCGATTGACGCAAATTTGAACCACAAGGATATCTGAACGCAAGAGGGCAAAAATGGCTCCGAAATCCTTAACCGATTTGAAGCGCAAAGACCTGTTCCAGACAAAGGGCTACATCAATGAGGAATGGGTGGACGCAGCATCAGGCAAGACCTTCGATGTCCATGACCCTGCAACCCTCGACAAGATCGCCACACTTCCCGAGATGGGTGCTGCGGACACCGACAAAGCCATTAACGCCGCACATGCAGCCTTTCAAAGTTATAAGAAGACAAGTGCTCGTCAGCGGGCCCGGTGGTTGCGAAAATGGAATGACCTCTGTCTTGAACATGCCGACGACCTCGCATTGATTTTGACATTGGAAAATGGCAAAACATTGGTGGAAGCGAAGGGCGAGGTCATCTACGCCGCCTCTTTCCTCGAGTGGTTTGCTGGGGAAGCCGAAAGAATTCATGGCGAAGTCGTCCCTACCGCGAATCTCAATCAGCGGGTCTTGACTTTCAAACAGCCCGTTGGTGTCGCCGCATGCCTGAGTCCCTGGAACTTCCCCATCGCCATGATCACCCGAAAAGTTGGAGCTGCTCTGGCGGCGGGCTGTACCACGGTATGGAAACCAGCCGGAGAAACTCCCTTGAGTTCTCTTGCTCAAGCGGTGCTGGCACGAGAAGCAGGATTTCCCAAAGGTTCGATCAATGTCATCACCACGCTCAACCTTGTTGCCGAAGTGGGCGAGGCTTTGTGCCAGAACAGGCTCGTCCGCAAGTTGAGCTTTACCGGGAGTACGCGGGTGGGAAAACTCCTCGCCAGTCAATGCAGCAACAGCCTGAAGAAATTGTCCCTGGAATTGGGCGGCAACAGTCCATTCATTGTCTTTGACGATGCGAAGCTCGAGACGGCAGTCGAGGCCTGCATTCTGGCCAAGTTCCGAAACTCGGGCCAAACGTGTGTGACGGCAAATCGCATTTTCGTTCAGAAGGGCATTTATGATAAGTTCACCGAGGCGTTGACAAAGAGAATAAAATCGTTGAAAGTGGGTCCCGGTACCGAAGACGGGGTGTTTGTGGGGCCATTGACACACGAACGAGCTGTTGAGAAGGCAATGAGCCATATCGACGGTAAGCGCCACTGACGTATAAATCCAGATGGTGGACTGAGGCTGACGGCCACAATAGACGCTAAGAAACATGGAGGTCAAGTTGTTCTCGGAGGAGCCCCGCTGACAGATTTCAAGGGCTACTTCATTCAGCCCACCATCATTAAGAACATGAACCGAGAAATGATCACGACACGGGAAGAGACGTTCGCTCCCGTTGTCGGTCTATACGAGTTCGACACAGAGGAAGAAGTCCTCGAAATGGCCAATGATTGTGACGTCGGTCTGGGCAGCTTCATCATCACGGAGAACATTCCGAGAGCGTGGCGCGTCACCGAAGCTTTGGAAGTGGGAATGGTTGGCGTCAACCTCGGCCTGCTCAGCGCCTGCGAGAGTCCTTTCGGTGGTGTCAAAGAAAGTGGCTACGGCAGAGAAGGTGGTCGTCAGGGTATTGAGGAGTATTTGAGTGTGAAGTCGATGTTGATCAACGTGGCAAACTGAGGCCCCTCTGTTGGAGGACCAATTTCCACATGAGCATTTGACAGAGTCTTGTTCAACAAACTTCACCCCTTTTTCTCGGGCTTGGTCGATTTCTGCTGACTCCCGGTCTTCAACTCGTCGTAGAACAGCATTGCGTATCTCGTCAACAGCAACACACTGATGGCACGGTTTCTCGATTCCGGGGCATCACGTCCGTTGATCGCCAGCCAGTACACATCGAATCCGATCCCAGCTATCAACTGTAACCAGCCGGTCACGGGCAAAATCGGTCTAAAGAACGACACTCCGCCAAAGTAAGCGTACATCCAGAAATGGTGGAAGCAGTTGAGAAAAGCGAACAACTGCCAATCGGAGGCATTCAGAACTCGGAAATAAGTCAGAAATGGAGTGGTGAGATGGTGAAATGCCATGTGCGGTCCGACGGTAATGCCGCTGGCAACCAGGTTGAAGACATCGATGTACTCGTAGAACTTGGAGAGGTGATAGATGTAGGCCAGATCCGAGCTCTTCACACCTCCATACTCTTGGAAATGCAAGACATCGTTGAGGATCAAGTAGGCGACCGCGAGAGAGTACAGGGAGTATATCTGGCTGTTCAAACGAGTCAATGGCCGGGCAATTCTGAACGCCCCGTGGCGCGAGACATAGCCGGTTAACGTGCTCCAGAGGAATACAAATGGACCCGTAGTCAAAATTACACTTTGAAGCGAGGTAAATGGTCTTCCTTCGCGACTCATGTTTGACGGAGCCGAGAGACTATGGACGGGAAGTCGCTGAGGTGAGTTCGAGTGGTTGCCTGATGGGAGATGTGCCAACCCTGAATAAGTTGGGCAATTTTAAAAGAGAAGTAAACGACTGGAGATTCAGATATCTCATACCTACAACAGGGCAAAGAGATCTGGAGACGTCGCCAGATGAGACGATAAGTCAATAAGATGTACGAAGAAATTGTAGGAAACGAGGCTGCAAGCGTGAAACCTGAATTGCCCTCGTGTATCCGAATACGCCATACTTCCCCAGCTCCACACGCCGTGGGCTTTGACATTCTCGGAGCCAATCACATCGCGCTGCTAGGACGAGGTCTATACATTTGTTTGCTAAAGGGTCTGCTTTAGGAGCATTCATTTGATCAACATTTGAGAGTTGTCAGGAATCTGACACGTAATCAAGATAATGGATTGCATGGATATTGATAGCAGGTATCGTTTCCGTACCGCACGCAGAATTGTATACCTTCGGATACCGCAGAACTCACGATATCGGTTCTTCCTGTGCTCAGACGAAGCGTGAGAATAGAAACTGACTTCAAAGTATAAAACAGAATTTCTCCCTGCTAAAGATGGGAATTACTCTCGTCGTTGTATCCTGTTCCGAAACTGATGTCTCATCTCCCCAAAAAGCGTCCTTTCCATTTCTACAACGGCTACCTCAAGAGAGCAATTAGATCAAGGAGTACGGCTGGACAGCCCCTCCGGCGATCCCAAAGAAAGGGGCGAGATGAAGAAATTTAACAAGCCTCCGGTGTCACAGCTCTGCTGCGATGCCCCCCTTCCTGATCAATAATGAAACTCCCTGAACATACCTCCAACCAGAGCTTGCGGGTTTTCTATTATGGTGAGAAACGAGGCACTGTTGCAGCAGCAACACATATTGATTCCCGATGGACAGGAATGGCAATTTCCTCCAAGCAATTCCCGGAGCGACGATTCTCTCCCGAGACGTGGTTGCTGACCTGTCGCTTCCACGACATCGGTACCATGGACAAGCACGACACGTTCATGTCGTTCGAGTTCTACGGTGGCATTCTGGCTCTGGATGACATCACACACGACGACGGTTCAGGAAGATTGAAATTGGTGTGCATGCAGATACCATGGATATCGATCCGACCATGTTCACCCGGATACCATCAAAGACGTGGTGAAGTCCAACTGCTTCTCGACCAAGATTGCGAGGAAAAATTCCACCATGACGTTGTACACGACGCCTTGATGGAACCATACGATCGGTTGATTGATATCGGCGTGACCCGGCTCTAGTTTGTACGCATCTTGGGCCGGGGAGAGTAAATGTCCAGAATAAATGAGTCCAGGTGTCCGTTGGTATATATATCTCTGCGACTGAGAGGCCAAAATCAGCCATTGAGCTCCACTCTTCGTTTTAATATGCTTCTTGCATCACTTTCACTGAGGTGGTACAGTCCCATTTCCCCCAAAGCCCTTCGTGCTGCTTCATTGCTCTCAAAAATAAGTTTTTCGGCATTCCAGAGGCCCAACTCCTTGTCATCGCTCTTGTTCTCAAGCGAAACCCGGGTGACATATTTTGTGGGTCCTCGGTCTTCTTCATCCTCAAAGCCCCATCCGTCCTCTTCACCGCTGCTAACAGGACCTCGTGATTCTCCGGCATCGAGGGACAGGAGAAAGATTGCTTCTTCAAGCCGTCTCATGCTTCCAGCAACGGACCCTCGCAATTTGCTCGTCTTCTCAATGCTCTCTTCAATTGCAAGTAAATCTCTCTTTAATTGAGATGCTCCAGCGGCCGAGAATGTATGACACATTAGAATATTGTCGTATATTTCCCGTTGCACTGACGAGCAGAAATGTTTGGTGATTCGACGCAATGAGCCGGGTGCGAATACACGGGCCAGGTAGCCCAGAAGGACGGATGTGGTCTCCAAAAAGCCATCAAGACTTGGGGACGGTGTCATTAACTCCACATCAGACGGCGTGCCAGCGAGTGTAGACCATTGTGCGTATTTTGCGTACGGTCTGAGTGCACCTCGTAGGTTCACATCAAACGCCCGAAGTATTTCTTCCGTGCTCCGCTCACGAAGTCGCCGATATGCGAGAGCGGTTTGGTCAAAGAGTCCGCTTCCATCCGTATCCGCATCAGCATCCGAGCCATTCGATTTGATAGTTGCTGACGTTCTTTCCGCGACATCGTCCACTTTCAAGTCGTTGCCAATAGAGGCACCGACGCCACTGTTCGCTTTCGCGCGATGTTGAAGTTCATCCCAGAGTTCCAGGAAGAAAACGTCATCACTCCAGTCAGACATTTTCCGCTCGAGGAACTCGGCACTTCCGCATATCTTTGCTAGTGATTCCAGGCCCTTGAGACCGAACGCATCGGCTTCAGACTGACCCTGAAGCAGCCGACCTGCCGTGCGTGAGGCAACGAGATATGCTTGAAGTGCACCGTGGAGGTAATTGTGGTAATCATCAAAGATAGATAGCTGAATTTCTAGGAGAAACTTCATCTTTTGGCTGAAAGACGATAACCCGCGGTATCGGTCTGTAATCGTCTCAAGCAGATCATTGACTCGGATGGCGCCCTTCGTAGGCTTCGTCTGCACGGCATCGGCATCAAAGTCGACATCCCCACTATCAGGGGCATCTCTGATGCTCTTATATCGAGACAGAGCGAAGTCCTTCTCCACCGTCAACCATGGAGTGAAGTAGCCATGCGTTGTCAAAATCTTCCACGTCACTCCTTTCCATTCTGACAGCATCCTAGGGATAGGGACATATCCCCAGGAGTCGCGAATGGCTGTGTCAAATGTCATGATTTCATGCATGAAATGAGACAGGAGTTGCGGTTGCTTTGATATCTGAGGCAAGAAGGATAGACATTTGGCAAAGACCATTGGCAGCAATCCCGTAATAAAAGTTGACACCGCATCCGGATAGATGGTTTCCAGCACCTCGGAGTGGAGGGCCCTCTCATCTAGGATCGGACCGAGCATTTCAGTCATGAAAACGCTATGCCTCTCAAGAAGGTCCAAAATATGGGTGAGGAAGTATTCGGGCTTGTCCAATCTGTTCGTAGGCTTTTCTCCATAGAAATGGTAGCGAAATCTTGCCGCGAGAGGCTGCACCATAACCTCGATTGGGAGAAGAACCACCGGTTCAATTGAGGATGCATTAAGAGTGTCGACGTCCCCAAATGCGGCAATCAAATCTGAGTCCTGAAGTTCGAGAAGGAGTTTGACCTTTTGCTCCCATCCCTCGCGGACGGATCCCCGCATGTTCAGCTCCTTTCCTGGCCATTTCATCTTGTCCAAAGTTTCCCTCAACTCGCTCTCAAGCTTCTCCTTGACTTCTGTATAAATTTGCTTGGACCGTCGTTCAAACACGTAGATTAATTGTGGTGCTGCTCCCTCCGTTGCAGGTTGTTCGTCCTGCATTCTTTTCAGGATAGCTCGCAACCGAGTATATGATCGGACTGAGACGTCCGGGTGGGACGATAGGTTTTCTCTGGACTTGCTGGTCAAGGAGTCCATTTGCTGAACCAATTCAAGATATCCATATGCAATCTCAAGATTGCGTACTTTGTTCATTCGTGCCTCGATCTTTTTCGCTGCATCATCGCTAACCTCGGACTGTACAAGCCGTCTGAGTCGTTGGTCGAGATCAGCTTGTTGGGTTTGAAAAGCTTCGACTCGTGTTCTGAGTTCGTTGGATCGCACTTCAACTCGACTTAGTGCCTCACGATGGCTTCTTCGAGCATCATCTAGCTACTCGATGTCAGATTAGTCGGAGACGGTTACAAGAGAGGGAGATGTACCTGTTTCTTCAATAAATTCTGCTGTCCCTGTACACGTCGTAGCAGGCCATCGACCTGGTCAAGATCCGTCGTCGTTTGGATTTTATCGTTGAGGTAGTCCTCTACTCTTGTCTGGATATCGCCAGCTCTGCTCAATTCCAATTCCGCCATGTTACCGGTTGGATTGAGTTAGCTTTAAGTCTAGGAAGCACAAGAGATGCTTTCCTTGGGAAATACTTGAGGACATTGATTTGTGAGGTGGCCTTTCCATCTCCAAAAAAAAGGGCGTTCCCGCAGTTGGAGATGCGACCAGTTTCAACCGATGACGACTTTTCACTCGACTCACGTAATTGTCAACTTTAGGCAACGACATGGTTGTCAAGTAGCCGCATTTCGTCGCGCTGGCGACATTGCCGGTGCCAAATACACATGGAAAGCCCAGCTAAGCGACGAAAGAAGAACAACTCCAAGCCGGCGGTCGTTCCACACCGCAGTCTCGACTTTTTTTTCCGGAAACACAACGATCGACAAGAAGAAGCGAGTGAAGGCTCCGCAAAAGATGGAGATGCAGAGGAGCAACCCTCGGTGAAGGCCGAGGATGACCAGGCGTCCTCTGAGCAACAACTTACGGATGAAGAGTTGGCCAGGAAATTGCAGGAAGAATGGACAAGAGAAGACGAGCAACACTCCAGCGGTCATGACATTTCCAACGGCCACGCATCGCCGAAGAATGTCACGGACCGGGAGCACAAGGCGGAAGACGACGTGAGGGATTTCGTCGCTGCTGCTCTCGATCACCCTGCGCCTGAATCGCAGCCTACACCGAACGGGAACAAGAAGGGAGTACTCGGTTTGCAGTCTACGACCACCGAGGAAGACACCATCACCTTGACATTACCGTTCGATCAGAGTCCGTTGTCATTTGACCCTTTGCAATATGTGTCAGAGCTGAAAAGACATTGGACAGCAGACGGAGGCGGTGCTTCATACGCTCTCCTTACCAGATGCTTCGTCCTCGTCAACTCGACTCAAAGTCGGATCCAGATTGTCAACACTCTCGTCAACTGTTTGAGAGTCATCATTGAAGCTGACCCTGAGAGCCTTCTACCGGCCGTGTGGCTGGCTACGAACTCCATCTCGCCACCGTACATTTCCCTAGAGCTTGGCCTGGGCGGCTCTGCCATCTCGAAAGCATTGAAGAAGATATGCGGCCTCGATGGCGCCGGACTGAAAAGCCTTTACGACAAGCATGGCGACGCGGGAGACGTGGCATTCGAAGCGAAAAAACGACAAAGCTTCACGCTGCGAAAGCCAAAGCCTCTCACTATCAAGGGCGTCTATCAAACGCTCGTCAAAATCGCGAATAGTAAAGGCCAGGGAAGCGTCGAACAAAAACAGAGGTTGGTTGAACGCTTATTGCAAGATGCTCGAGGCCCAGAGGAAAGCCGATACGTTGTACGGACTCTTGTTCAGCATCTGCGAATTGGCGCCGTCAAGACGACTATGTTAATCGCCCTTGCGAGGGCTTTCCAACTCTCACGTCCCTCTGGGGCAGGTTTTGAGGTGAGAGCTCCTGCAGAGCTTGCGAAGCTCAAGAAAGAGGAACTGGCCGTTGTATGGTCGAAAGCAGAGGAGATGGTCAAGACCTGTTTCGCAAGACGTCCCAATTACAACGACCTTGTTCCGGGTCTCCTCGAGGTTGGGGTCTCGGAGGAACTCCTGTTGCGTTGTGATCTAGCTTTGCATATCCCTCTACGACCGATGTTGGGCAGTATTACGCGAGACTTGAGCGAGATGCTCACCAAACTACAAGGCCGCGATTTCAGCTGCGAGTTCAAATATGACGGCCAACGGGCGCAAGTCCATTGTGACGAACGTGGAAAGGTCTCCATCTTCTCTCGTCACCTCGAGGTGATGACCGACAAGTACCCTGACTTGGTCGCCCTGGTTCCTGAGATTCGTGGTGATGGAGTATCTAGCTTCATTCTGGAGGGAGAAGTTGTCGCAGTGGACAGGGATACGGGCGGACTCAAGACGTTCCAAACCCTCACCAATCGCGCCAAGAAAGACGTGGACATTGGCTCCATTCAGATTGACGTGTGCTTATTTGCGTTCGACCTCATGTACCTGAATGGCGAGCCGCTGCTTGATCGTCCATTTCGTGAGCGGCGAGGCCTGTTACGCAGCATGTTTGTCGAGAAAGAACATCACTTTACATGGGTTCAAAGCATCGATGCGACTTCGGCAGACTCGGAAACCGTTCTCGAGTTCTTTAAATCTGCGACCGACTACAAATGCGAAGGCATCATGGTTAAAGTCCTGGATAATCTTCCCAATCCCGATCTCCAGGTTCCCGACAACGACCACCGTCCCCTTGACGAGGATGATGAAGCCACTAGCGCCTCGGTGACCCCTAGCAAGAAGGGGAAGAGATCAAGTAAGAAGGCACAAGCCGAGAAAGATCAAGAAAAGGAGAAGGGTACCCGCCGCAAAGCTCTGCTTTCAACCTATGAACCCGACAAGCGCCTGGACTCATGGCTCAAAGTGAAAAAGGACTATGCCACCTCGGCCGACACAATTGACCTAGTCCCAGTAGCTGGCTGGCACGGCCAAGGCCGAAAAGCGAAATGGTGGTCGCCGATACTCCTGGCATGTCGCAACCCCGAAACCGGTTCACTGGAAGTTGTCACAAAGTGCATATCAGGCTTCACCGACAAATTCTACCAAGCGAATAAAGAGAAATACGCCGAAGGGGGCAACAACGTTCTGGGTTCAAAGCCAAGTTATGTCGAGTACCGCGCGTACGAGCCGGACGTGTGGTTCGAGCCACAGGAGGTCTGGGAGATGGCATTCGCGGACATCACGCTTAGTCCGACGTACACAGCTGCCATAGGGCTTGTCAATGAAGATCGAGGCTTGAGCATGAGGTTCCCGAGGTTCCTTAAGGTCCGAGAAGACAAGAGCATTGAGGAAGCCAGCACGAATGAGTTTCTGGCAAGTTTGTATCGCAAGCAGGAAGCCAGGATCCAAGCGACTGGACAAGGCGCTGGTGATGGAGGAGGTGAGGATGAAGATTATCCTGAAGAGTAGCTGAGGATGAAGCTCTTACTTCCGTTCCTCTCTCCTGAATTCTGCTCTTGTTCGGTGTGCTCCATCGTATCATCCTCAAGTCTGTGAGCGTCCTGATTTCGGATCCAGGTGGGTCACATTGTCCAACGTTCTATGTTCGGAAATCGACCAAAAGTCGGATAAAAATTGAATAAACGGATAGAGGCTGTTGGCCTTCACTGCGTGCCTCAAAAGCTCGATCAGTCAACTCCTTATGAAGTCCTTGTGGGTTGTCATGATTTTGCCCCAGAGCAGTTTGTCGTGCGCTCATTAACTGTTATCAGTCTATTCTTTTTGCGTCTCAAGATAATGTTCGAGCTCTCCAGACGGTAAGGCCCATCGAGAGAGTGCAAATACCATGTGTATATCGACCATTGCTTTTGGATGTGCCTCTGTGAATGTGTGGAGGATAGTATCGAATGGATGATATGGACAAACTGCCGTAAACGATTGACCAGCAGGAATCCCCTGGACGCCCTCTACACACCTGCACAAGGCAGGGAATAAACCGAGGCCAAGTTCGAAGCATCCAGAGAATGGAGAGAGAAGGATAATCAGTAGACAACTGGAGGGAAAGGTGGTTATTTTTATCCGTCAGTCTCAAGCCAGATCAACTCGACGAGCAGATGAGGATAGATCAGATCCGAATAGTCAATGCGCGATCAGAGTGGCAGCTTAAGCATCCGCGTCCGACCAATGCGGCAAAGGCATTTTCAATGGGGAAAATACTCACATGAGTGTGGTGGTCCGGGTCGAGGTTGAATGAGAGAATCCACTAGTCACCTAGAAAGCGAAGTGATTAGAGGAAGACCAATCGAGAGACTAATTTGCGTGTGTTCGATTGTCAATCCGGCAACTCCACTCCAGGCAACCATGTCCAAGAAATAGAGGACAGCTTCACACGTCAAGTTAGATCGGGACATACCACAGACATTTGTTCATGGGTGAGTCCACGGAAGACCAATACGAGAGCACCATCGGCAGCCGTACTCAAGGAGGTGGAAATCGCGTCTGGGTCGAACAAAACTAATACCACCAATGCTCACATGTGCAACACTTATCTCACATGCTTGATCGGTGTCGGACCCTGAAATGTGCGGTATCATGCGGACGATATCGCGAGATCATGGCCTCTGTAGACAAAGTGGCCAAAAAGGAAAATCAGAGCAAGATCAAAATGCCAGTGATTGTCCAATGAGGATGTGTCAAGTGTGTAGCGTTGCGCATATGGCGGTCAGACAGCCAGCAAGACGCTGTTACAAAGAAAAGTGATGAGGCTGGGGAATGAGTTTGTGAGAGGGCTAATCCGACCATTTGAGATAGTAATCTTGTCATCATTTATAGATTAGCGCGGGCAGAAGGGTTGTCTTGAGAGAGCCTTTATCCTGTAGCGTTCGGGAGGACCGCGCTGCTCGAAAATCGGCGCATTCCCAGCAACGTCTATTGCAAAGCGTCGGCCGATTTTTGTCAGCGCCGAAGAGGCACTCTTCATTTATATGATAGTTGATCATTGACCGGCTTTCGTTTCAGCAAGCACATCAATCCACATTTTGTCGGCTTTTGGTCGTCGGACCCCACCTTTACCCGCCAGCAACGACTCGCCGTCCTTGCCAAACGCAATCAATTGCTCTTCACTGCCCCATTCACCCATCGCCTGTACAAAAGTCAGTCTTGGATCTGAAAAGAAGGAGTGGAACAATACCATGAGGCCGACTGGGACATTCTCCTCTGTGTAGCCCATTGGGCAGCTGATGGCTGGAGTGCCCACAAAGTTTGCCAAATAGACATACTCCATGGTCTTCAAGGTCATATCTCCATCACTCACACCATAACCGCTGGTTATATCGCTGGGCTTGCCGATCTTCCATCCAGCACAAGGTGTTGTGGGTGATATCACTAGAAGACCAGGGTATTCCTCCCATAGCCACGCAAGATGACACATTAGGAGATTCCGTAGTTTCTGAGAGAAGAGGAAATCCTGCGCGGTCGCATGGCCTCCAGCGACATTGAGCAGAAGCTGATTGTGCCATGACAGCTTAGAAATCTTAGCCTTCGTGACCTTGCTGCGCATTTCGGACAGAATAGTCAGCGCGTGGGCTTTTTGGGCCTCCGGAAGAAGAGGAATTTGGATGTCAACGACGTCATAACCCTGGGTTTTCACATAATGGTCGACGGCAGCGTTGAACATGTCAAGTACAACAGGGTCAGATCGGTTCATCCAGTCTCGGTCAATTCCCAGATACTTTTTGCCCTGAACCTTGGCCGATATCGAAGGCTCCTTGACCAAGGGATTGGGGAATTTGGAGCTCCGTCTGGAGAGAGAGTCGGGCTGAGCCATGATTCTGTATCCCAGGGCGAGATCATCAATACTGCTTGCCATAGGACCATTGACCACGACGCTGTCGGTCCATTCATGCCCGACCCGAGCAGAAACTCGGCCATGGGTGGTCTTGAGACCATAAATACCACAAAAAGCCGCCGGCAGTCGAATCGAACCGCCGCCATCCACTCCCAGAGCGATCGGACAGATGCCGGCGGCAACAACAAAGGCGGAACCCCCTGAGCTCCCACCAGTGTAATAGCCGTTGTTGTGAGGATTCAACGGAGTACCCCAAGTCACATTATTGTTGGAGGCGTCCAGACCGATCTCGTGCATGTTGGTCTTCCCGATTATCACGGCACCGGCCTCCTGCCATTTTTGTACGCACCAGGCTGTGCGGTCCTCTTCGTCTGTGAAATCGAGTTGACTCCCCAGGGTCCTTTTATATCCTGTGAGATCCACCTCATCTTTAACCGCCAGGGGGACTCCGTCCAGAACACTCAACGGCTTTCCCGCCTGATATCTTTCTGTGGACGCCTTTGCCGCCGCCCGTATAATGTGTACCTTGGAATCGATGAAAGCAACAGAGTATAGACCGGCAGGTTGAATGTCGCGGCGAATTAGAGGCAGGAGGTACTCAACGACGTCGGTTGGAGTAAGTTTGCCGGACTTGTATATTTCGTGGAAGTCTGCGCAAGTGTAGTAGTTGGTCGGGGAAGCTCGCGGAGGAGGAGGCCGTAGATCTGCCAGAGAAGCTGGAATCTCAGACTGCGCTGGTATGGGTACGACGGTGGGATCATGTCGAGGTTCATATTTGTCGAGCCCTTCGATTTCTTTGAGCTTGTCGAATCCGTTGAGTTTCCAGAAGACGCTCTGAATGTGGGTGGAAGACGCAATACTTGAAAGTCTCAGTCAAGGGTCAGACACATGGATGCACATCATCCCTACACGGTCGATACCGCCGCTAATGCCAATCCGCGAAGTACGGGATTGGAGCCAGCTTCATTTTTGTAAGGGATGGCGGGGCCTTGACGCGACTGTGGTTTATTCCAGGCATATGCATGATTGGACATGTCGATCGCTTCTGGCTAGATTCAATAATTGCATAACAAGACTGAAGCCGTGTTCTCTACGTAGGGGAGAAGAGTGATGGAGATATGAAACCCCCCCTGCAACGATCTTAGACCTGAACACCTTGGTCAGAGGCGGACGTCCCGAGAACACGAGGGTGAGATACAAGCAACCGTTTGGGCGGCCGCGATTGGATCATTTTTACCGAGGACGAGTCTCAGGTCCCTAATTTGAGCAGGGGAGAATTCAGGGTGCATGGCACCGAACCAAAAGATTGAATCCCAGATAGACAATATTCATTGAATAATATGTATTTGTAGATGAGATTGATCTTCATCAGAAGTCTGTCTGCATCCAAGGGATTGTCTGCTCGTCTTCTATTTTTTTTCCCGGCGAGACACGACTCGACTATCCCAGACTGGAATTAGCGGCATATTGCGGAGAAGCCACCCTGTAACTTTGGGAATTGGGAACTTTTATTTGACGCCTGGGCATGGTGGTACGAGTTACTTCGACGTCTCTCAGAGTGCGCTTGTCCTTCTCTCTTTATTTTTCTTTCCTGGCTTCAAGGGTTGCTTCGTTTGTGTGTTTCTTCCTTGGCGACTGGGCATTTTTCCTTTGACCCCAGCCTGACAGCCCAAGCGGCTTGCGACAATTCACCAACACCATGTCTTCGGAATACAACTACGATGACCAGGGGCAATTCTTCCCATTTTTCATGCTGACCATGGTCGGTCTGGTCACAATACCTTTGACCTATAATGTTCTCAAGCCCTCAACGGACCTCGAACAAACTGCAGCGAGAATACAGTCCGATTTTAAGCCCAAGAATGTTGATCTTATTGAAGCACAGAGAAGACGCGGGAAGAGGAAAAATCGCAAAACCAAACGCATCGTCACGGTGATAGTGGGCTATGCTTTCATGGCATACATGATCTATCTCATCGTCATCACTCAGGGAACGATGCCGAAAATCTGGGATCCATATGATATCCTGGGAATATCCAGAGTAGGTCCCGCCACAATGCAGATCGATCGAGAGACTAAATGTGCATAGAGTGCTTCGGAGTCGGAGATCAGCAAATTTTACAAAAGACTATCGATCAAATACCATCCCGATAAAGCGAAGCCGGATGCCTCCAAAAATGAAACAATGGATGATGTGAACAATCGGTGGGTTGAAATGACAAAAGCCTACAAGGCGTTGACCGATGAAGCAATCCGGAACAACTACCTTCTCTACGGAAATCCCGACGGGAAACAGTCCACAAGCATAGGCATTGCATTGCCGAAGTGGATGGTCGAGCAGGGAAATCGGTGGTTCGTCGTGGCGTTTTACGGGGTGCTTTTGGGCATCATCCTCCCCTATACACTGGGAAAATGGTGGTACGGAACACAGGCGCTCACCAAGGACAAAGTTTTGCATGCGAGTGCTGGCAACCTATTTCGGGAGTGGAAAGAAGACATGTCCGAAGGAAGTGTGGTTGCGGCCACGAGTGTCGGGGAAGAATTTAAAGAAACGTTGAAGGGGTCCAGAGTGGATGCCGGTGCTGCTAAAGTCGAAAGCAAAGTCCTCAACAGCTCGGTCCTCACCGAGGCCGACAAAGCCAGATTAAAAGCCATTGACGACCCTGTGCGACGAAAAGCTCTGGCTCTGCTGTGGGCGTATCTGGCCCGAATTGAACTCGCCGACCCCGAATTGGAAAAGGAGAAATACGCTGTTGCGCCCACGGCTCTTCTCTTGAACAACTCTTTCACGTCGATGACGCTCCCATTCGGCATGGTCAAGCCACTCCTGGCCTCCTATCACACATCTCAGAATATCATCCAAGCAGTACCTCCGAGCTCCTCGCCACTGCTCCAGCTCCCTCATTTCACCCCCCAAATCGCCGCCAAAATGTCCAGAGCCTCACCAAAGTCCACCACGTCATTACCAAAGTTCATGTCTCTCCCATCCTCCATTCGACGAAACCTCTGCTCCGACCTATCGGACACACAATACGCACAGGCGATGAAAGTCGCTTCTCAAATCCCCCACCTGCAAATTGCAAAGGCATTCTTCAAAGTGCTCGGCGAACGAGTCGTCACACCGGGTTCTTTGGTCCAGCTCGTCATTAAAGCCCGCGTCATCCCGCCCGGAACGAAAGACGTCCCGGCCGTCGACCCTCTCGACCTCGAAGACATTGATCCGGAGGAAGGCGATCTGGATGCCTTGCACGGACGAAAACCAGCCAAATCCAAGCGGCGCAAACTTCCCGATGGACGGATCATGGAAGATGAATCCAGAGAAGGATCCGTCCAACCACCCCTTGCCTACGCACCGTACTTTGCAGCAGATCATGCCCCGCGGTGGCATGTCTTCCTGTCCGATGCACGGACAGGACGCATCTCGGTGCCTCCATTCACCTTCACCGCGTTCGACAAGCCGGCTTTCCACGCAGACGGGACCCCTACATTCAACGTGTTGACGTTCAAGTGTCCGTTCGCCGCGCCCCCGCAAGTCCAAGCGTTCCCTTTCGTAATGCACCTCGTATGCGACAGCTACATAGGACTAGACTCGAAGGTCGACGTGGTTCTCGACGTCAAGGACGCTAGCGAAGCCAATGTGGTCGAGAGCGATGAGGAAATCAGCGAGCCTGAAGAAGGTATGTCATCCCATCCAAAATACGTCCATATTAAAACTCTCCCCGAGCCCCATTAGCCCAGTCGGGTCCAAGTGCGGAAACTAATTTCGTTATTCCGCAGACTCCCTTGCAGGTCAGTTCCAGGCAATGAAAACCGGCGGCCTCACCGGCTCCCCAACAACAACCAAGCAGAAAAAGAAAAAGACGGTGCCTTCGGAGAGGGGCGTGCCTGTCGCCCAAACGCAGACGCCGCAATCTCAGAACGTCAACATCGACAGCGACGACGAAGATGACGACAGCGACACGGACGGCTCGGCGTCGAGTGACGATACGTCGGAAACCGATACCGAAACTGAGGATGAGGATTCTTAGGTTTATTCTTACGGCTGCGTGACGCAGTTTGGATTCGGGGGTTCGGGGAGTTCTATAAAAAGGGACCACGATAGAGGGATCAGGATGTGAATGGGTGTCCAGGATAGGGCTGACTACCGCATGAAGTGACTGATACTTACTGGGAGCGGCACCAATGCCGAGCCTCGGTGTGGTGTTATCAGAAAGGAAACCAAAAATGCTCAGCACATGAAACAAGAGATCTCAATTTGCCTATGTGGTTCCGACCCTGGGACCTAGTACTCCAAAGTCTACCTCGTACCAAATGCTGGGTTGTGCGACGCTGCCAGGCCTACGCCAAAGTTTTGCTGCTCATACACACTGGCTCCTCCATTTTCATTTGGGCCGAAGAGAATGATCCGGCACCATTCCACCCGACTTCGCTTCGTTCACAGCCTCACGTCAACATGTGATGTCCCTCTCGTTGATTCCCACGACCGCCATCATCTATTTTTTGGTGTTGCTCATTGAGTTCATGCGTTCCTGGACCTTCTCTCGCGCATCGTGCATGTATTGGAGAGTCTTCTTGTACTGGCGGTCTTGAGACTGGATGGACAGTTGAGTGATGGCAAGGGCGGCGACACCGAGGATGCCACCTACGCCGAGGAGAGTGCGGGTTTGCATCGTGACGGTATGGCTTCAGGGAGTTCCGGTGCGAGGGTGCTGATGGCCGTAAAATTGGGCAATAAGGGAGTTGAAGTCACGGTGTTTGGTGCAGAGTGTACAGATCCAGTTGAGGCGGAGTTGTAGGATCGCGTTTCGGAAAGGGCTGGTTGAATTTGCGGTGGAAAAGATGAAATGAGCACGAAGTGAGCGTGTGGTAGGATCTCGAGTGTGAGACAGTTGTGGTGCGTGCAGGGGAGAGGGGAGAGCAATAATGGATAGTGGTGAGGAAGAGAGGAAGTTGAAGTCTAGGAGGCGCAGTACGGTTATATGATTGTTTTCTTACGTGTCTAGTATCCTTGGGTGCCCAGATGGTTTGTCCTTCCTCGGCCTCCTCCTCCCTTCTCCTCATTGACTGTTCAACTGTCAGGCACCGCAATGAAACGGCTACCGCCAGAGCTGTAAGTGCCTCATGCGCCAGTGGCAAGCGCTCACTGGCGCCATTCTCCGGAACCCCAGGGAAAGTGAAATCCGCGTGCGGGGGAAGTTTGATCCTGTATCCTCCGCACTTTTCGTTTTGGTCAGGGTCTTGTCAGGCCAAGAATCCCTGGCACGAGCCAATAATCCGTCATTTGATTTGATAACCATCCAAGGCGATCATCGGGCTCTTCCGGATACCACATTTCATGGTATGTATATCAAGCATACACCCTTTATGGAATGAATGACGGTTATCCGATTACTATCAAAAGTCGGTTCTTCAACCACACCTTAAGATCAGCTCCCGCCTCTCTACCGGGGTTATCATAGTTTTGTTAGCGTCCATCACTCAGAATCACAAGCCGCTAGCATTTTGACATGTCCAGGACCTGGCGAAGAGAAGGGGTATTTGGTATTGGAATTCATTGGTCACCCTCAGGAGTCACGGCCTCGTCCAGCCTTGCCATCCCTCAGCCTTCTGCATCTACAAACACGTCCATTTCACTTGTCTCCGTGTCCGCTCTCTTCAATGGTTTCTTTCCTTCTGGTACCATCGCCTCATGCATCTTCATCTTTGACATCTGGTTGTTCATGTACGAGATGTCATCGTCGTCATCCATTAAATTCGCCGTTTGAGAAGGATACTGGTGCGTGTTTGAGGCCGGGTCCACTGGATTCCCAACGCCTGGATCCTTCTTCGTTGGCTCGGGCGGTGCTGTACTCGGTGGCCGAGAATCAAAGTCAATCAAATCAGCCGTATGCTGAGCGTTCAAATGTACCTGGCCAGCACTATTCGTGGACTTCTCTCCTGGCATTTTGGACCCGGTTGTATGCTCCCACTGATGTAGAGGTGCTCGGTCCCAAATTCCTTCCTGTCCCGGGAGAATAGGTGCAATGGCAAGAATCCTGTCCACAAGTTCCTTGGGATCCTTCGTGTCCCTAGAAGAATTCAGTCAGTTATGACGAACGATGTGGCAGCACAACAACTCACAAATGCGCATTGATGATCCATTCCAGATCTTCTTCGCCCTCGTCCGATCCGCCATGGCCTGCATCAACCCGACGGAAAAGTTTAGGTTTCCATTCTACTCCCAATTCTTCCCTTCGTTTGGCTTCTTCTCGCTGCCGGTCTTCAATCTTGGCTTTCTCGACCGTGGCCTTTTCGTGATCCATGGCATGAACAGCCTTGACGGTGCTCAGCCACAGCCTTTGCGACTCACGTTCATCTTGTTCCTCGATGGGGCGAGTCAGAGGTGGTGCATGTTTGGCATGCGTGGCGTCAAACAGCGTCTTTTTCTGTCCGGTCTTGGTATCCTTGATAAACATTTCCCCGGACCATAACCCGGACAGCTCGTAAAGGACATCCCCGGTCTGATCGTTTTTGATTGTCCCTCCAATGGCATTGTACGTACCGCCCACCCAACCTTTGGTTTTGAATTCCAGATCGGCCATCAAATGATTTTCCGGGCATCGTACATAGGAGTGATCGCCTAACTCGTACTTCATCTTCCCGAAAAGAATCCCTCGAGCGTACATATTCGGCTGGGTCAGAATGCTATTCGGGGTTAGAAATCACCTCTGGACAGCCCAGCTATTCTCAACGTACTATTTTTCGCCGCCTTTTGACTTCCCTCTATTGGTGAACCGCAGATAGGCGATGCCTTCCATCATGCTTGCCGCTGAATTGCCTAGGAATTTGCTGCGAGGCTTCAACGTCCCGTCCACTCGAATATGGTGTTCCGGTGCCATAAAGAAATAGGACGACTTAGGAGGATGGTGTGAGGTTTGTTCAGCAACGTAAAACCCTCTCGTGTTGTCCGGATAGTTCCAGTAGCAAGTGAAGGTCTCCCCGAGGATAGGATTCAAGGGTTTCTTTACACCGCTGATGACGAGTTAGCATCTCCCGATGAACCGGGGGGGGAACCGTTCGTACGGAGGTCTGATATGCCAGCCGCTCAGATAGAACCTGATCACCGAGACAAATCGTTCTACAGGATCTTCGATATGCGGCATGGACAGGAGTGTGTCAGGGTGAGCCATGAAACTGCGAGCTCGAGGTCAGTGGCGACGACATTGACACCCTCTTCGTTGGTATAATCACGCACTTTGTTATTCTTTCTAACATTGATCTTTCCTCTAGGATGAAAGTGGGAAGCGTGACTCGAGACAGGTCGGCGCCAGGGCGCAATTGAGATATGATATGCAAGAGGACTTGATCTTGTCAGATTTGATTCTGGACTCGCGGAGAGGGGAATAAGACACCATTTCCTTGCTCTGGCTCGATGACGGTAGTATCCTCGCCCTCAGCTTGGTCCCTGGTCTCATCTGAGGAAGAACGACTGCCTGGGGGTTCGACGTTAGTTCTCAATTGTCCACTGGTCCCCCCAGGTGGGCACCCCCTCTCGAGAGACTCACTGCGATTGCGTAGAGCTTCCCCTATGGAGTGCTTCATGTTGTTGACCTTGCAGCCACCATCTAAATACCAGGACGGATTCCTTTGGAGGAGTGTCACCGTAGGATAGACAATAACGAGTGTTATATGACGTCGTCGGGATGGGAATAGCGGGGATAAAGGTGCAGCCTGTAGGATTTTGGTCCAGGCCTGACCAGCAAACCGAGGGAGAGGAGGAGGTTTATTGTACGGAGTCGCGACAATGAAGAGGTGGTGACGGCGAAAAGGCAATTCAGGAGAGGTAGGCTTCGCTCTTTGCTGGATTCTGGATGATAGATGGAAGAATCTACCTGCAGCATTAGTCGGAGGCTTGGAGCTGGTAGAACCAAAGTCAGGCTCTCACCAGGCTAACTACACCATGCACCGGGGGCTACCGCGAAGCTTGCACGCACTCAGCACTCACTGCAACACTCACTGGCAGAAACGTGATTGCAGTCTAAGCGGCCGAGTATGCGTGCTCGGTTTCTTTTACCGGTTGGCCAAAATCTGAGGTCTGAGGTGTATTGGGGAATATGACTTGCCCTGTCTGGCGGAGGTACAGGAAGCAAAAAAATTCTGCGTCATCACCCGAATGAATTAATTATGCGCACCGCCTGCTCTTCCCCCCTTTTTTCTCATTCTCCGTTCCGAGATGCAAGATGTTATCCTATGGCGTTCAATCCCCCGACCATCCCAACGTCTATGTTCTCAATTCAAGGATCCGCCCCTGTCCAGCTCTCCGATCTTGGTCGATCTCCTCCTGTTACCGACTCCAACAGCTCTTCCGGTGCTTTATAAAGCATGATGTGAAAATGCTCTGGTAATCATTAGCCAGCTCGACTCACCCGCCCGACTTTGCCTGCTCGCATCTCATCAGCAAAACTCACCTAACGCATGGACGCTCTTTAAACTCCTCCAATTCTTGAACCACATGATTTGATTTCTATCCACTTTCCCCCCCGGTCCTGTCTCACGGGAGCAGAATGTCTTGGTCACAAAGTCCTCAATCTCTGCCTTTGCTCCCTCGGCCACATCTCCAGTAGCTTCGTCCTCATCGATGAGAAACTTGGTCCACACGACAAGGTGCTTGATATCCTCATCCAGAAAGTATGGCCAATCGTTGTAGAGGATCTTGAAGTCTGCGGGATTGCTGAATGGTCGATCCCCAGATGGAGTAATATTTTCCCAGTGAAGTCGCTCATGCTGGATATAGGACGATACCGAGCCATACCGTGTCTTAAGCTGATAGGTGTATTCCAAATATGCTCGTAGGTGACTTGAGCACCGTTGGAAGTGGTGTATGCGATTTGTCCCTGATCCCTCGCGTCAGAATCCTTCGAGGCTGAAAATGCTTGCTGCCGTCCAGATTGATTTCGACTGCTCTTTTGGAAAGCCGGACAGCTGATAGAGATAGAGGCCCCCGTAAAGGCTGTACCTACTGACAAGATCTTGTACCTGCGCCCAGGTAAATCTCTCAAAGTCTTCATCTTTTCTCGATAGGATACCAATGTTCTTTTCGCTTTGTCCCCTGAGGAATTCAGGGCATTCTTCTGTCCACCGGTCTTTTGGCCGGTTGGCATTCCAATATCGAGTGGACAAATCTTTTGGGTCTGGAGTAGTCTCCCGCGGCGTGGGATGTACTGAGTGTGGCATGTCTGCTCGTGTATTTGACCTCACTGAGCCCCCATCTGGTATATGAGGAGGCGCTGGATATAAAGGCTTCCAATATGAGTTGCTCACGGCGTGTTTGACAATGCTACCATAAATTGCAACATTCGGCACGAGAAGAACGCCTCTCCATGATTGGCCGAACAGGCTCCATTGCGAAGACAAAACGCACCCTCCGGGGGATGGTTTCAAACGTGTCAGCCACCACATCCTCAGCCATAACCTCCCACTCTCGGCACAGGAGAGGAGTCACCGCCAAGCTATCCTAAGAAACTATTATTCAGACGAGAAACACATCGTGGGCAATGATGAGAGACCTTCTACATGCAAAGCAAGGAGAATATCGCTCTCATTGCATCGTGCGAATCCAATCCAGTAATATCACCTTTCCCCAGCCACTCCCCCCTATTCTCCCAGCCTTGCCCCCACCCCTTTTTGTTCCCAGGCCATTTACCCAAACTCGTCTAGATGGCATTCTCGCATGTGGCAAACCATTACTTCAAAGGCCCTGCCATCTTGTTGGCATCACTACTTGCCCGAGACCTGCCTGTGTGGCTTCTTGCCTGTGTCTCGCCTTCAAGAGTAAGCTTTGGTCCCCCGGCATACCATCTCAGTATGTCGATATCCATTTTCCGCCTCTGCAGCTCCAGCAAAGGGGGAAGGGAGGTTCCATGCCCTTGCTTCGATTGTCTTAAGTGAGAAGTCGATTCGTAAGCGGAACCAACACTTTGCGTTGCAAGGACTTCCGGCACTTCTGCTACTTTTTGCCTCTTCCAGCTTTCTTGTCGCGCCCTGCAGTCGTGCGTATATCTCTGGAAGCGACTGAATCGTCTGGCCAGTTTTCACTGGCGTTCCGTGGCAACAGCCAGGAGGCAGGCTCGGGATTGATCTTATGTGGAGGGAAAAGGAAGTCTCTTAGCCAATCAGTTGAGACGACATTATTCCGCCACCAAGTGATTCTTTGCTCATGGATGGCAGGATTGGCACTGCGACGCCATATGTCTTCGGCCGTCTCTATCATCTGGAAGCGCAATGTTCGACGAGCGGCGAAAATGTGGTGGGAAGAATGCCTTCATGGCCGCAACAAGCTGGTTGAAATAAAATGGTTTAGCCTGCAAGGCGGTGGAATCTAGACCATGCTGTCGACGAATGAAATGGTCCAACATCGGACGCCCGTGCAAACTCCCAGCTTCATCGGGTCGAGCGCGAGCTTGAGACCAGGGCCGCTATCTAGATGACTGCAAGATAGAAGGGTATTCAAGCCTGGGATACCGTGCAGCTCTTCACTGGAACGGTGAGCCAACTCCAGCTGAGACAGCCATATTAGCTTGATGTCTTTACAAATTTGCCTCAAGATTTCTAGAGGGAGCGGAGGAGCATGGGTAGGTACGATGTGTGGTGATTCCCGAACCCCGGAGACTGGTATTCGGTCGTGCCTTTGGTATCACAATGTCGTTGTATTCCTTCAAAATATATATATAGGGCCAGAAACAGGAAAATGAAAAGGCGGGAAGAGCATGGTATTCGCTGTCTATTAATCTAGAAATGATCAGCAAGAAGACAAGGCTGAGACTTAGGGGAACGTACGAGGCTGTCTGGAAAAGCCTTATTCAACTGCTCCCGGAAATTGGAATGGCGAAAGCACATGTTCTAGTCAAGAACGCGTCGAACCTCATCACTCTCTGCTTGGAGAACATTAACTGAACCTTGAGCAAGAGTTGCCTTGACGTCGTTCCATGTTTCTGGGTCCACGCATTTCTGCGCTTCATCGATCACATATGTTATGAAGCCGGCCTTTGCAGAGCCTAACGCGGTGTCCTTAACGCAATAATCACCAGCCAATCCGACGACATAGACGTGGGAGATGCCCTGAGCCTTAAGCTCGTTGGCAAGGTCTAGATTTACGCCTCCGGCACCGGCAGTCATGTTGCCAAAAGAATCTGAAAAGGCCGAATACATCTCCACTCGAGGATCCATCCCCTTCTGAACGATGATTTGCACGTTCGAGAGATGGAGCTCCTTGATGATATCAGCGCCCGCTGTTCCCTGGACGCAGTGGACCGGCCACAGGCGCTGCTTCATGATCTGCTCTGGCCTGTTGCCGACCCAGTTTTGCATGTCTATAAATGACTCAAACGGTTTGTTGTTGGGGGGTGGATGATTTGCGGCAAATGAAATATGATCGGGAGGATGATAGTCTTGCGTGGCCACCTTCATAGCGAAATGGGGAGAGTCCAGGAGCTGGTTGATGAGTGGAACAATCTCTCGGCCTCCTGAGACAGCCAGCGAGCCATTCTGATGCGGATCAGTTGACATGGGGACTCAAGGGGTGGGAAGATTTCATACAGGAGGACAAAAGTCATTTTGCATGTCCACCACGATCAGGGCGGGTTTGAAAGACATATCGGATAGGTCTGGAGAAAGGTAAAGGCCAGGATAAAGATCCGGGAGCAATCAACGATCAAACTTTGAGATCCGTTTGTGAAGAAGAGGCGAGGAATGTTATTCTACCATATGCTAGATCGAAGGCGCGGCCCAGGTGGGATAGACGCGTACATCCGTAGGGCGTACGACACCAATGTCTCTGTCGCCGGCAGGCAGACGCGAAGAGCCCAGCCCAGGGATGATTGCCAGTTGCCAGTGACCGCCAATGTGGATTGTATGCAGCGGTTCAAAGTTCAAAGTTGCGGGTTGGTTGCTGGGTGGCCAAGGCTCTTTCGGGCCAGGTGAGCGGCCAGTGCGGGTGCCCGATGGTGAATTGGGGTCATTTTCTATCTCGTTCTTCTGAACTTGCCATTCACTCACCAACAACCCGGCCAACAACCCGAGGCTCATGCACTGAGTCCTGGCTTACACTGGTATTTATTCAACTTGCGAATGCACCGCGACTGTCTCAGTTCACTTTAATGAGCAGCGAGAGACACTGTCGCCATTCAAAACCCGACCCTATCCTGTCGCACGCACTGCCGTTCTCCGTCCTCCCTCGCGGCACCTACGCCCACCATTGCTTCTATCGCACACTCGTCTAAGGATTACCGCTGCATTCCTTGCACCTTGATATTCGCTTCACATCCTGGCATGATAAGAGGTTTGAAGACAGCAGCGAGTCAAAACGGATCACAGTGACCGAAGAAACATCATGTCGAAGGCCTCAGTGGTAAGTATCTCGCGCCCTCGGTCATCCTTTCGCCGCGCCGTACCCTCACTTGCCCTTTTCTTCTCTCACAGCCAGGTATCTTTCAGCGGTGCTAACATGTCATTCACACAGGGTGACGTCTATGCCAAAGTCATCAACGATGTCTGCGAACACTCACGGCAAGATTTCGAAGAAGGCGGCGTGGAACTGGCGACGCTAGATTTGCTCAAGTCGGTGGGTTACCCTCCACAGAATACCTGGCCCTGTCAATAACCTCCTCTTGCTCATCTGGACCAAACTATCATGCCCAAACCCGGGGGGTTTGGGAGTGAGGGTGGTTGCAGATCGGCTCATGGGAATAAGAGCGGGTGCGAAGGAGGGCGAGCGAGTCCGGGGGCGAGGGCGGGGATCGGGAGGTTCTTGAATCTTGAATTGCGACCCCTCTGACTCATTGCCTCTTTATACGCCGAACTGTCTGCCTAGCCACCAATTCCCTCCCCCCGCTAGCCTGTTTGGGACCACCATCACACCTCGAATATAATTTTCTTATTCATACTGACTTTTGTTCGACAGGAATGGCAGAAGAAGCTCTCTGGCCTCAAGGTCGCTCAGCTGCCATGGGATCCACCTCCAGCCCCCATAAAAGAACAAACCCTTCCTAGCAACACCAAACCCATTCCTCAGACTCTTCCCAGCAATAGCAATGTCATCGCCACCCCTTCCTCCCAAAACGCAGTCCCGTCAGCTCCTACTATCAAGAACGAGAACAATGCTACGTATCCCTCTCAAGCCCCTGCGCCACAAACCTATCAAGCCCCTTCTTTCCAGCAGGGTCAGCCACTGACAGCCCGCGACCGCGCCGCTTTAAATCTGCACCAGAACTTTGGTGCGCGAGCTGGCCCTCAAATTGCACAGCTCCAAGCCAACCAGCCTCGAGTTCCTTTGCAACCGTCTGCCCCGCCGACTTCCAGCTACATCAAGCAGGAAGAAACCTCTTCAAGCTTTGCCGGAGTTCAGGAGTACGCTCCTGACATCCAATCCCAGGCCACTGCTCCTATCAACTCGAGCCAAACTGACGGATCTGGCGAGACTCATCTCGAGTGGGACGCTGAGTATGCTTCACGAAAAGCCTTGGCTGCCTCACATAGGACTCAGGCTGATCACCTCATACGAGCACATGTTATGGTGAAGCAGCAAGAACTCGAAGGCGGCGGTCTCTTGTTACCGTTGGAAGAACGATCCATCCTTGGCAAACCTAGCGGACGAGGAGTTGGCGGTCTTTCAGGCGAGGAATCTCCACGACCATCAACCAATCTCAGCATTGCACGTGCACAGGGTGATGCAGCAGGGGACGATGACAATGGCGGCGTTGACGATGAAGATGCAATCAATTCCGACCTGGACGACCCCGATGATCTAGCAGCTAACGATGAAGATGGCGAAAATACCGACCAGGTCATGCTTTGCACCTACGACAAAGTCCAGCGAGTCAAGAACAAGTGGAAATGCACTCTCAAGGATGGAATTTTGAGAGTCGATGGCAATGAGTAAGTTCTCTCCTTCCATCTGCACAGTCGGCTGAGACCATCTTTGCGCTGATAATTTATTATAGGTACGTGTTCCACAAGGGCCAAGGTGAATTTGAGTGGTGAGAAGCTGAAATCGAAGTATTCGCTTCAAAAGTATGGAATGTGAACACAGCACGCAGAAATGAAGCAGGAAAGCGAGACGATTCGAATACAAATCTACCAGTCCACACGAATTCGGCGGCCGGTTGGATTTCACACGGAGTTCCTTCGTCCTGGGATACTAGGATATTGAACTAAAAGGGACGGTCCAGAGTGATGGGATGATACCACTTTTTTTTTTTTTAAAAAAAACAGCGACGTTCCGCCATGGTGCTCTTGCGTCCAGATGCGAGAATCAGGAAATTGCGACGTCTGACTCGAATGGTTGAAAGTAAAGCATCCACACAGATGTGCTTGATTGCTCTTTATGAGATATGCCAGTGGACCATGCGATACGATGTGCTTGCTTTCTTTCTATTAAACCGATATGAACTGGAAAGAGAAGAGGGACCGTGCTGTTAATGACTCTGGAACAATGAACCTAGAGAAGCTTTTTCCTTTCGAATAAAATGTGTTCATGACAGGTCTCCTAGTGTAGAACTGTGCTTCGCATAATTACCGTGGAGTAAGTGGCAAAGTGACGCCTGCCCAGCAGTGCACCCAGCCAACCTGGGATCGTGTGACGCAATGCAGGTCAATTCTCAGTCTGCAGCCAAATCTCGTGCACCAGCTGTTTGCAAGGTAGCCTCTTCTTCAAACACCTCTCTTGGTCAATACTCTTTGCTCTCCTTCCACCACAACATTCAGGTATTTGACGGGGCTCCTCAAATCTGGTCCTGGAGTTTTCTCTACCATACAACCCTCCACTTCCCCTAACCATCAAGATCTTGCGGCTTAGTCCTCCAACAATCCCAAATCGCAACTATGACGCTCTACTACAGTCTGGTCCGTCTTCCCCCCGCTCGTCGTAGTCCTGCCTGACTTCACGCTCCATTTGATGGGACGTGTGGACTGATACTGATTCCACCGGACAGGTATTTGTTCTTCTGGTGGCCGAGATGCTACTCTTTATGGCTCTCATCGTCCCCTTGCCGTTCACCGTGAAACGCAAGATGTTCAATTTCATTTCAGAAAGCCCGTTGGTTGCAAAATTACAATATGGAATGAAGGTACGGTCGAACGCTCTCAAGATTGAAGGCTATTGACTAAAAACTCTTGCAGATCACCTTCATTTTCATTCTTATTCTCTTCCTCGACAGCGTCAATAGAGTTTATCGGGTCCAGGTCGAAATGGCCGCTTTGATGAAAGACACCACTGGAGCAGGGTAAGATAAAATAACTCCGACGCTTCCAATCCAAATGTCAACTCACTTTGGTAGACGAGCCGCGGCAATTGGTTCCGAACGCATGGAAGTTCAAGCTCGCAGATTCTACTCACAACGCAACATGTACCTGACTGGCTTTACCCTCTTCCTGTCTCTGATCCTCAATCGCACCTACGGCATGATCCTCGATGTCCTTCGTCTCGAAGAGAAAGTTAAGATGTACGAAGGAAATCACAAGGCCGGTGGTAAAGAAGGCGAAAAGCTCAGTCCAGAGTATCGTGCAGATCAGATCGGTGAACTCAAGAAGCAACTCCAGAAGAAAGACAAGGAACTGGAAGCGATGAAGAGTCAAGCTGAAGGACTTCAGAGAGAATATGACGAGTTGAGCGTCAAGTACAACCAGTTGAACCCGAGCGGTGGCGACAAGAAGAGCAACTGAATGTCAAACGTTACGATGCAGACTCATAGCTTGGTGGCATTTTGGTTCCGGCCGTGTCGAGATGGGTGAACTGGTGTTGACACTACTTTTGGTATTGATCCAAAATTTTGGAAGCATCATTGCAAGGCGAAATGAGGCAGACGATGACACAGTATGGCTCAGAATGTATGTCGACTATTCGGCAAATTCGATAGGTGAGATATTGGGTTAGTCATGTACCCGCTAAGAATGGCAATAGGAAATAGACTACCGTGTGTTGTGCTCAACTTGCCGTGCCATGCTCAGTGATGTCGGAAGCCATGTTCAAGTATTCTGACCTTGTTCCAAGCGCATCCTGCATTTTCAAGTTTTCTCCAAGCCCTAGCTGGTCTGGGAGGCTATTTGCTTGACCAATGCAGAGCATCCGTAGATCGCATCTTGAGAGGAAGATGAACTTTCGGCATATGGTCTGCCCTGTAGAGGATCAGCCTCATTACACATATTGACTCTGGTTCATCGCCGGCCATCGGCGTGACGAGGTTGAATGGCCAGGCTGGAATGAGGAAACCTGCTAGAAAGTTGTGGGTGAGTTCAACGACTGAAGACGACCTTGTAGCTTGGTTACGATTGACCTTTCCGCAGTTCACAAACAATGACATCGCAAAAAATTTCACTTTATTACCCGAGTTCAAATGATTCAACCGATCCAAATGCACCGCTGTATGCTTCATCTAGCACGACTGAGCCCAGCTTTACCAGTCAGACCTGTATTGCAACAGACCAACAGCACGAGCATTGGCAAGAAAGAAGTCTGTCGAGTTCCTGGAAATTGGCACTGATCTATGGACTAGGCTATCTATTCAGAGACACCATTTGTATGCCCCTCATACTGGATGGCGAAGCGTAGAATGATCACAGCCACAACTCATATAAATATCAATACTCGGTGCCCATTGCTGTTCATGGACCAGATGCCACTGGGTTCTTCGGTCGAGTTTGTCGTCAAAGAATGGTGTTTTCTCTCTTTCTGTCGGGTCGCGGACGTGCTCGCCACCAGCACGACGCGTCGATTCGCCTCTCTGCGTTGGCTCTCACGACGAGGGTAAGATTCGCAGGCAGAACCACGTACAGGTCGCAGAGTAGGTCTTTGCTGCCCATGCACACAAGTCGTTCCCGAAACCACCCTACCCTCGAGGACACATTGCAACCTTTTCCAATCCAAGGCCAAGGATAGTAATGGCCTGTCCCACCCAACTACGAATCACCAGCGAGCATGGTATTGCCAATATGGTGAGCTCCTTCGTAAAGACTCTGATAAGGTCCAAGCGAGCCGCACAGGCCCCCATCCCCCTCCCAAGGGGCGGAAACATTCATCCCCAGTGAAGTCAAGTTTACCTAACAAGCGACTCCTTGAAGCCACGTGGAACGTGAGTTGTGTGATGGTCGATGGTTAGACCCAGCTTGACGCCAACACCCATATTAGCCTGCTGATCTGGGTTCTAGTCAGGGGAAGCTTCGTCCGTACCCACATTGGGCGCAGGCGGGTGCTGATCTGGTCAGAACAACATACGACATAGTTATACTTTGTCTTCCCTTGTTCTCATTCATCGGCTGTAAGAAGTTCAAAGTATCGAGCGTCGGCCAAAGCATGCCAGCTGTGGCATCGACGGCTTCTCGTGCAATGATGCTCGGGCGGCAAAGATGGAAGCGAGCTTTGAACGGTGCCGTGGCCAGCATGAGCCTGCAGCTTTCATGAAAAACTGGAGATATCTCAGCCTGCCGTCTGGGCCGCGTTGTGGAAAAGGTTTGAACGATTCATTGGCGCACACTGTAGCGCAAGGACAGGTGAGCTCCCAGGGCTCGGTCGTGAGATTGTAGGACAGTCACGACTTCCGATTTGACCTGCGCTTTGCTGTATTGATGACCTTGGCAAATTCTCAGCACGCAATCTCCTGAAGGCATCTTGGAGAGAAGCAGTTTCCTCCCACGCGAAGCTCTTTCGCACAAGAACATCACTCTTCACATTGGGTGACCCCTTATTCGACTGGGTTGCCGCAGCATCTGATTGTTATATTGTTTCCCTTCTAAGAGTAGGTCCCCTTCCGGTTCCGGGCACTCGCCCAACTCTTTTTTTGGTAACAGATGTCTCCGTATCGTTTTCAGATAGAGGCATGACGAGGAATTGACGTCCCAAGGCTGAGCAAGAAATGTTTTGCTAAAAATTCTGCAGTCTAAATGCAAAGGTGACCATAGGGCACCGCGGGACGACAAGACGCGGTAACTGCCCGATTTTAATTCAATCCGTGCCCTTGTAGAGGGAGATCACCAGCCTGTAGTTCTTACGTTTTTGGCCCAGCCAACAGTGCAAACTAAGATGCCGTATAGTGACAGTCTTACGATAGGCGTACATCTTCACCCATCAGTCTGGAAGTCTCCACCCGGCAACTTGTAAGAGAACAGAGCAACCAAATAGTATAATGGGTATTTCGCGCGTGCCCCGCAAAAATTTAATACAGCCAATCAGATACCTCCATTTAACATACTCGACGATCCATATTCACTACTCAATCCTGGAAAATCATTATTCCGTAAAGCGAGAGGACTCGTCGGATCCAGTCCACGGCTCACCTAGCGTCGGCGGAGGGGCTCATCGGATCCAGTCCATGGCCCATCTAGGGAGCACTGTCTATGTCGGCGAGGGACTCATCGGATCCAGTCCACGGCCAGCCAGAGAGTACCATCCACCTCTGCTTACCGACCCTACATCTACGCATCATCCCCATCGGACTCGCCTCCCAACCGCACCTCCATTTTGTCTTGCATGTGCTCGTGGAAATCGAACCACGATGCCGGCAACGACAGCGAGGTCGGACGGAGACGCAACTTGATAAATGGCATAGAGCATTCTGTAGAGCACGTTGGGAACGAGTTTGATAAATTTTCTACGGGAATGGGCTCAAACAGATCGGCTTGCTCGAGCACTCCATCCTTGCACCATTTTGCGCACCTCTTTGCCAACTTGAAAAGTGCTCAAAGAGCACCTCAATTTAGGCGCATACCGACGTGCCGGGAATGCTATTTCGACCAACTAGCGTTGTCGGCGACCGAGAGCGTGTGCGCTTTGTGATTGGTTGTCTAGGACGTCGAGGTGGTATCCGAAGAAGCCTTTGAGGCTCCTGTTGATGCTGTTGCCGTCGTTGTTGATCTTCCTGGCGCACTTCCTGTCGCTGCTGGCTCTCCTGACAGCCTCCCTGTCGCCGTGAACGCTGTTAACGGTCTTCTTAACTCCCTAATTCGCTCAATTTCGGTGTTTACCCGCTCAAACTCGCTCGGCGTTCGTTGATTAACCGGAGAATCAAATCTGTGGCGAGTGAGAACCTATGGAGGCTGTGCACCGTCGGCATACCGATACTGAGGCTGTTTGAAGCGATCAACCCGCCAATGAACGTCGAAATCCTCAACCCTAAGGACATCCCGCTCTAGGACTGAGCGGCGGACTAGATGCAGGCAGAGAAGCCCCCAGGTTCCAGTAAAAGAGCCTGAACACCCTTCCCATCCTGTCGGTAGTGCTCGAAGAGCATCCACGCTCGCTTCAGGGTTGATTTTTGCTATTTGACAGGTTTTGTAGACTCGCGACAAAGCGTATAGAGGGATATGACTCACGACAAAAGAACACAGGTGCCCACTAAACTGAGGACGTCTTGAGACGGCGGAATTGGTTATGTTGGCATCGATTGCGACATTTTGATCTCTCCGAAGGCACTTGACGTCTTCTGGCGCGACAACGGAGACTGGTGTGCGCCGACGGATGCCAGGATGGTGTATGAGAGTGTTCTTGATCGTCGGCATAGTTGAGATGCCATAAATCCGTTTTGTGGATTACGCTTTATGGTCATTTCGAAGCCACAGTTGCGATGCTTGGCTGATTTATTCCTTTTCCGTATACCTTGATCAAATTCGTAGTGAGAACAGCTGTCTGCACAATCACAGACTAGAGAGATAGAGCTGACAGCGCCCTGAGAGTCAGGTTTACTTCGATTTTTAATCCTCATGGCATGTCCACGAGGTCCTGATCAATCATCAAGGTAAGCCTACAGGGCCTCAGGGTCCATAAATTCACGGAAAGGAGATGCAAAAGGCTGTCTATAAAGGTCCTCAACTTTGCCAACAATGTCTTCACCGTCGTTTAGCGGTAGAACCTAGTTTTCAGCCTCAAATTCGCCAAATTGCGCTTCGAATTCCTGTTGAAGCTGAGTTGCGACCTCGTCAACAGGGGTTTCAGGGCTTCCTGAGGTTTCAGAGACAGCAGAGTGAGACATAACGGAGAGAGGGTTCATTGGCGTTGAATTGGCGTCGATTTGAGTGCCGTTGAGGGTGCTGTTAACGGTGTTGGTTGCGAGAAGGGGGCCGTGGAAGTGAGAGACAGTTGATACTTACTAGCCGTCCCGATTTAGTTAGTTTGCCGAGAGGCCTTGGACGCATTATCATTGGCTGAAAGAGGGTTAAAAGTGGGGCACGCGCGAAATACAGGAAGGTTTTCCAAAAAGGGAAGGAGGGTGTTAGCGTCTTGGCGTAGGCGCGAGATAGCCATATAGCATGACATATTAACTATTTCCAGAAATTTCGCCAATTATACCTCAGCCTTATATATCACATGTGCGTCTGGTTAGCCGCTAAGCTATTCAGATTCATCTCGAACAGTCTAGAAATGGAGTCGCAAACGTCTATCTCGTATATATTGTGATGGGTCGAGGTAGGCATATACCAAGCAGTCACGTGACAGAGGGAGCAAACAGTGCAAATGTTGGACATATGGCTCTCTTTCGGAGGGAGACACAGGAAAAGAGGGAAAAGGAGACATAACGGAGAGGCAAGCAACAACAAGACAGCAATAGACATTTTTGGGCGCAACTATTATTATTCTACCTTCATGCACCTTAACGCTCTTACCTACCTGCCTTTGAAGCGATCCTTAAGCTTGCGCTCCCACTTCGGCCTGTTGTGTGGTGTGTTGGTTGTTGATTTGAGTCGAGACAGATGCTGGTTTGGCAGCCCCCATATCACCCCCCCAAAATATGTGTGCGATTCTCTGCACCTCTCGAATGAAAAAAAATATAACTACATCTAAATAGTGTGATTGTGCGGCGAACAAATTGCTAGATTAACTTCGAAGATGTGCAGCATATAATATGTGGTTGTAGCGGCGAAAACAGAATGTGTATGCTAACTAAAACTATCTGCTGGGGGTGGCCGCTTTACTTATATATATTCCGTAAACGAATAATTGGCAGAAATTGACAAAGATTCCCTCTTAAACCGCGACGTACCATCCTCACTGACCTGTCCTCCGAACCGGACGCGACGGTGGTGCCGTCGGGCGAGAATGCCACGCAATAGACCGAATCTTTGTGGCCGTTGAGCTCCCGCAGTTGCCTTCCCGTGGTGGCGTCCCATATCCTCACAGACCCCTCCGAAAAACCGGACGTGACGGTGGTGCCGTCGGGCGAGAATGCCACGCAATAGACCGAACCTTCGTGGCCGTAGAACTCCCGCAGCTGCTTTCCCGTGGCGGCGTCCCATA
>NW_013550603.1:2004985-2044227 GCF_000835555.1 Rhinocladiella mackenziei CBS 650.93
GTGGCCGTTGAGCTCCCGCAGCTGCTTTCCCGTGGCGGCGTCCCATATCCTCACCGACCCCTTCGAACAACCGGACGTGACGGTGGTGCCGTCGGGCGAGAATGCCACGCAATAGACCAAACCTTTGTGGCCGCTGAGCTCCCCTAAGTAATAAGTCATCTTTCTTAGTGTTCTAGCTTGCCCCTGGACATCTTCGAGAGTGTCACGTGGTGGTTGATGATCTCTACTCCTATTTGGACGCAATGTGTTAGTTAAATTGGGTTGGGAAGAACTTGAAACCGAAGTTGAGTTCCAGTTTGCAAGGACTTCAGTGACCGAGTCCGTTGCGGATACTAGACCGGCCCTCTGAGGCAATGGGGAAGGCTGAATAGCTGAAGAATACGCGGTTGAAGTCTTTGTGAGAAAGTCAACGGCTTGCTCTCTCTGCACGGCTGCTGGTAGTGTTGTCTGCAAGGAAGTTAGGGATATTGAAGAAGTGTCATCATCAGATATAGCGCGCTTCGAACTTGCACGATTTTCAGGCTGGTGTTGGAACTGTTCCTGCTCAAGAACACCGACGTGCAACTCCGCTTCCAAGGTTTGCTTTGTCAAACGAGTTTGTTGCAGAGGTCGTAGATCTTGAACTGGGTATTCACGTCCTTGGGCTTTGTCGTTTTTAACCTCCACCGGTAACGAAGGCTGGAGCCAGACATGCCGGGAAGCTGGCTCCGTAGCGAGGCGTTGAGATGGATGAGGATTCAACAACTCTTCGACAAAACGAAGACCATCCATGCTGACGCCCCTTTCGCGTAGCGTTTCGGATGGAAACTGGACTCTGCCGGAGCAATACTCATTCAAAGCTCGGGGCTTGACGAAAGGTACTCTCTGGGCTAGCATCAAATATGTGACGCAGCCTAAGGACCACATGTCGACGGCGTTCGTGTATTCCGAGGTCTCCTCTGCTTCTTCTACGTAACCCAATATTTCAGGAGCTTGAAAATGCTGTGTTCCCACATGGGTACGTAGTGCTGTTTGCTCGGCGGCTATCCTCTTCGAAATGCCAAAGTCTCCGATCTTGACCCACCACTGAGGTTCTGTAGACACAATGAAGATATTCTGCATCGCGAATGGTTAGAAACGCGAAAGAAGGACGGATTCCGACAGACGAGATTTAAACCTACCTGAGGCTTGAGATCACGATGAGTGAATCCAATGCGGTGCATTAGGCTCAGACCGTCGAGTAATTGCGCACAGATCATTTTCGCACCATCTTCTGTGATGCCCCGAGTAATGTAGTAGTCCAAGTCACCGTGTGGGAAATACTCCATCGCGAGAAAGACGCTGTCGTTATTTTCGTACCATCCGTGGAGCGTTACAAAAAGTTCCTGATACTGCACTTTGGCGTTAGCTTACTGACATTCGATCTCGGATTCACTTTTGCACCACATACCCGAGACAGCTTAGCCAGCGCGAGGAGCTCTCTCTTGTAGTCAATTTTGACAGATTCCATCCGGCACTTTTGGATGCGCTTTACTGCCCTCTCCGCAGTCACCTGGCCGCGCTTCTTTTGTACCTCCAACCAAACTTCGCCAAATGCTCCATGGCCAATGTTTCTTTCTTTGTACCATTTCCTCTCTACCCTTGCCTTTCGCAAGCCCCGTGCGGGGTCCGACACATGCTCGATATGTAAGGTATGATCACCGTATATTTGAGCATCGAGCTTGAAATGCTCTATCAGATCCCAGCTCATGGGAGGCTTGCTGTGGGTATGCGGCGGGGTGAGGGAGGCTGTAGGAATGCGGCGGGGCGCGGCTCGCCGCTTGCGCTGTCATCGCCGGACGGAGGAAGGCCTTTGAACGGCGGAATATCTCCAAGATTAAAATTTCAAGCACAAGCTTTCTACGCAGTATTCTGACAGGACGAGGACAGTTTCGATGCATGGAATGAGACAAAAGAAGTCGGCGAGGCTGTTGGGGGGCAGATCCAGGCGAAGCAGCGATTGGATGGAAAGCAATGCACGTGCCGGAAACTAGTACACAGCCAGGCAGACATTCGTTGCTGAGCGAATCACCCAATGCGTTCTCTATCTGGCAGATATGTCGGTTTTCATGTCGAAGGTAATTATCTCAAGACGATAGTGAAACGTCAATTCGAAACGATAGCTTCCACACGCGGCCCCCTTCCAATAAAAGGGCGAATGCTCTTGTTCAATCAGGTTTGAAACCCGAAAACCTCACACCATGGAGCCGGTCGGCATTGCCCTCGCGGCTGCTTCCATGGCCGATTTGTGCATCAAGTACGTTTTTTCCTTTGCCACATTTCTGCGCTAGAACTCCAAAGGTAATACCCTTCACATGCAGATGTGGCAAATCTCTGGTTGCCAAATATCGAAGTTATCAAACCGCCGAACGTGATATTCTGGAACTAATTCTGCGTGTTGAACACCATTGGTTGAAGACGGAATGTCAAGTCGAATTCTTACGAAGTGTCTGGTCTGACCTTGGGGAACACCTCCAAGTCCATCAGAATAGCATTCTCCGGGTGTTGTATTTAAAAATCAACGAGACTACCCTACTCATCGACCAGATCATCGGCAACAAAGATGATGATGTGTCGGTGCAGAGCGTCTTAACCGAAAACGGCCATTATAGAAAGGGGAAATTTGCACTCATGATCAAAGATTGCCTCCACAAAACTTTGAACGATCTCGCTACGTGGCAGGAAATGCTAGACCCATCCTGGTTTCTAATGACCCGGGTCTCAGGCACTGCCATCGACCAGCAACTAACATTTCCAAACGCGACCAGGCTGAGTTCAGCTACAACCGTCAAAGGAATAAGGGACGAGCTTCGCACCACAAATAATGACCAAAACGAGTCCATCTTCATTGCGGTGGACACATTAGCACCTGGACGGAATTCTATTCCCTTCTCTTTCTCGCAGTCATGCCATGATCAAAGGAGTGCCGATCTCGTCATTGTGGATCCGTTCTCCTGCGACGCTCTCACCGACGTGGGAGCAGTGACCAAGGATATCCGCAACCTTGCGAGGGTCCTTTCGAAGATAGATCCTCTCGTCTTCGGCCTGCTTTCCTGTCGTGGTGTGATCAAATATACTGATGCTGATGGGGCACTCTCCAGATTCGAGTTCGTCTTCTCAATACCGCCCAGTCTCCGAAATCCATCGAGCCTCCGGAGCATTCTTGTTGAAGAACGCGACGACCATGCCTTTAATGACCGCTTGGATCTGGCAAAGCAGCTTGCAAGTTCGATTTTGTTCATCCACAGTTCAGGATTTGTACACAAGAACATCCGTCCGGAAACCATTCTTGTCTTCACGGGCGACTCTTTGGGTCTCGGATATCCCTTTCTGGTCGGATTTGAAAAGTTTCGACCGACTGATCGTCTCACTTACCGAGTGGGGGATGCACGATGGGAACGAAATCTGTACCGACATCCTCAGCGTCAAGGAATCAGTGTAGAAGAAGACTTCAAGATGCAACACGACATTTACAGTCTCGGAGTCTGTCTACTAGAGATAGGCTTGTGGACGTCTTTCGTCCTGTGGAAGGAAGACGCAGATGAGCCCACACCCAGCCGAGCACTGGGTATTGATGACGTCTTGAAACTGAAGGACGAGCGTAAAACGGCCTCGGAGGTGAAGAAGGTTTTGATAAGAATGGCCGAAGAGTGCTTGCCAAACAGGATGGGAAAAAGGTATACCGAAGTGGTGCTAGCTTGTCTAACTTGCCTCGACAAGGGAGCCACTGGCCTGGGTGATGAAAGAGACTTCCTCGATGTGAATGGTACCGTCGTTGCTGTCCGCTACATCGAAAAGGTACCTAGCTAGTGATCTCCATCAATTTCTCCATCTCGTTCTGACAGCATCCAGATTCTCATGCGGATCAAGGAGATTTCAATCTGACAAAAAGTCAGCGCTTCGAGATGCCACGGTTCACTTCAAGGACTTGGTTCTTTCAGACGCAAACTTGAGGCGATTATGGAGGCCGACGACGACGGAGGCTCTCAAACTCGCTCTACCGACGTCAGTAAGGGTTTGAAGGCGTCAGAATTACTCATGATCAACATCGGGAAATCAAGCATCTCAAATCTACCCAGCATTTGAGGGAAAGGATCAAAAAGAATTCGGTGCGGCAGGTAACCCTTGACAGGTACTAATCCTCTAGGTAATATCTGATTGTTATTACTGCAGGGCAGGGCAGGTAAGCCTTGGAAGGGTTGACCTTGAAGCCCTGTCTGCAGTCGTCCCAGGATTGTATCATGATCCCGCAGTTGCACAGCTTATGAAATGGCTCTGTTGTAGGACAGTGCACTCCTGGTGGACTTGCCAGAAGCATCGTACAAGTTGTGAGGTTGGCGAGGGGATTTTTTATGCCGCTCTTGGGTCTCACCGACTTGTATACCTGGGAGGCCGGCTGGGGGTATCGTTGTGGTATGTAGGAGTCCGGGGCTAAATAGTTCATGGACCCACAACCCCCCTTTTCCCAGGAAAAAAGAAAACAAAAAATAAATTTGATGGCATCTTCCTAGAGCGAACTTTTGATTTTTTCCGTGAGAAGAAAACCATCGAAGAATGATGGAACAATTCTATACTAACTGTTGACGGCCCGCCCGTGTCCATCAAAATCAAAGCTTCCAATAATGCGATGCATTGACAATCCTTCGACCGTCATTGGACAGAGTTCCAATCCACGTGCATCAAAGCTCTGGCTGCCGAGGACAGACAGGCCCCAGATGCTTTGATTGCCTCTAGTTTCCTTTACTTCCCCGTCCCAGGCTTCCCACATGAAGCTTTCTACGACCTGACTATAATCGGAATGGCAGTTTTGACTCGGATCCCGTGTCCACACTGCATGGAACCAGGCCATTGCATACCCAGTGCCTTGCTGGCAATTGGCTCAAGCTCTCAGTCCATCCATACCTTGAGCCTGTTCATGAGCTTCGATTCTCTCCTCTGCAGGTCGCTTGCTAGGATCAAGAGCGGGAGCTGTTGGAACTCAACTTGGAGAGCTTTGAGCTCCCAGTTATAAAATCCCGCAGAGATGGTCATTCCTCTCAGGTGAGAGAAACTCACACCCACCCCCATCCCCCTCCACCAAAAGAGGGTGAGTTGATTTGTCTTCTCATTCGAGACGGCTCTGCCAAAATGTTGCAGCTACTGGTTTTCTCGTCGTTGATAGCTGTCACCATCGCTTCCTATGGCGCGAATGTCAATTATCGTTCTCCTTCCCTCAACCATCCTGGCCTAGGTATCTCCGTCCGCAAAGTTGTCAAACGTCATGATCCTAGATCGGCCTTTGCTCCTGGACAGCTTAATTTCACTCATGGAGTGGCCTCTGGCGATCCGTATCCGAACAGCGTGATTCTTTGGACGAGATGCTCTCCTTCCTTCGACGACGTCAAAGACAATAGCACGGTCTCAGGCTTCGCGCCCCCGTACAACCCAGTCCCGATTCATGATGATACCGATGCGGGCAAGCCGCCGTCCAACGCTCCAGTTTGTTTGAATTGGAAGATAGCTTCTGACAAGGCTCTCTCTTCTGTGGTGGATTCGGGAACAGTTTATACCAGTTCCGATGTTGACTACACGGTCAAAGTGGAAGCTACCAAGCTTCAACCTTTCACACAATACTATTACCAATTCACGGTTTGCAATTCCAATCAGTCCAGCATGGTCGGCAGAACCAAGACAACCCCATCGCCAGATGACGATGTTGCGGGGGTCCACCTGGCAGTCTACTCTTGTAGCAATTTCCCCTTCGGCTTCTTCAATGCGTATGGAAACCCCGTCCGCAAGGGCTCGGTCGACTATGTGGTTCACCTGGGTGACTACATCTACGAGTATGCCAATGGTGAATATGGTTGGGGTCAATCCATCGGTCGTATTCCCTTGCCGGATAGACGAATCTACACTCTCTACGACTACCGCAAGCGGCATGCCACCTACAGAACTGATCTTGATTTGATTGCCAACCATGCAAACCACCCCTGGATTCCTGTCTGGGATGACCATGGTAAGACCGACTTCAATCGGGCTGACACGATTGACTCACTCGGTGGACAGAGGTCGCGGACAACACTTATCGCGATGGATCTTCAGAACTCAACAACACCGAAGCTTCCTTCGTTGAAGACGGTGGCGTCTCGGTAGATCAACGTAAGATGAATGCTGTTCGCGCATACTTTGAGTGGCTGCCCATTCGTCAGGTCGAAATGGGCGATGATGTCAGCTTGCCATCCACCTTTTGCCGTCCGTATATTCGATTTTCTAACGTGATCTAGCTCCGAATCTGGCGGTCTTTCTCCATCGGCAGCCTCTTCGACCTCATCATGCTCGATACTCGTCAGTACGACCGCTCCATCACCGATCTCTACTGGAACACCGACTACATCCATCAAATCTCCAACGATGCGGGCCGGAGCATGATGGGATCCCGTCAAGAGAACTGGTTTTACAAGTCCTTGATTGATTCAAAGAACCGTGGGGCGGCATGGCGTATCATCGGCTCACAGACCGTTTTCAGCCGTATCAACGCCTCCGTCTCCTACGGCAACGTTAACCCTCTCGATTACGACGCTTGGGATGGTTATCAAGCCAACCGCAACCGCACATATCAAACGCTGTACGACAACAACATCACCAACAACATCATGATCTCAGGCGATAGCCATGCCAACTGGGTGTCGGATCTCGTTTGGCTAGACCATCACGCATATGACCCTGCCACCGGCGAGGGTTCAATTGGTGTTGAGTTTGCTGGCGCGGCGGTATCATCGCCCTCGCCTGCTGGACAAAATATCTCCATCGCCACCAGTGTCCAAGGCAGTCAATGGCTTGTCGGTGCCAATCGCGAGTTGCAGTGGTCCGAGTTGTACTATCGTGGCTATTTTGAGCTCCACATTACACCGCAGAGGGTGGATGCGCGCTACTTTGGCATGCCCACCATCATCAACCGCAACCCCAATGAGATCTCGTTGGCCAACTTCACCGTCATGAGTGGTGAGAATAGACTTCATCGGTACAGCGGTACTGTGGTCGCTGCGCCCGTGGAGAATGGGTATGTCAAATTTGGACCATTGAAGCAAACTAATATCACCAATGCCACGGACACAGGGCGGTATTTCATCAGCCATGAGAATGTGGAGGATATTTGAGTGGTGTGATGATGACCTCGAAGATGGATGCTCGTCAAGTGTCATGAGTGCTTGTCACCCGACAGGCACGACGAAATAATATCAAGATTGAGATGGTAGATCTAAATCAATATCTCGACAAGTAATCAAGAAGGAGAAAACCTTTGCAACGAGGACTGAGGTTCATGTTCATCAGCAGTATCGAACCATTTCCTGCGCCCCCGATTGGCAGCAGCCAAGGTTACGCGCACAGCCTCACAAGGCTGAAACTGCTGTGGCTTGCAACAACTGATGGGATCACAAACGTAGCAAACAAACTTTCTCTTTGATTTTTTTTTTTTCTTCCATACCCCAATTCAAGTCGATTCTTACCCGTCTGTCTCCATTGCGCATGTTTGCCTGGCTGTCTGCCCTTCCCGGGTGACGTTTGAATGCAGAGAAGCCAAGAGAATGTCCATAAAAGTGGAAAAACTCTCATCGTCGTCCTCATTCCGTCATGGGATGGATAAAGTGGCGCATCACGATCTTCTAATTCCTCTCTTCAGCTGTTCGTGACTTGAACCGTGCTTCATAGCCTCAGTTCAAGGCTGTCCAGCACAGCGAGTTAGTTCCAATCCCCACTCGAGAGATATCACTCACGATCAAAACACCCCTTAAGGCAAACAAGATCAGTCAGGCATTCAAGCACTTGACTTGACTGTTTCACTCGTTTGGGATAGCCGATTGATCAAAGACTTTTGCGCCGCAAACCACTGCTGCGTGTTGCGAGGTGACCATTTCCATATCCGTGCTCCAACGCCGTCACCGGTGTTGAACAGGGTACAAGCGGGGATAACAGCCAGCCTCATCCCACCCTGCTCCAGTAAACGGAACCACAAGATCAAATAGGGACGGTGAAGAGCACAGCAGTACAGATCTAAGTGGAGCAGAAGAGTGAAATCCACTTCGATTCGAGCCTCCGTGTGAGTCACCGCCACAAGTCACAACCAGCCAGCCAGTGAAGGCGGCAGGCAAAAAGAGAGGGAAGCAACTGATCACAATCAACAGCCGCAGATTGTGGTGAAAAGGGGAAAAGGGTTAATATCACAAACGTGAATTCGACCCGCTCGGAAAGAGTCTCTCTTTTTATATTTCATCTTTTCGACTGACATCACATACTTTGATAATCAACGACACGTAACCGACACGATCACCCCATATCTAACATCCAGACGAACGACTGCGAACACGAATTCTAAACACAATCTAGGCCCTCAAGACCTGAGACCAGTAAACCCTTCGGCTTCGGATTGTCGTCCAGCATCGATACACCCTTTTTGCACCGCTATCATGTCATCAACATCGACACCACCTCAACCTCGGCCTCTGCTCGCCTCCTCCGTCCCCCGCGTGGGCATCGCCGTCTTCATTCTCCATCCAACCTCAACGCCGGCACCATCTCCCTCCCACCTGTATTCCCAGCATGCACGACCCTACAAATTCCTTCTCGGAAAACGCCTCGGTTCCCACGGTGCAGAAACCTGGGCCTTGCCCGGTGGCCACCTGGAATTTGGCGAGAATTTCTCCGAATGCGCAGCGCGAGAGACATTGGAAGAGACGGGGCTGATCCTCGATGATGAGAGTATAAGCTTCCTTACGGCTACGAATGATCTGATGCCCCTTGAACCCACCACGAGCACAAACAAATCTGCAACACCACAAGGCCAAGGTCAAGCTCCGTCGGGAACGGTAAGGGGGAAGCATTATATTACGATCTTCATGACCGCGCGTGTAAAGGCAGGGACATGGACTGTGATGGAAAAGGGACAGCAGCAATACGACGGTAACGGGTCTCCCAACATGCCAGAAGCGAAGCTCTTGGAGCCGAATAAGTGCGCAGGATGGGAGTGGGTGAGTTGGGAGGATCTGGTGAGGTGGGCGAGACCGCAGTTGCAGTTCGAGAACGATAGGAACTCAAAAGCCTTCACCAATGATGCTGAAGGAGGAGAAGGTGAGATTCGGCCATTATTCTCACCCATGCTGGATCTGTTGACTCAGAGACCGGGAGTAGTTCCTCGGCTCTAGTTCGACGATGAGACGATGGAGATGAAGGAATCCTCAAGCAAACCTAGAAGCGAGCCATCTCAGTCTCGGGGACTCTAGATCATGTCGATCCGGTCACGAGCTGAGACCGTTAGGTTCACGTTGTGTCGGAAGCGAACACTCCATAGTCATAGCTGAGTCCAAATGTCACTCGACTAGATAGGTAATAAGCTGGCTGGAGAGATGGCAATCAAACCCAAGAGCGAGCCAAACATGCAGAAAGAGCCCCTGCCCATCACACATACCGGCCACTTCAGGGCATGAAATCGATCAAACCTCAAAAAACTCCTGTGATCATTTTCCAGCTTTTCTCTTTGCCCGTTGGCTGTCCTTGTTCCCCGCCTTAACTCCCAGACACTTAGTGATTTAGTTTCTCCCTGATCATTGCTCCATTGCCATTTTGTGTGTGGCCAAGAAGACCATCGTTCGTTGCAATTCCAGAGAAAATTATTTCCCCTCGGTTCGTTAACAATCTAGGAATTGCAACCGTCCGAGATTCGTTTCTCCGTTTCATTCCCCTCTGCGTTCAAATCCAAACAATAGATGTCATTCCGAAGATCAACTTATTTCCAAAAAGAGTTGCTTACTTTCTTGCTTGGCAAGATATGCCTTGACAGCGGTCATGCGGCGTGAATTTTCATATCATGAGGTATTACCGTTTGCATTATAGCATGGCTGAAGAATTGTGAGTCAAACATTAAAGGGAGCTGGCGTCCATGACTCGAGTGAAAGTTGGCCATGCATCATCATGATGGCAGTGGTAGAATGAATGGTGATTTTCGGTCATCAGTATAAAATTCGGCCAGGACCATTAGGAGCTTTGATTCTAGGTTCCAATACCAAGGGGGGAGGAGGAGGGGTGGGAGTACGAGCGGGTGGGGTAGGAGGCTCTGGACGAACGTAACCAGGAGGTGCACCTGTAGGACGACCAAAAGGAACGCCGGGAGGAGGGCCAGGGGCACTTGGAGGTCGAGAATGCGGGTCAGCTGGGAGAAGTGGCCTAGGTGAACGGAGCTGGTTTTTGTTGGGTGGAGGAATCGTTGGAACCGCGTCCATTCTAGCATCTGCATTTGCTTTGCGAGGAGGAAAAACAGGGTCATGAGAGTATCGAGGTGACGGGAGTTTTTCATTTGGACTAGATGTGATTGGGGGTGTCGGAGGCCGTGGTGGCTGTTCATCCTTATCAGGTCTGACTCGAACTGTGAAAATCGCTTCGTCCCTTCGTCGGAGGTATTCCTGTGCAGAATGAGAATGGGGATAGCGACTGGGATCAGGAACACGAAGAGGTTGGAGCCGGGCAACCTCGAGGAAGGCTCGTTGGTAGGCAATTTCACCACAAGGGTCTTCCGTGGGAGACTTGGGTATGTTGGCCAATTCTGCTCGATAACCTCGTGCCGTCCACGGGTGGTTGGGGTCTGACAATGGAAGTTCAGAGATGGATTGGGTATCTGCTGGCCGTTTGGTCATGGCTGTGGTGGTGATGGAAAGGACCACAGGCGAAGCAGATTCATCCAAGTGACAAACCGCCGAGGACTCGACCAGTGGGGTGGGCGGACGAGGTAGCTTCAGCGATGAAACATTCGATGATTGAGGACTGACAGTCGAGGATGGAAGGCGACTGGCGACCTCGTTTCTTTATGTACCGGACTGTAGGATGCTGGAAAGAAAGGAGAAAGTTTGGAAGAAAGTTCAGAGAGCCGAAGAGGGGCGGGAGGAACCGAGTTCCCCCCAAGGCCGGAGGATGGGAACGCTGTTTAACCTTTTGTTCCAAGCGAAATCGTAAAATATGATCACGGGCCGAACGAACGAGTCAAGCAGTGCGAATGGAGAATAGCAGTGTTTAGTGGTGTCCCGAGTTTCGAGAGATTGGAAGCATTGAGGGGTTCTTTTGCACTAATGAAGGTCTCACCAGTGGGATGCCAACCCCAAAAGTCCCGGGGAAGGACGCCTAATCATTGGCTAAGGATCCGGGTTGCGGGCACCTGCAACGGGACAATTGTTGCAGCAGCCCTCTTTTGTTGCGGCTTGCAGGTGTCATCGCGCCTGTGGACAACCCACTTGCGCTGCCAATGGAAATTCTGGGGAGGTTCGACTCAGTTTTTCCGTGCTCTCGGTTCAATGCATCCTGCACATCATCTCTGGAGAAATATTACCCTTCGAGCCCCTGGCCTGCTGTCTCTGCTAGGTATTCCATCACTAAGACTTGCCTCTCTAGGCACTCCTTGCCGTACCCATTGTCAATCTCATTCTGAGGAGGAACTCACCGTTCCGGTTCGTCCTCTGCAGATGCTGCCTTCACCCACATGTCTGGCTGACCGCCACACCGCTATCGGTCAACCAGTCGGCGATGCAGGAAACAGGAAAGCGAACCAGGGAAATCCATGTACGATGGGCTACATCTTTGAACCCCCTCCTTACCGGCACAGTGGCACCAGCCAGAAAAGGGAGGACGTCTTATCCACCTTGGCACTTGCGGCCGTCGCTTCTTGGCCATTCCGAACCTTGAGCCCTTTTCGTTTGGGGGGGTTGCCAATGTGTGAATAATGGGCAAAGGCGCAGCGAAGAAACTTTGAACTGGACCCTCGAAGCGCTGATAACCGACGCGATTTTGGTGGGCGCAAGACCGATTCACCCTGTCAGACTCTATCCTTTACCAGTCAGACATGATTATTAGTGAGGAAGGGATATGTACTACTGTTTTTGTCTGTCGACTTGTTTAGACACAGATCCACCAAAAGGTAGATTGGCGCTATGCCCGATCCAGTGAAATGTCTTCGATATCATGCTGCTGTGATTGGCCGGCCCGGGTCCTTATCAGCAACGATGCGGATTTTAGGCACCATGCTAAACCATGCTAATAATTGCTCCCTCCAAACCCACTCGCCGCCGGTTCTTCAGTGTCGCATGTCCATTCCCTTCGCTAACTCCCTCTTGGAGTCCTCCCGTTCATAATTCATCGCCTTCCAACTTCCTCCGACTCAAAAATAACATTTATCTCTGGTGTGTATAGTTCCTTCATAGACGGCAACCCGAGTCGATCTGCGCCAATTCCTCCTCTTGGACTTTGACACCCTCTGTCCTTCTTTTATCACCAGAAGCTCCCCCCTCGTACTGTCAACTCGGACAACCCCCCCACCTCCCACGCCTTTGACACCTCAAGTCCAGCCAATTTGGTTTCCTTTTTATTTTCCGGCATTGCAAGTCCTATCAAAGCCCTCCTCCTGCGCCTCTGAGATCATTGTCGACACCAAAAACGTGGCCGTGGCGGTGCTTTGGTGATCCGAAATCTAACTTCTCCCTCGAGCTCTCTCTGGCTGCAATTCTCCCACGTCCCAACCCCCCGCGCCGTGTTAAGTCTGGCGACGCAAATCCGTTTCTTCTCAATACATTGACTGGTAGCTGAGTCTCGGTGGTTTGAATCCTCCGTGATTCAGCATTTTCGATACCAAAATCTCCGCTTCGGGTCATCTCAAATGGCAACCAACTATTCGACACAAACTTATACGATTCCCGACAGCCAGACCTTTCCCAATCAACAACCCTCTCCAGCTAGTTCGACTTCACCCATCTCACCCCGAATGCAAGATTACCTGCAACAACATGCTCCGAACCCCTACAAGCAGCTCCGCCCATTGAAGTCTCCGCTTTACGTCCCTGCCGTTCTACGACCTACCGAACACTTTTGCCACCCCTCTCCTACGACCCCTCCCAAGAGTTTACATGGATCGTTGGACAGTTTGCAAGATAGTGAAGGTCAAACAGCGCGTCCAGACGCTCGGCAGCATTTGGACCTCGGAGCATTTGATCCGGAATGGATCCAAGAGGAAGACTTAGGGGAAGTCACTGGTCCTCCAACAAAGGATCATTGGAAGGTATGTCTACGGTTTCTTCATGCAGAAGTCGATCCAATTCAAAATCTCTACAACCCCCATTCTTGGCTCCACTACCTGCGTCGTTGTCACTTCCACGGTCGTGCCGGAGACATGTGCCAGATGAAAGCTAACCTATGTTCCGCTTTAGCCGGATGAAGCTTCACCGACTTGTGACTCGCCCCAATGTCGCTCGACATTCAATCTCTTTGTTCGCAAGCATCATTGTCGTCATTGTGGACATATCTTTTGCTCGATGCACACGACATTCACCATTCCCTTGGACCAATATGCCCGGTTCCATCCCGATGGTGTTCCTTCCAAGGCTTGCGAAACCTGCCATCGTCAATATCAACGTTGGGACACCGCCAGATCCATTCGTCGCAAGAACAGCCAGAATAGCAGAGACGACAGCAATGAAAGCGGGCCTCCAACTCCGTTGGCAGGACCAACAGGTCATCGCAGGATGATCTCAGGCGGGATTCGTGGAGGCAAAGCCGTGGAACAGGTTGCGAACAGCGTTCCCAAAGAATGGGCTTGGAGCACTTTCTGAACGGGAACTTCGGGCACTCCACATGTGAAAGTCACGTGTGGCAACACCGGCGGGGCCATTTCTCCGTCTCGACTCGGCTGAGCACTCTGCCAAGATACGGGGCTGACGCCCTCAAGTGAGTCAGCAAAACGATTCAACCAATGTGACAGTCGCGTCGGCTAGCTGCGGGTGTAACTTGACTCATCCTTCCAGAATACTTCACTCGAAGAGTTGATGACTGACTTCTTACTGCGACGAACAAACAAACCGCCTTCTCTGTCTGCCTTCAGCGTCATATGATCAAAAACGGCCCCTCGATCGTCGACTGCCAGTCTCGACTCGGAAAGACGGGAGCTGGAGAGCAGTAAGATCAGTCACCTGCCAAGAGAGGCCCAATTTAGCCGAGATCAGAGTCTCGATGACCGAGGAGGATGAGTGGGTGATATGCACACGACATGAGGTGACGAGGTGACCGAGGCACGAGTCGAGACCCCGAGCAAAATTTGACACACGAGGAGGATATTTTCTACCACACAAACCGGACGTTGACAGGGCGGATATCTCAGTTTTTCTCTTCCACGAATGAATTGTCCCTCTGAATGAACGTTATTGAGCGAGTTGTTCCTGGGAAGGAAGAGCTGGCATGACGTTGTAGGCTAGCTGATTTCTGTAATGATTGTGTTAACTAGATACACCCCCGGATTTGGCCAAGGCATGGAAAAATTCGCGTGGGATTTTCATGAGGAATCGAAATTAGATATTCTAGACCGACGGATCTTTTGCGTCAATTGACGATGCTATGCTAAAGTGAGCAAATTCCATGAATTCTGAATGGTTTCGACCGGATGAGACAGACGTGGGTAATTTTGGTGGATGTGTGAGTGTTCAATAGGGATTTATAAACAATCTTTGTTTGGGAAGTACTCTCCCCCTTCCATGGCTTTCTGTTCATCCTCATTCGTGGTTTCACTCCTGCTTTCTGCCACTGACCTTTGCCGCCAATGGTAAACTGATGAGACAAAGTGTCGCTTGGAGAATAGGGAAGAATGACAAGCATGGAGCAGTTATGAACATCTATCCTATAATTCGCGGGGTCCACCCCGATCTAACATTTCCCTCCCACTACCAGGCTCATCCCATCAACTGACCCAGATCCTCTGGCGGCCACCTCGTCTGCGCAAAGCTCAAACACCGCTTGATGCTCTGCAGGTACTTTCGCGTCACCTCATCGGACATGATATGCGCCTGCTTCCCCGAACTGGTCTCATGCAGTTTCTCGCGCGCCGAGCGCTCGTGGATACCGACCATGGTGACACCGATGGGCCACGCTGCTTTCCCAATTGACAGCGTCAGGTACCCGTCGTTGGCCTCGACGTAGCGGCGTCGCTGCGCAGCTCGCACGATCTGGCAGATGGGCTCCAACAGGTCCGTATCCAGGTCGCCCCGCTCCAGATGTCGGAAAAGTGGTGTCAGGTCCTTCAGCACGACGAGGTAGGAATTATATGCTGCTTTGCCGGACGAGGAGGCTTTGACGTCATGATCGCGCTGTGAAAGTGCAATAGACCATTCCCGTAGGAGTAGGGTGAAATACGACGCTAGCTGGCGGTACAGGAAAGAGTATTCCGGTGTGTCTTTCGCTGGCATCGTGGCGGGGAGGAGCATGTCCTTCTCCGGCACGGGCTCGAGGGTCGTCGGGATCGGTCCGTCACCGAGTTTCGGTTTCGAAGTGAGTGCATTGTCGGTGAGTGTATAGTAGCGTTGTAATCGTGCGGCGTGGTCTTCGTCGAATAGCGAGGCCGGTTCCTCCAGTGCCCGCAGTTTCCTCCGCAGCTCTTCGTCCGGAATGTCTTTTGTCTCTGGCCGTGTAGTGGAAGTAGATGTGGCCTCACCACCTTCAAGGGCTTTGGTTTCAGGTGGTAATTCCGGCAAGCCTAATCTCTTACGCCGCTTGCGTTCTTCTTCTCGCTCTTCCTCTTCACGCCGTCGCCTGGATTCCTCGGCCAGTCGTCGCTTCTTCTCCTCCCGTATGGCGTTCCGCTCGGCCTCTTCTTCCGCCAACTTCCGCTTCTTTGCTGCGCGTTCTTCTCGCTCGGCTTCGAGCTTGGCTCGTTCTGCGGCGTAGGCAGCTTCGCGGGCGGCTTCGAGGTCGGCGCGGCGGAGGTATTTATTCGTTGATGCAGAGTTGGAGTTGGGTGACCTTGATGGTGCTGCAGACTTGGAGGGCTGAGGTTTGGATTTGGCGATTTGCGCGGACATGAGAGACTTGAAGTCCATAATGACTAGCAGTCGTGAGAAGTATCTGGAGGGGAATAGACAAGGTCGTTGTGTTAAGAGGAAGATTGGTCACACCAAAAAGGTTCAGATGGAGTTGGGAGAGTTCCACGTCCCCATCGTCAGGCTGCCCCACACTAGGGCCCGGCAAACTCGATGGCAACCTGAAATTGAATAAACGTTGTTTAATAAGCTTCACCCAAAGAAGCCCGGTGTGTTACACAGGTGCGTAAATAGTAGATGGCTGCTTCCACTAGCATTCAAATAAATCTACATTTTTGTGAACAGTGACTACCCTTGTTCAAGTCCGAACGGCCCTCAGGTTCGTGCCTATTTTCAATGCACATTCCTCCTCAGCAATCTCGCAGTCGCTGATGGAATCCCCAAACCAAGGGTGAGTGCGAGGTGGCGCACGTGCTCTGCTTTCTGGTCCGAACCGTCTTTTACGATCTGGGACAGTCCGAGCGGTCGATGGCTGTATCGATCAGTTGCGACAAATCTTTCATCGAGGCTGACAGGAATCAATAAAACAGGTATCCCCATTTCGTATTGAATTCATGGCTGATCTCCCACGCTTCAGGATTCCAGGGATCCTCCTCCTTTTTGACAATGAATGATTGCATTGTGAAGAAGTCGTAAAAGAGTTCTTTGGCATCAATCACACTACTCAGAATAATCATATTGTCTCGCATCCTTGGGAAGGGCCATCGATCAATCCAGATGTAGTGAGGTACCGCGAGTTGGAGCGGGGTTGGACAGAGAGTATGCGGTATTGTAGAAGGCTGAGGAGAGGATTTGTCGAAGCCGGCATCGCTGCAGGGTATGCCCAAAATGGAGCCGTTAACCCACAGAGCCTCAATGGCAGTCATTTTTAGATCAGGCAGGTATCGATGGTCACATGGGGGGGGTGGATTCAATGACGGCGCGGACGACAGCACAAGGGTCCCAGAAGCGTTCGTCTCAGAACTCGAGCCAGATGACGAGCAGGCGACGGGGAACGGCGTGTTGGCATTTGCCACGATCATACCAGAAGGATCAGCGATGACATTTCCCCCCATGATGGCATTGTTCGGGAGAGTCGAGAATTTCTCGCCCGACCCGCGTCGAGACTGTCCAGAGAACTTGCCAGCTTCTGAAAGTCGCTTCCCTGGAAGAACCGTCAGCCACGTAGACCAGGATGGGCCGCATGTTCAGACGAGAGACACACGTCTTGCTCTTTGAGCTAGTCGATCCTGAATCTGTTTTCTTTTTCGCGGGTCCAGCACTCCATACCACGAATCTACCTTGTTTTCCTGGGGTTTAGAAGGCTCCATCTTGACCGATCAATGTAGAGATACCCCGATGTCGCAGTTATCGCTGAGAGAATGTTATATTCTGACGGGACCAATCTCATCACAGGTGAAGGAAATCATCATTTTCAAGCGCGAATTTCAAGGTGATCAAAATGTAGTCGGAGATGCGGCCAACCGTCAAGCTAATACCTGACAAGGCTTATTTCTGACACCCCACTCCTACCCTCGTCATGTGATGCTTGTCCATAACTTCCTTGACCTCTCGTCCCCAGCAACATCAATCTCCCACTTCGCAAAATCGACCCCTCAATAGTATCGTACTCGACAATTCACCTAAAGGTTGTCGTCCAGGAAGTCCTCTACTAATCTTTCTACGTTCGTGGTACGTTGCTCCTACAGAGGCAAGTCCTCGTTCCGGCACAGGTCGACGCCGGAGTAGGACTCCTCCCCGGTAATCGGGGGGGTGGGGGAGAGGCCGCCACGGCATACGGATCCGACGAGGGTTGCTCTGGGGAGATTCCGAGCCTCATACGCGTATCAAGAGTTCTTTTATAAACGCTGGAGGCATTAGAGACGGTCTTTAACGTACGCCCTAAAGAGAAGATTCCCGTCTAGACATCGCCATCCCGCCAATATCTTTGCGAGTAGCCGTGGATTATTCTAGGGGATTGAAGATGTCAAACAATCACTGGTCGTACATTGATTGTTGTTAAAATGCTCTGATTTCTATCAAACTGAAGTCTTACCTCGCACATATATATTAGGAATGATTGGCACAGTCCTTGGGCGTCTCCGCGTTCGGCTCATAGGTGAGATCCTTGTCCAGCTGAGTATTCCAGTATCACAGCTGAACATGTTGCCATATACTGTTCGACAGTATATCATGGGATCTGACACAAGGACCATCTAGACATCGAGGTCAGCGCCATACACTGTCCCCGGGCCTACCTGGCCACATGGTCCACCGATTGGATCCGATGGCGGTGGTATATCATGGGGTCGGATTCATGGATCGTGTCGACAGTTCGTTAACGCTCCGCCACGAACCATCTCGAGTGTGATCAGTAAGGGCTTGTTTGAGGTGGTCCGCGGACTGGATCCGATGAAATACCACGACTCATCGGATCCAATCCGTGGACCATGTCGACATCGAGGCTCGTTCGTTAAATCGGGCACTCTCCTTTCCGACACCCCCACAAACGCGCTCCCCGGCCACGCGCATCACAACCGAATATCAATTCTCAAAAATTTAATTCTTCCTCGATTGAAATACTTCCTTTTGCATCTTTTTCGTTGCCTTTGAATGGATGCCTATACCGAAAGCGACGTTCAGGACGCACTCGCAGACCTCAAAAATGGGGTCACCTTGGCCACCGCTACCACTCGACATGGGGTCCCACGTAACACTCTACGTGGCCGCCTTAATGGTGACCAACCTCACCGGTATGCTCACGACGACGAGCACGGCTTACGGCCGTTCAAGAAAGCCATCTCGAGCTCTGAATTCTCCAGCAGGAGGCTCTCGGTTACGCGCCAACGCACGCGCAAGTACGAGCAGTCGCTAGCGACGTACTTCAGCGGAAAGGTGACCACAAGTCCCTAGGGAGGAAGTGGTCAAGTCACTTCGTGAGGCGCCACCCGGCTATCAAGAGAAAGTTAGGCTGCCGGATTGACTGGGAACGTATAAATGCGGCCACTCCGGACAATATTAGGCACTTGTTCAACTTGTACGAGACCGTGAGCTGGATTCCCCCTCGACGAAGGTACAACGCCGACGAGGGCGGCATCATGGGGGGCCAGGGAATTAACGGGCTTGTCATTGGCTCCTCGCAAGAGAACCCCAATGCGGTACCGGTTAAGACGGCCTATCGAAGGATTCTTGGCGAGCATACAGCTCTAACAGATACTACGAAGATTGGAAAGGCTAACTTTCTCGAATTTTATGCGAAAGCTAGAGAAATCGGTTTCCGGGAGGAAAACGTTCGGTCTGGGTGGAAGGCGACGGGATTATATCCTAAAACAGTGGCTAAGCCCTTGAGTTCTCGATGGGTTATGATACCTAGACGATCGGCTACATCGCCACTCGCCACCTCGAATATCTCAACGCCAGAACGCAGTGGCGACGTTATCAAGCTAGAGATGGAAAGGGAGTCCCAGCGTTATCAACTAGCGGATCTCGATTCCCGAACAAAATTCTTCAGCGAGTGGACGGAATGGATTGAGATACTATTACCGACGCTGTCTCTGCGATGCTAGTAGATGCAGAGAACGATTGAGTTGAACAGCAGTATTGAACAAAATGCTAGCCAATCATTTATGACAGACTAGGATGTTTTGCAACACTCGCTCAATAGGCTGTATCGCCGTTAACAGGCAGCAATGGTGACGTACACTCGTTAGATAGATATATAGATGGGCTCTATCCTGCACTCATTGGAAGAGCCAGAGCACTCCTTCAACTTAAGTTGTACGAGAAGTTTGACAATATGGTCCACGGACTGGATCCGATGGGGGATATCGTACGGCATGGGACATGGTGATCAACATCGTCTACATATGACCCATGGACTGGATCCGATCGGGGGTCTGGCAGACAAAGTCGGCATTCTACCCATTCCTGAGTGTGCCATGGACTGGATCCGATGGGGTCAGCCAATCAGAGCAGAGGACTATGTAATTGTCGGATTATATATTTTCCGGATTGCGGGATGGCCAATCATGTTGTGGGGCACTTGTGCGCCACCAAGAATTGCCAAGTCCAATGGTTCAATCACGTGAAATATCGAACGCAGTGAGGCATCCACGACCCCTTGTTTTGTCATACTAATGTGGGAAGGCGTGACCCACTTATACCCTTCGCTCGTTTTGGAGAAAGTTGCAATGTGTCTGCAAAAGGGAGGGCGGTTTCGGGAACAACTGTATAGTAGCAACAATCGACTCCATTTTCGACTAGGCTCGGGACGATTCGTCGATCCTAATCAAAGTCTCCGGCGCCATCCCTTTATGACAGGGGAATGTCTCCGGGCATCGTTTTCGATATCGTCTTGGTATGACATCGTTTTCAACTGTGGGGTAGAAAACTTGGCATGAATTTGTGTGGGGCCATCAGTACATAGATATCTGATCCCGCTGCCGCTTCTTTTGTATAGACATCCTTAGTATTGATAAATCCTGACGGGTTTCCACACGAATTTGTCCACTCCCCCAAAACTCTTAGGCCTTGCCGGCCTTGCGGGCTTCCTATGACTCCGCAATCAAGTTTTGCTCCCTCGCTTCTCGATATCTTGTAGTGTGATGTAACAACGATACCAACGAAAGGTAAGGGCTTGTCACGAGGGTCTAAGGAGAGGAATCACAAATAGCCGCGAGTACACAAGGTAGGGTATGGAATGGCAATGTACTGAAACCTGTCTGTCTATCTAAGGGTTCGAAGGCTCTTCTTATACCTTCAATCCTTCTATCTCTTGGCCCATTTGCCCACCCCCTTCTGTCGTCTACGTCTTCCTGCCACCGTACGATGGCTGGGACCTCCCATTCGCGGCATAGTAGGTCGAGATGCTGATATTGCTAATCGCAACCCCGGGTTGCGATTACCTTCACGTGACATCTAGCTTTGTCACAGCATTCCATGTTGTACATCGTGGGTGCTACATATGAACCCTCTTTCTCTTCTCCCTACCTAATTTTGGCGGTGCTGTGGAAAGCGGGGAGATCGTCGACCGGCTCAGGAGGAGACTCAAATAACTTAGGTGATGGCGTGTGCATCCGCGGCTCGGCCGCTCTTTTGTTGTAGGAGTACGTGCTCGAATCGGCAAAGTTTGAGTTGTTGGTCGCTGAGGAGGCGTAGTTTGAGGTGAAGGGGTTGTTAGTGCTCGAGTAGATGGGCCTCTTACTGTATTTTGTATGGGATTCGCCATCGTAGACGGGATTGACCTCGTCGGCGCCACACTGATTGTTGATAACTGAGAATTTGGTGACTCTTCCTCGATACCTTGTTGAGCGAGTTGTCCACGTGTTTGTTAACAGGAGCAAGCAAATACTCGGCAGGAAGGGTGTTGAAATGCCTCTCAAGAGGGTGGCGCAAGTGCTCGGGACACCCCGATGGCGCGCGCCAATTAGACGGCATGACAGAGGACTTTTTGCTTACTAAGCGGGGTTATCAACGCCAGGAATGTCTATACAAAACAAGCGACAGCGAGGTGATCGACAGCGAGGTATAAGTCGTTGTCAATGATACAAAATTTTGTGTGGGAATCTCATACAATTTCTTTGTACCTTGGCACTACTAAACCATAACAGGCAGGAGCCGAGTACGATCCGATATGCCCGGAGACATTTCCCGGTAGTAAAATAAATGCCATTCTGGCGTAGTGATCCACCCTTTTGAAAGTTGTACGTCGTACCCTTTAGCGTACGAAACGTAACTTTCCCCCACCTCTCACTTTACCTTACAACGACATAGAAAAACTCGAAGTTTTTTGGTTGATCCAATTTTAAAGGCTACATAGCAGCTATATTACGAGTTACAATATTCTCAGAGCACTCGCTGTTGAGATTTTGGCGATTCAATGTTGCGAAAAGAGTGTACAGAATAACAAAATGTACTGTACAGACTAACACCTCCCGACAGTGTTTATAGGCCATATGGCACACGGATTGGATCCGATGGCGGTGGTATATCATGAGATCCGATCTAAGCACCGTCCAGATATCGAGGCCGGCGCCATACACTGTCCCCAGCCCTACTCGGCCACATGGTCCACGGATTGGATCCGATGGCGGTGGTGTTTCATCGGATCTAATTCATAAACTACAGTATGCCGAGTGTGATCAATAGAGCTTCTCTGAGTGGTCCTCAGACTGGATCCGATGCGTGGATCGTGTCGATATCGACATTATCGAGATGGTCCACGGAACTGTCGCGGAACACCGGCACTAGTTCTGGCTGCATGGAAAGGTCATTTGGAAGAAGTAAAGCTACTCTTGGAATACGGGGCAGATGTGCATGATGCTCCCAAAAATGGGTTGCAATTGAACTCTTTGCAAGCTGCGTCGGGCAATGGAAATGTTCAGATCATGTCCATATTGATCGAAGCGGGCGCAGACATCAACAGTCCTGCTGTTGGTCGGAGAGGTAAAACTGCCTTGCAATACGCGGTTATAAAAAATAAGACCGCGGCTACACTGTTTTTACTGGAGCTCGGTGCAGATGTTAACGCCCGAGTAGCTGAAAAAGGCGGAATGACTGCCCTGCAAGCGGCAGTACTTTGCCAAAATGAAGATATGGTTGAGACTCTCCTGGTTTTGGGGGCAGACATAAATGGGCAAGCTTCTGACGGAGGGTACTCCGCCTTATCCACTGCCATTCTTTCAAACTCCATTCCGCTCTTCTGGCGCTTGATCGAAGCAAGTGCAAGTGTGGCCTACGCCGACTGGGAAGACGGTGATGCTTTCAACATGCCGCTCCTGGTCGCGTCAAGGAAAGGTTCCCTTGAATTTATTCAACTCCTACTTGATCTCGGAATTGACATCAATGCTTTGTCGAGATCAGGAAGGACGCTTGGAGAGTTGGCGCTGCTGGAAGCGGCGGTGCATCATCAGGAAAAAGCAATGCTTTTCCTCCTGAAGCACAGCGATTTCATTGACCGATCTATACTTACAAAGGCTCTAGAATACGTCGACCTCATCATCCCGGACACCCAATGTGGGGTCCTTGTACAAGCACTTGTTGATCGAGGAGCGGACATCAACGCAGGATGGGTAGGAGAGGACCATTCCATTCTGCAGAAAGCATGTCGAAAAGGAGTCATGGAGCTGGTTCGATATCTTGTACAGAATGGGGCAGACATCAACTTCCCTCCGCCGGCACGTGATGGGCTAACAGCCCTTCAAGCAGCCGTATTCATAGGGGACCTAGAGATGGTCGACTTCTTGCTCCAGCATGGCGCAGATGTCAATGGTGCTGCTTCACATTATGGCGGCGTCACGGCCGTCCAAGTAGCTGCAGTACTCGGATATGTCAGGATAGCCCAAATGCTCATAGCCGCCGGAGCGGATATTGCAGCACCCGCGTCGTGCAGAGGGACACGAGCCCTTGATAGTGCGGCTAGGAATGGGCGTTTCGATATGGTCAAACTCCTGCTAGATAACTATCAACTCAAGGGCGGCGAGTCATTCTCAGATGTCTGCAAGGGGCCAATCCGAATCGCCCGGAAGGAATGTCATTGGGCCATTGTGGCCCTCTTGGAAAATTACCAGCGAGATCCCGATTTAGGAGGGCGATGACAAAAACATCAATGATCAAGCACTGGAAGAACTGTGTGCTGGTACCACAATCATGCGGAATGAGTGTAGAGAAAGGGTGTACGTGGACCTAGTTTGTAGTGGGAGAATAGGCTCCTCGAGTGACCGGTCTTCATTCTCTGATCCCGGATATGCTTCAGAGACAGATCGGTTTCTTCTATTGGGTGTACGCCGACTGCGGGCAGGAGAGCGCTCGTTGGACTAGGCTTTGGGAGACATATGTCTTTGATTAGCAATTATATTTGCGATTTTGTGAAATTCAGGCAATACAAGTGAAAGGTTTGGTTTCACCCTTCTTGAATGTGAAAGGTATGCTGAAAATGTATGGAAGATCAAAGACTGCGTTCGCTGGAATAGACACTGCCCGAATATACTACATTTTAACCGAAGAGCGGGGGAAAGGAGATATTCTCGATCTGAGAAGTCATTCGCACGGGTCAGTCGATTGATTTATAACGTGGACGCTCCATCTTTGTCTGGGGGATTCTGAAAGGGAGTTAAAAAAGGGGGGTGCGGGTGGAGAAGGCTGAAGAATTTTGACAATTCAAGGGATCCTCAAATCGAACTTGAAATTCAACTCGACACAATTCGTTTTTTATCTTTTATCCTGCTGTTTTCGACGCTTCGGAACAAGCACGAGGCACTCTAGACCAGAGCATCCATACACTTTCATCGCTCCACTCACTCCCTTCCCCTGGATTCGTCTCACCTTTCATCAACCACTCTGTTCTCTTCTTCGAGGTTTTCTTTCGCAATTGGACAAGGCTGGCGCAATGGCATGGCAGACAGACAGACTTACTTCATGACATATTTATCGCCAATACCCCTCTGAACGGCCGGTCGAGCAGCGATCCGATCGATCCACTTAAGCAAATGAGGGAACGGCTTCATTTCTTCGGCCGTGAACCCGCTGCGTTCCCAACCTTTCACCCACGGCCAGGTTTTGATGTCCGCCACGCTGTATTTGCCTTTTCCTTCCCCCGCTAGATAATCGCGCGGGACGCCCGTGAATTGGCCTGACAGTCTGATCTCAAGTACGCCGTAGACACGCAATGTTTCATTTTTGTACCGGTTTATAGCATCTGGATCCCATCAGTAGGTGTTTCCCTGTGCATGCCCAATGACGTTGGAGTTTATGGCTACTCACAAGGAATCTTCTCCGGCGCGGCCCTCGTGAAATGATTGACCTGGCCCTGATACGGGGCCCCACCACCATGCCAGAAGAACATCCACTGCAACGCCTCATTGCGTTCCAGCTCATTCTTGAACCCGAATGTATCGTTCTTATCCACAAATTTCGCCAAGTATAGCAATTGGGCGGATGTCTCAATAACAGGGAACGGAGGAGATTGCGTATTGTCGATGAGTGTCGGGATGCGGCCGTTGGGGTTGAGGCGGAGGAACCATTCTTTCTTCTGCTCGTTGGTGGAGATGTTGATGAGAGTCGTCGTCCAGGTGGTGCCATAGGTGTCGGCGAGTTCTTCGAGCATGATTTGCGTGGCCTGGCCGTTGGGCGTGTTTTGGGTGATTAGATGTAGGCCTTTGGCTGAGGAGACCTCGGGAGGAGTGTCGGCGATGTAGAGGCTGTTGGCCATGTTTGATGATGACGGTACGGTCGTTGGGAAAGGCTTCGAAGAGTCCGGAGCGATTTTGTTACAAACTCAGTTGATACAACAATTGGAATTAGGAGGAATAGAAGTAATAAAATCAATGGAGGGGGATTGAGTCAGATAAGGCAGAAATAACAGGAATGGATGCAGAAATCAAATTATTGCGCCAAAGGGATTCCATTGCTGTTCTTGTAGAATTAGTAATTCATCAAGATGGAGAGCAGAGGCCCCATGTCGGATGACGGAATCTCTGAGATGACGCCATTTTGTACTTTTCCGAAACAACCCCGCACGGGGAAAGGTACCAGTGTCAGGATTTAATATGGGAGAGTACCTCCTCGTATTCAGGTATCCTCTCCCCCTTCCATGTACCCTACCTGGGCAAGTATGTTAACCAGGCCTAAACTAGGTCCTGTGTCCTGTGTCACTCCCATGTCCTACGTGTTGTGCTTTTATGGCATGTCGTGAAATCCCCCAAGTTTATGCACACCGAACAGAAAATATCCCCCCGAAAATCTAGTCGATCCTACCCATACCTGTTATCAAGTCCAACCCCATCCCCTTTTCAGGTCCGTTGCCGTCTTGCCCGTCGGCCAGCCAAGGTCATTTTCTAACCGGTCCAAGATTTCCAATAATGCTCGCTGTTCAACTGGGTCGGTAAAATCCTCTCCACAGATGGCAATGGCCATATAAGCTTGGATCATAGCCGGTTGTGAAGAGGGATTCGACATTGCAGTCCCGCATAGTCGAATCACAATGTCGTGGACTTCTCGAGTAACTCGTCTTTGAATGGCGTGGACACCTGGGCCAATCCGGGGAATATTCGGATTGTACACGGTCAAAAGAATTTTGGCGAGATCCAAGGACAACAAGCCTGTCACGTGGACGTCTGCCATGTACCAGATATGAGGTAGACACTCCCCTTTGGCACGGTCGGGCTCTTGATAGTGGATTGGGGCAAACGACAAGGGTTTGCATTCATCCCACTGAGCTTCAAAACTCTTGAGTTCCGTCCACCTGTCAATTTGTGATTTGCGAAGCATTGGTATCCCGCCAAAGCAGTATTGCAACACGTTGGCGCAGTGGTAGAGATGTCGGTCAGACCAGATAAAATCTTCGGCGTCCTCGAATCCTTGCAGCATGGACCAGGTTTCCAGTGGGAGACGCACCGGTCTTTGCTTCAAGAACGCAATCGTGGTCTCTTGACGTAAAGCTATGCGAAATGCTGCGTGTTGGAAACTCTTCCCGTATGCCAGTGCATTGTCAAGCACGCCGAGCATCGATTCGGGTCTCTGGTATTCTTGGCTTTTGCCATCTGCCAGAAGAGACGAATAGGGGTTCGTTTGAGCCTTGACGAAAATCTGAAAGGTGTGAAGAAAGGTCTCACTGTCTTCACCTTTCAGCGACGTGTCGATCTCTTCGTAGTATCTCAATATCACGGCAGCGGCCAATAAGTTTTCGTCTCTGACGTGTTCGGGATCGCTAGACAACTTGATGAGGTATGCAATGCAAGCGTTGTGGTATTTGACGGCGGTGTCCGCGGTGAGCTTCGGCAGAAGGACATTTTGGTAACTAATCACTCCATCCGTTGTTCTATACCGGGCAAGAGAGGCGAGATGTCTGGCGGCGGCAGTAAATATGGCGTTCAATAGCGGAGGGCATCTTCTTGCGCGTTGGGGGACCACCAGGGTAAAATGCCTTGCTGGATCTCCCACGTCAAACTACTACTCGGTCAGCTCCCATTCAGCTCTCGGGATAGAGGACACTGCTGACCCAGGGCGCCAGGTGTTCTATATAGTACCGCATCAGACAAGCACATTGTGTCGTGGTGAACTTGTTCGGCCAATAGAATTCTTCTTTCCAGATAGCGGGTGAGAGGAGAGACTCTGGGGGAATCGCGGCAGCGGCAGAATCCGCCAAGCGACGATATTCCGCTTCCACCACTTTAGGGACGTAGTGCTGTTCTGGCATCGCCGTAAATCCGTCGGGACTGAAAGAAGTAAAACCTTTGGGAGGATCATAGACCCGATATTGAGAACGAATGGGGTCGTATGCTCCTTGGGGCCATGGTTCGGTGTTGGAAGGATAGCTTGGGTGGATTGAATCAGCGGTCTTCCTCCTCTTTATGGGAGAATGAACAAGGACGGTCTCATGATTCGTGCCCGAAGGTGATAAGAAAGATGGAGGCTCCGGGGGCGGTGCGCTGCGGACAGGAGGGGACAAATCTGCATCAGCAGAGGGTTCGATTCGCCTGTATGGAACGGTAAAACCTTCCTGCTTCTGGTCCTGAGCATGGAATTTGGTATTGTTCACCGCAAGGTCATCTTGGGAATAATAGTTTTCTAATTCGGGCCCCTGGTCGACAAATTGGAATTTAGCTGTCAGAAAGCGCTGTCAGTATGCGAGTTGAGAGGCTGTGAGACTGCAGGACTTCGCTGGAGGTTGGGTGGAACGGGTACGCAGCATCGATAGCCATGAAAAAGGGTAGAATGATACGTCGCAGAAATATAAGAGACCAACGTCGACGCCGCTGACGTGTGTCTCTCTGATCAATGCATTTTTCTTCTTCAAGCCATCTCGTCACTCGGTCTCGTCGCTCGGGTTCCACATACCATTCTTAGTTTGCTCAAGCCATGTTTGGTCTTTGGAGAACGTCGCATCATATCGGGCGCTGGAACCATGACGAAACTTGAGCTTGCCCTTCCCCCTCCGACACTTTTCTCCCAGGCGCTCACACTGCTTGCACTTGGGATGATTATCGTCGCCTGTAAAGGTCAGCTTTTGGTCGAGGATCGGGTCCAAACATAGGTAAGGCTGAGTGAGCTGGTGAGCTGGTGTGCCGGTGGAGAGCCAGAAACAGGAAAGAATATCATTTGGGTTGAGCTTACATTTCAGATGGCGTTCTGTACCTCGGGCCTTCAGTCAGTAATGAGCTGGCTGTAGTGGATTGGACGTACCCCGACATTCCTGGCAGGGATCTTCAACTTTGGAGGGCATAGGGACTCGATGAATGGTCGTGGGTAGGACAGCAGACAGAGGACAAAGGCATCAGGATTCGAAAGCCATGTGGTCAAGAAGAGTGGGTGTTTACAGGCGGAGTAATTGCCATTCTTGACCCCGGAAGGAAAGTTGAAATGAGGTTTATGGAAATGGTTTTCGTGTTGGCAGCTTTCTCACATTGAGCGGTCGAGCAGCGAATAGGCATTGGAGAAAAGGTCAGACAGTCCAGAGAGAAGAAGGATTTTCGCCTTCAGCCCCACGATTGATAGATTGGGATAAAAAGTGCAAAAACTGTTGCTCGATTCCTTGTTAGTGGCGGGGCGCAGGGGGAGGGAGGAGACGAGGCGATGGTATTGAAGCCGCTCACTTCGGCAATTGAATTGCGGGGGGGGGGGCCCTTTTGGTAGAGCCATTTGCCGACACGGTATTGAACCCCCCAAGATCCTTATATCAAATACGACGGACCATTGAGATTAAAGTATCTATTCCCTTGACAGATTTAGATCAACCTACTTATCCATTCCTGGTCGAGAGATTCTCAATTCACATCTCATGCCTATCCCTTCTGTTTCTTTTTTTCGTCCGTGAAACAATATGAAAGAAAAGGTCCTAGTCGTCCCCCGTCATCCATCCATCAACATGGCCCAATCAGTTAAATGTCCAGCATTTCGAATCCATCACCATCACGCTCTCCAACGCAAATCTAGTGCTACCCAAATAGTCTCTGTACCAATTGGCTCTCCTCGCTGAACGAGCAGTCTAATTAATACTCATAAACCGGCGCCTTGAACAGCACATTGACAGAGTTCTCCCGTACCCCTCCTGCGGCAGATCCGGGTTCCTTCCCAGAGCCACCCCCGGATGATGCCGCCGCATTCGCACCAGGACCCTTGCCTCTCACTTCGACAGCCAGGAACGCCGCAAACCGGATTCGACCCTCATTGGCGCCAGGAGGAGGAATCAATTGCGACGGATCCACTGCCATACTCTCCCTAACGTTGCCACGTTGGTCGTCGCCGTTATTGCCCGGCGACGTATTCGCTCCGCCTTCTCCTCCAACCCGGTTTTCGGAACGGGATGCTGGAGGAGGCTTCTTGCCGACGAGACCGCCCAAGAAGCTCGACTTCTTCGACTGCTTATCGTTTGATCCCTTGACCGACCCCTGGTTGCTCAGTCCCTCGGACCGGCCGTGCTGCCCTCCCGCGCCAGATGGTTGTGTCGTTTGTGAAGCGGCTTTCCCGGCAGCTTCGCGGATTTCCGCCTCCACATCGCGGTCGCGTGGGCCATCCTCTGTGCTGGCCGTGCTCATTTCGTCACCTTCTGGAGCTTCTTGCATGGCCTGTTGTGCTTGCGCTTGGGCCTGAGCTGCCTGCATCGCGAGTAAACGTTCGTCCGGCCCCGGGTTGGTCAATGGGGTCATTTGTGGCTCAATTTTCATATACGTCTCGTTTACGGGTGTGCCCGGCATAAAATACTCGATACAGATGTCGCGAGACTCGAGGGGAAGATTGGACGCAATGCCAATAGCTTGTACCACAATCATACCGACCCCATCACTCAGGCCAGGAGGCGGCGGGTCTGTCAGGTTCGCTTTGAGGGACTCGGTGAGTTGGTGGGTGAACATTTTGTTGAGGTTCTCGGTATATTGCTCAGCTTGGTGCGAGGCGAGGACGTCTTGAAGTCCCTCGATCGTCGTCAGTCGCCAGGTGGTGATTTTGGTGATCAGATCATCGCGCTGCTCATCGGTCAACAGCATGCCGGCTTGTCCTCCCCGTCGAAGATTTCTCTCAACATTCTTCAATTGTGCCGAGAGTCCCGGATCAATGCCGGGGTGGAATGTGCGTTCGAATATACTCTCAAACAACCAACGGGTGATGCATGCTCGGCCGACAGCCGTCATCTCTTTCGTGCCAACCGTATGAGCGTCCTGATTGCACACATGGCGGAGCCATGGTGGGACCGCCCGCCAATTCTTCCGGATGTTGAAAGAAAGGTTGTTGATGGCCTGACTCAGTCGCTCAAACCTCGCCGTGTATTGAGCATCATCTAGGGACGTCTTGGACATCGACAGACGTTGGTTGGCCACGGTGTTCTGCAGCTGAGTGACTTGGGCCTCTCTTTCAAAATAGTACCGCTTGACTTTAGAATACTTGGCTTGCAATTCTTCATGACGTTGCAGGAGCTGATGATAATCCAGCTGGCTGATATCCTCTCGGCTTCTGGGGGGAGGTGTGTTCCGTCCTTGCTCAGAAGCTTGCTGCGACATTCTGACTCTCGGGTCCTGTTGGCTGGGATACTGGTTGTGTTCTTCGGTCCGGGGTTCTCGCTGTGAAATCTGTTGGCGAAGGCTTCCGTTGGGTGGCTCGCCTCTTGCCATGACCAGGTGCGGCGGCTGTTGACCCTGAGTGGCCGACTGAGCCGAATACCTGTTGGTGGCAGCCGTGGAGGGACGAGATTCTTGAAGAGCTGGAGGGTGAGGAGGGTTGGCTATGGGAGACGGAGGCCCCAGAGAGGCTTGTGAAGGTGGTCGAAGGTGTTGATACGGATCGGATTCTACGTTGCTTGGTCGAGAAGACGGTCCTTGATAAGGTAGATATTGCTCCGAGGTATTAGCGGGCTCGGTTTGGTGGTAGGCCTGATATTGCTCCTGTTCTGGATTGAAGTGAGGGGCGTCTTCCGTGTAGTCAACCGTTTGATGGGTGGATTGGCTTTGCGGTGAGTCGAATTGGCCTGGAGTTCTCTGATATTGTTCGTGGTGAGATTGGTCGGATGGCTGAGTTGGGACCGAAATCTCCGGGGAAGGATAATATACCGAATGTCGTGTCTGGTACACCGGGGAGGTTTGTGTGGAGTATGACTCTCGCGCCGTCGGATCAGACGGATGAGATTTCCTCAGAAGGTGTACAGAGCTCGATCGACCAAGACCTTTACGCTCAGCGGGAGCGTTTTCCTTCTCTTTCTCTCTCTCCTTGTCCTCGTCTTTCGCCTTGTCCTTGATGAACCCGGTGATGAAGCTCAGCTTGGACCGCTTATGGTCTTTGTCACGATCGGTTCGGACTTGTCTCGATGCGCCAAAGGAGGTCTGGCCAGGAATCGGCGCGGGACCTTCGGGAACGACAGATGGTTGTTGTGACGGCAGGGGAACAATATTCACACTGGGTCGTTGTGCGCCATACACTTCGCCGACAGAAGGGGTGCGACCGCTTTGAATGCGGGACAACGGCGGAGCAGGATGAGGCTGGGTATGGGCCGGACGATCTTGGACTTGATATTGATTATCACTCAGGGCCGGTGGCTGTTCTTGAGTGTAGCGGTCTGGATGGGCGAGATCAAATTGAGCTCCACCGTAGACGCCGCTGGGGTGCTGGTGTTCTGGCTGCGTAGGACTCCCGTCGCGCGAGCTCGTCAATCGATCTTCAATGGAGGCCTGCGACTTGTTTGACTTGAACGGCCGCATTGAATACGCACTCGCCGTGGAAGATGAGATAGTAGATGCTACAGATGTTGTCTCGGACGGGGAAGATGGAATTCAACACAGAGGGGAGACTTGAAGGACAGGGCGAAAAAAGGGCGTCAGCTCAACGCGGCTGATACCAAGCCCTGAACAGCAGCGAGACATTTGCCCAGGCCAGGCTAGAATTATTTAAATAGCTTGGTCTCTGTTTCCGTGTTTGGCTCTCTCTAAAGCTGCGCATCCCATGGACAGGCCGGGGTCACAGGGGGGCTTTGTTGTCCAGCCGCACAGCTTAGCTTGCCCGACAATCCCTCCGTACCTAGAGCAGATGAAACTAATATGTCGATTGATGCTCCTTCACCCTGGTTGAGTGGCCCCAGGAAGTTGCCACTCGAGCAGTGTCAAATCAACTTCCAAGGGTCAGCAGAAAGCTATCCCGTCGCATCTTTTCCTGTGGGGGGTGTTCCCAGATATAGCACACCCCAAATCACGGCGCCTTTTCGTCGTTCCGTCTCCATCATCTGGTATCCTCATCGACCCGCTCCGGGCACCGGGCTCCGAACGAGTCCAGCAGAGACAATTTTTCGGCCATTGATATCTCGCTAAGAGCAAGACAGGCATACATATTACGTGCACTTCAAAAACCAAAAATCAGTCGTTCATCACCATTTCAACCCTGGGTTTGGAACCTCTAGCTCGTTTCTAATCGTTTGGCGGTGGTGGGATGTGGTCCCATCGATTTTCATTCGGCCTCATCGTCAAAACTTGGGAGGACCACGTCCCAACCGGGATCTTCATCAATCTCAACATCTGGGGTACCTTCTTCTGGACCTTCATCTTCTTCCCGAGGTGCCTTCTGCAGAGGTTTGATTCTGTAGGCCACCCAGGTGCCATCCGTCAAGCCAGCAGTCTCTGGATTCTCGTTAAGAACGTTCTTTGGACCTCCTACTTTCCTTTTGGTGCGCTTGGGGCCAGCAAGTTCCTGCTCTTTGATCTCAATTGATATCCAACCCTTGCTTGAGTCTTTCTTGTCCACTAGAACGCCGAATTCGAAATCGTCAGGATCATCTGGTAGTGGGATGGTGGAATTTGGTAGTGTCTTGATATTTCGTGATTGTAGGGCAGCGACTAAGAGGGCTTTGATCTCGGAGAATGGCTTGGTAGGCAGGACTGATAGAACGGTGGTGGACTTGTGGCACTTGAACAGTAGTGTGATCATTTCACGTGTGGGCAATGCACTCAGCTCATCATCGTGATTTGCCGACATCTTCGGTGAATTTTTATAATTGTTGCTTCTGTGTCACAGAAGGTTAGTTCTCCCGCGCACGTAGACGATAAATCAAGACCGGGGTACAGAGCTGGTAGACTGATGGCCATACGGTCAGTGCCAGGGTAAAATTTTGCACCGCGGCCCCGCAAATCGACCTCCCTAACGCTTCCTTAGTGACACTGTTCTCTCGGAGTTGGACACTTCTATCGTAATCTTTCTATCTTGCTTATCCTCTTATCGAGAGACACAAGGTACCATGGTTCTTGTCTAATATTCTCTCCTTGGACGGTACGAGGTCCTTGGGGTTGAACGTTGTGGGTAGGAAAGGGGATGAGCGATTGAACGAACGACACAGAACGCATCTCAGGATGTGGCCCTTCAATTCCTCGCAAGTCAACCAAACGGATGAGGGCCCTGTACCACCGATACTGCAAAGTGATTCCCACACTGAACCTCCCACAACACAGTCTGCGCAAGAAACATTGCAACCGCCGACCGAGGAGAGGGCGGTCACGTTTACAGGATGGCCAAATGAACGACTCTCGATCCCCTTTATTCTTCGTGCACCTACCTTGATGCTCGCATCATTTGCTTGTGGCTTCACCTTGGGAGCTTCCCAAGGGTCACAGAAAGGAGCATATCGCTATCGCGCCGAAAATGCTCATCGCTTACCGACCACGCAGACAGGGTGGTTTTTATATCAAAAATCGAAAAATTACCATGCCATGCTTGGAGGGATAAAAGAAGGATGCAGATTCGGATCCATTTGCTTGGGGTGGGCAACCCTATTCATGGTCACTGAAGAGATGGTTGATCTGTCCAGAGCCCGGCTGTTGGCTCGAGGGGATGATGATATCGTGACTGGGCAAAGAGATGCTGGAAGTACAGTCATTGCAGGAATGAGCCTGGCAGGTTTCTACAGCTGGAAACGAGGACTGGATCATTTTGCTGCGGCCCGGACGGCAAAGGTTGCGCTGAAATTCTCTGTCATGTACGGCTTGATACAAGATCTAACCGCCACAATTCGAGGGAAGCCCCCGGCTTATATTGCGTGGCTGAAGAAAAAGACTTTCTCGCAAAGTGACGGCGAAAGCATGGGCTAGAACACGCTTCCGGCACTCTTTTAATTGCAATGCAGGTGTCTATTGACTGCCTGCGGGCATGAGTCTTGCCCACGGGGTCGGATGCAACAAGAACGAGATACGGGTGAGCGAACTGCACCGCTACGCATTACACAGCATCCTTTCTAACGGCACTCAAGGTACACCATTTTATCTTGGCCGATGGGGGAAAATGTTGGACCAGGGAGGACGAGCCTCTGAGTTCGGAACGCTGATAGACCATGGTTCGGCCCGAGATTGAGAGCTGCTGGTCCATCTCTAAGCAAACAGAGAGAGTGGATGTCGATTTGCCTCTATATCATGGCGGTGGCGTCGAATATGAGAAGATAACAGAAGAAAGGGGGGGGGGAAAGGCTCCAAAAGCCCAAATGTGAAAGCTACAACCATCCGAGGACTTGACTCTTGATGAGGAAATCTCACTCTTTCCAATTACCCTGAGTTGTCAGGGCTAGGGCATCATCAGGCGACCCGTCTAACTGTCTTCTAGGCGACTTCTAGTCTCCGAACGACCCCTAGGAGGCTTGAGCTCTTGAGCCAAACGGTTGGATCGCTTATCAAGACAAGTCGCGGTTGCAGAGCTTTTTGACCGTGCAGCACAGGGCGTTTTGGTCTTGCTGACGAACAAAAAGCTCTCGCTATCCCTCCTCTAATGCTGACCCTAGGCCATGGGAACTTTGGAAAATACCCCTCTGGCTCGAAGCTTTTTTTGCGAACCCTGGCCACCGCCGAAGTTGGCGATGGGCTCGCCAGGCTCGTGCGCCATCCCAGTATCCTACCAGTTTCGCTTCATATCGAAGTAATTTCGCAACGAAAACAAGATGTACGTAGCATGATGCTGGATTTGAACAAAAGATAGGAACAAGGATAGCATCCCCCAATCTCAATCCCAAACAGGAGCGGAGTGCTGGATGCTAGCTCTGGTGGTTGATGTTCCGTCCATTCATGAGGCAATGGGCTCCCCAGCCTTATCCAATCCCTTCTCCCTCGTTCATCCTAGGCTCCCTTAGCATTCTTGGTACACGTTCGAGAAATTCCTTTACAGCCGGGGGGAATCTCCAACAGCTTGCTTTGCATTTTTTGTGGACTTTTTAACATGGTGGTTACCGTCTTCCCCGCCTGTCCTGAAAGTCGCTTGCTGGCGTTGGCTGGATTGATGTTCTCTCCTGGTTTGCTTTGCTTCGCTGTGCTTGTTGTGGCTGCCAATGTTCCGTTCCTTTACTCGCCTCCTCGCTTCCTACACCTGATCTCGTCGGATGCAGCACGCCCATGACACTTTTTCTTCACCATCCATCTTTTCCGTCTTCAGTCCAAAAATTAACTATCAACCTCCGGTCGCGCTTTCCCTTTTGACAATTCAGCAATATCCAACCCTTGCGACGCTTTGTTCCCGACTTTCCCCTGCGAGATCTGCATCTGCACTCTCCGACATCCTTTAACTTGACTTACTGACCACACCTACTCGGTCCCAGTAGAAGTAGCTCGTCCCATCTGCTACACGGTGTTACTAAGCTAGGAAGACACAAAAGTTCGCAGTGGTGCCGCGCTGTCACTTTGCTCCCGCCAGGCCGATTCTGTACTCCGATAGCCACAGACGATTGTGTTCCTGAGCCAGCGTTGAATGCCCTCGCACCATGCCCGAGAAAATGGGATGAGGGGCACCACACCACGAGCAGTCGTTCATCTTGTGTGAACACGCGCTCACACACGATCTTCCTCCGAAAACATGCGTCGACATCATGGACGGGCACTTTCTCCCTATCACGGGCGGACGGCCTCCCCTCCTTCCGCAGAGGTGTCCCTCGTCCGCAGCTTTGACTCCAAGGTCAACCCGTCGCGACCTGTCAGACAATCTCCTTTGGCAACCTCTCAAATTCAGGGAATGCCTTTGGATTTGATCGACCGAATTCGCTCCTTTCCTCTCTTTCAATCCACCCCCGATAGTTTCCTTGCCGACATTGGCCTCCTCCTCAAACCTCAACTGCATAATACAAATGACTATATTATCACCGAAGGGGAAGACGCCAAAGCAATGTACTGGCTTGTCCGAGGCGCTGTGGCTGTCACCTCACGCGACGGTGAGAGTACCTATGCTGAATTGAAGCCCGGGGCTTTCTTTGGCGAGATTGGAATTCTGATGGAACGCCCACGTACTGCTACCGTGGTTGCCCGGACAAGGTGTATGGTATTTGTCCTGAAAAAGGAGGATTTGAAAAAGATGTTACCCAATTATCCGGACGTGGAACGAGCAATCCGAGAAGAGGCACTGGAAAGATTGACACAGCTGGAGAAGAAGAAACGACAAGTCTTGCTCGGGACCGAAGATCTTCCAGTCCACGAGAGAAGAGGGTCGAAACGGGCCAGAGCTGCATTCGGAGAAGATGTGTACATGGATGATCGCGATCACGACGTGACCAGTTCAAGCAAGAGGCGCAAATCTCCCAGTCCGGGAACGAATGAAGTATCAACAGCCAGTGCGTTGGGACATGGTCTTGTCAACATCCGAGCCACCTTGAAGGAACTGCCATTGTTTGCTTCTTTGCCGCCGGAGATCCTCCATTTTCTCGGTCTCAGTGCCCAGCCGAGGAGTTTTGCGCCATTCACCGATATTATCAAGCAAGATACCCGAGGACGAGACGTTTATTTCATTGTTCGCGGCGAGGTGGAAGTTTTGGATGAGAAGAATGTCTCCAGTCCCAAACTTCACAAGTCCCGTTCACCCAATGGGGTACCAAGGACACCACGAGTCAAGGCTCGTCTCAAACCAGGACAGTACTTCGGAGAGGTGGTGAGTTTATCTCTGGCCGATCGCCGGACGGCCACGGTCCGATCGGTCACGCAAGTCGAATGCCTGATGATCTCCGAGAACGTGTTGGCAGATTTTTGGCATCGGTGTCCTCCCAACATATTACAGCAGATTGAAGATACGGCGAAAGAGAGATTACGAACGGCTTTGGATAACGACGTGGTGATGAATGACGCAGACACGGAGCCTAACATCAATCAACTGGCGATAGAGGACACGGAGAAAACTCTCCAGAAAGCCACGCAGGGGCCCCGAGTCACTTTCACCGAGGCCGAGATCAGCAGCTCCATCCAGCCTGTTCAGACGGACGAGCCGGTTACTCTAGAACCTTCAGATCCCGATCCATTTCTGAGTGAAGGTCTTGAAAAGGTGAGATCTCGGTCGAGAAGAGGATCATTTGCGCTGCCGCCTGCGGACGAACCGCCCAAAGAACAGAAACGACGTTCTCCCAGAGCATCTCCTGTCACAGCCGGCAGTCCATCTCCAAGAAGTTCGGCATCAGGGACACCATCGCCTTCCTCTGAGCATAAAGGCTCTGGATTTCCATTCTCTGACCCATTTTCTCCGGGAGGACGACCGAAGCCTCGACCACGGTCCAGCCGCGGTCTCAATCGGGGAATCATTCCGGAGAAAGTGTTACCACTGATTCTGGAGCACCTCGACCTGCACGACTTGATGCGCTCCCAAGGAGTATCAGTTCATTGGCAGAATGTTCTCCACACGGCCCCGAATTTATTACATCATCTCGACCTATCACGATACAACCGGAAAGTCACAGACGACGTCTTAATCAATCGCATCTGCCCTTTCGTTGGCGAGAGACCTCGGTTAATAGATATCAGCAATTGTTTTCACGTCACCGACGAAGGTTTTGCCGCTTTAGTCAAAACCTGTGGCGCTCATGTTGAAACCTGGCGTATGAAGAGTGTTTGGGATGTTACGGCTCCCACCATACTGGAGATGGCAAACAAGGCCCGTGGACTAAAGGAGATCGATCTGAGCAATTGTCGTAAAGTCAGTGATACATTGCTGGCGAGGATAGTGGGTTGGGTCGTCACCGCACAACCTCCAGCAACCACCCAACGCAACAAGACCGGTGCTCAGCGCCCTGTACTCAACACCAAGCTGAACAATCCTGCGTCGCAGCCTGCCCCCGGTACGGTGATTGGATGCCCGGATCTGTCTTCCATCACCTTGAGCTATTGCAAACATATTACCGATCGAACAATGGCGCACATTGCAACTTATGCCAAGGGAAGAATCGAATCCATGGATTTGACTCGATGTACGACAATCACAGATGCCGGATTTCAATTTTGGGGGAATGTCAAATTTGAAAGATTGAGGAAGCTATGTTTGGCTGACTGCACCTATCTCAGCGATCAAAGTATTGTGTGGCTGGTGAATGGAGCCGGCAGTGGTTTAAGACAACTTGATCTGGTGAGCTCATATCTTTTTGTTTGATGACAAGTGATAAGGCTGACTGGGCCGAACAGTCCTTCTGTTGCGCTTTGTCCGACACCGCGACCGAAGTTCTGGCTCTTGGTTGTCCAAACCTGACGCACCTCAATCTTTCCTTCTGTGGCAGTGCAGTATCGGATCCCAGTCTAAGATCGATCGGTCTCCACTTAACCTCCTTGAGAGAACTGGCAGTTCGTGGATGCGTTCGTGTAACCGGTCTCGGGGTGCAAAGCGTGGTTGAAGGATGTCAAAAACTCAAGTTATTCGATGTGAGCCAATGTAAAAATCTTCAACCCTGGTTGGTGTCGGGGGGCACCGAACGTTGGCGATCAGCCGGTCGAGACGTGGAGTTTGTGGTTGTCAGTTCCGGGACCAAGCTAGTGAAGTGAGGTGAGGTTACGATGCTATTTGCACACCATGTAATCTGGAATGATACCTGCGATGTGACGACGACAGAGAGGTGATGACCGTGATGAACTTTCGGTCTACTGGTTTGGGACAATGTGGAAGAGTCGAAACGACATTTCAAATCAACCGACTTCTTTATTTTGGCGAGAGCAGCAAGCGTGACGGGATTGAACCGCCGCATATTGGAGTTGGAATTGTGTGAGACAGGTGCTATGGACGTTGGATAGATACCCCTCTTTGAAACTGGAAAGGAAGAAATTTCAAGGCTGGCGCGAATTGAAATTCGTGAATGAGATTCCACTGAATTCTGATTGTTTTGATGTCTGTCTTGGTATAGGCAAAATACGGCCGGCGACAGATGATGTGCTTCAGCCTCGCCGCTCCGTGAGAGACAGCCTTGCGAGCCAAAAGCTTTTTTTCCCAGGCAGTCTCGTGCATCGTCAGACGCCAGACAAGTCAAGGTTCTCATTTCGGGCTCAGTCTCCATCGTTACTTTGGTACTTTGACAGTACACAGCCATCAGTTTCTCGGGGTCGCCCATGCCATCGTAGTCCGGTTGGCCTTCTCAAGCTCATGGATCAGTCGTTTCCACACCAAAAGCTCACACCTCCACTGACAGTGGCACACAAACAC